>NC_091254.1:97677500-97990000 GCF_042477335.2 Ovis canadensis | reverse complement strand
AGACCCCTCTCTCTATCTGCAGGGCATCAAGGGCGGCGGGGACTGTGACAGCCCCCAAGGCTCAGGACACAAGCAGGGCCCACCCTGGGGGACAGCAGGCAACAACCCACAGCAAACAGAGAAGGTGCCTTCCGTCAATGCGAACTGGGTACTTCGTGCATGAAGACGGGTTGGTCGCGGGGACTTTTTGCCGCATAAAGTACCATGTGCTTGTGCTTGTGTGTGTCTGACTCTTTGCGACCCCGTGGACTGTAGCCTGCCCAGCTGCTTTGTCCATGGAATTCTCCAGGCAGGAATACTGGGGCAGGTTGCCATTCCCTTCCCCAGGGGATCCTCCCCACCCAGGGATGGAACGTGGGTCTCCTGCATTGCAGGCTGGTCCTTTGCCATCTCAGCCACTGGGGAAGCCCAAAGCGCTGTGGCTCACTAAGCAATGGGAAAGTCTGCAGGGCTGTTTTCTGCCAGGAAGGGGTGGAGAGGACCGCCCCTTCTTTCTTCTTTCTTCTCCGTCACCCCCCTGTGCCCACCCTGCAGCAATGCAGAGAGCTTGGGGTGGGGAGGGGGCTTCAAGCTCAGCGGAGCTGGGGGGAGTCAGAGCCTCAGCGTGGTGGAGGAGGAGGAGGGCTCGCCCACGACTCAAGGCAGATTTCCGGGATAATTAAAATTTGAATTACAACCTTTCATACAAAAGCTCTAGCAAACCGACTCACATACTCCCTCTCACACCAGCGGGGCCTAATTTCACCTGACAGCTTTAAGCCGTTTGGAAAAATATCAAAAGGGAAAAGGGAAGATTACGTTTCCAACTCGAGGAAGGCCCCGGTGGCCAACAATCTCTCTGGAACGTAGCACAGCCTCCATAAGGAGTGAAGCCCACTCTGGCAGCCTGTGGCCCTGTGTCTTCACTTAAGGGAAGCATTCACTTAAAAAACAAGCGGCCGTTGTGGGAATATCTTTAGGGACACTTATCACAGGATCACATCTCTGGTTGGAAACAATTATATTTTTGACTTGATTTTTTTTTTAACTGTTAGCTGTTTTCTGATCTCCAAATACAAAATTCTAGATTCAAAATAAATACCTCACCAGTCAACACCAACTAAGCCTTCGTCCTCCGCCCCACCAGAAAAAAACAAAACAAAACAAAAAAAAGGAAGCAACTCCCCTCCTCTCACAGGGCCACGGATTGTAGGAGCTTTTAATCAGGTTTCAGAAACTCCAGTCCAAATAGGAATTCCTGACATATTCCAGGCAGCTCTGACCTCCGGGCACTTAGCAACCGCGGGCACAGGCTTTTGAATTTGCTTAAAACTATTAAGAAGTAATTAAGTAGTTAAAGGGTCTTTTTCAGCCTGGCTGAGTTTGGGAGAGGGGTTCAAAGAAAGAAAACAGCACCCTTGCTGGCCCGGCCTTCCTTTGAGCTGACCTTGCACGCTAATAGACTCATCCTGTATTTTTCTGCTACTGCCAATTTATGGCCTACAGGAAACTAATCTTGTACAATAACTACCTTCCTGTACTTAGTTCCTAAATAGAGCCAAATGGATCTGGTGGCGGAAACGCTCGTCCGCGGCCCCCGGGAAGCCAGGCCGAGGCTGCAGGAGCTCCGAGGCTGAGGCGGGCGCTGGGCCCCCACCGCGTCCGGATGCCCTCGCCTCTTGGCTGTCGTGCGCCCTTGTGAACGGAAAATTGAAAGCCATCCTCTGTGCCAGGCCTCCCGCGAGGGTCTCGGCTTCCACCGGAGGGAGGGAGAGATGAGCCTTGGGAGACACGGTCACGTGAATTTAGGGAGTGAGGGGCACACAGCCTGGCACCCCGGCGCCCAAGACCTCAGATGCTCTGGTGTGAAAGCAGAATCCCCAGGGAGTGAATCTGGTGCTGAGCTGGTGGCAGAGCTGTGTTCTCCTTTGAAAGTCAAAGTCTTGCATTATAAGGGGGAGGGAGGAAGAGGCAGAGGCTGACTTGAGACTTGGTGACATTTATTCCAGAGCCTTTCACGGCCAGGTTGAGATGATAGGGGCGGACCCAAGGCAACCTGACCCCAAGTCAGACAGCCTCTGGGGACCCTTCTCAGAGCCTCGGATGGCTGAGCTGGGAAAATTCTAGAGCTCTTGACCCTCCACAGGGGCCCTGGTCCTCCGGGTTTCTGCTTCCCCACTTCTATCCCATGAATTAAATGACTTTACGTCCACTTTGCTCAGTGGCTCACTCAGTGCTCTGTAGACAGGGATCAAACCTGGATCTCCTGAGCCTCCAGGGAAGGCCCAGACAGGGTCCACTTCCTGTTAACTTAGAGTCTTGTTCTAAGTTGCAGGGAAGCCGCTAGCGCAGAGGGAAGTGGAGCCTTCTATCAGGGCTGGAAAGCACTGCAAATCCCCGCTGGGTTGGCGCTTTAAATCCAGGGAGGAGGGGCCCCATGGAGGCTCACAGCTGGGAAGCTCTGGAGTCTCTTTGTCCCCAAAGCCTCCCAGGGGCCGGAAGGTGAGGCCCAGGGCTTGCGATGCCCGTGGGGGATCCTAGGGCTCTGTGTTCACAGGGGAACCAGGGCAAGGGTGTCCCACGTGGAGCCCCCACCCTGGGCCCCTCGTCCTGGGTGTGCTGGGCACCAGCTTCTCAAACCGTTTACCTCCGACTGGGCCTTGAACCCGTGTGCCAGGACTCGAACCCAGCCAAAACCCGGTCTTCCAACTGAGATCACAGACCTGGTTTCAGGACCTAATGAAGCTCAGGTTCTTGGTGTCTCATCGCAGAAAGAATTCAGTGAGAGATAAAGTGATAGGTAAGAAGTGGATTTATTCAGAGAGAAATACCCTCCACAGACAGAATGCGGGCCGTGGCAGAGGGCGGGTGGGTGGCCTCCAAACTTGGCACAGATAGCTTTTATGGGCTGGATCATTTCATAGGCTAATGAGTGGGAGGAATACTCCAATTATTTTGGGGAAGGAGTGGAGATTTCCAGGAATTGGGTCACCACCCTGCTTTTGGTCTCCTGAAGGCCTTGGAACTGCCGTGACCCTTCTGGATATGTCATTTAGCTTGCTGACTGAGGGTTCTCAGAGAGATCAGTTGGCAAAGAATCTGCCTGCAGTGCAGGACACCCTGATTCAATTTCTGGGTTGGAAAGACCCACTGGAGAAGGGATAGGCTGCCCACTCCAGTATTCTTGGGCTTCCTTGTAGCTCAGCTGGTAAAGAATCTGCTTGCAATGCAGGAGACCTGGATTCGATTCCTGCGTTGGGAACATCCCCAATATTCTGGCCTGGAGAAGTCCATGAACGGTATAGTCCGTGGGGTCCCGAAGAGCCAGACAGGACTGGACGGCTTTCACTCCCTTTGAGGGTCTAAGTCTCCTTGCAGTTGGTGTGTCTCCCTCCCGGATTCACTTGATTGTAGTCGGCTTATGCTGCGTCCTCAGGCCCGACTTTCTTTCAGAAGTTGTGCCCTGCCCCCTGCCCTCCTGCGGCAGTCCCTGTCCCAGGATGAGATGTGAGCTTGCAGGTGGGGAGGTGATGATTCCGAGTCGCTCAGAGCCCAGTGGGGACGTGGGGGAGAGCATGGTGCCGTGGCCGCGGAGGGTCAGCCCAGGAGCGCCGCTCGCCCCAGGGGCTGCTCACCCAGCGTTCCACAGAGTCCAGCCGTGATGAAGCCCGCGGCCACGCATGGAGCCCTTACCACAGGGCTCAGGAGTCCAGGGGGGCGGCTCAGAGGGCAGCCGGGGGATGAAGAGAGGGGTGTCCAGGAGTCCAGGGGGGCGGGCTCAGAGAGCAGCCGGGGGATGAAGAGAGGGGTGTCCCGGAGTCCAGAGGGGCGGCTCAGAGAGCAGCCTGGAGATGAAAAGAGGGGTGTCCAGGAGTCCAAGATGGTGGGCTCAGAGAGTGGCCCAGGGATATGAAAGAGGGGTGTCCAGCCCTCCAATCACAGACGGTGACCCTGGGCTGGTCCCCAGTATTGCTGCCTCTGGGTCCTTACCTGTGTGTGTTGGGGAATGTGCGCGGCCTTCCTGAGACCGCTGGGATGAAATGAGCGGCAGAGTGAGCCAGAGCGGCCCCAGCTCCGCTGCTCGCTTGTACTGTGGTTTCCATCAGATGCAGTCAGTGCAGCCCTTGGTCAGTTTCAGGTGTGCTGCAGAAGGTGCCGCCTCTGCGTGCGTTGTGAGATGCTGGCCACGGGGCATCTGCCTGGCAGGTCACAGGTGCCGCGTCCTTTGGCCTTCCGGGCCTCAGGTTTCCTCCTCCCGTGGGGACACTAATTATACTCTCTTTGCAGGACAGCGGCGCTGGTCACATGAGATGCTGGAGCCGGGGACTTAGTGCTGAGCATAAACAGCCGCTCTGGCTATTTTTAGTGCTGCCATTACCGGGTCCTGAGATTGCCTGGGCACTTCTCATTGGACGCTCACCTGACTGGCCTCCCCGAGCAGACCTTTCCTGACCCTCTCCATTCCTCCTGGGTTGGCAGCCCAGGGCGTCATTTGCGGTCTCGCTGTCCTTTATTTAGGACGCTGGCACGCTGCAGGGGGTTTGGTCACCATCCGCTGCACGGGCAGCCTGGGGCACGTTTGTGTCATCACAGGTCACACTCAAACGACCTGGGAGCACCCGGCTAGAGTGGGGACAGCATGACCCCACGTGGGTTCACAGGTTCCCAGGGGTCCAGGGACTTATTTTCATCCAAAGTTCTTACCTTCCCTTTGCATATAAAGGAATCCCCTGTAGAAAGTCTGAGTTTTAAACAATCATAAACTACTCACAGAAAAGCTGAAAGTACCACCAAGTAATTTATTGCCGACCCTTTTGAGAACTATTTTCCTCCGTTACATCCTACGACCCCTGAGCATTTTTATCTGTATCTTCTGAACGGTCTCCACATGACCTCAACAGAGCCGGCAAAAACAGACTTCACAGAACACATCCCCAGATGGCACGCACGTCTGCCCTACAAAGTGGTCGAAAACGAAAGGACCCACTTCAGAACCTCGTGTTGCATTTGGTCATCATGTTGCTTTGCTCCTCCCCGCCCTGGAGAAGTTCCTGGATCTTCTTTGACCCTCGAGACCTTGGCCCCGTGGAGACTCCAGGTCTGTCTGCGGCCTCCTTGTGACCAGAGGTGGCCAGGCGTCTGGCAGGAAGGCCCTGCAGGGATGATGTCGGTCCCTGGCCACCGAGATGGCCTCTGCTGGTGTCCTCACGCCTCCTCCCTTCGGTGACGACACCAGTCGGGTGGGAACCACCTTAAAACCGTGTGTGTAGCCTGCCCCTCCTCTGGCAGTTGGTTCACTCATTTCTCTATTCGCCCCTCCTGGTGTGAACTTGTGGTTTCCACTTCACTTGATGGATTATAATCTGTCATCATTATCACTCACCGCGATGCTCCGAGGTGCCTGGATCTGATGCTTCATCACCCTCTAAACACGTCCTCCCCATCAGCTTGAAGACAAGCTGCAGATGGACCACGGCCCCTCCCTGCCCTGGACTCCGAGGAGCGCTGGTTCCCCTAAGGGGAGAATGGAACTCGGCAGCGAGGTCTGGAGTGGGTGCTGGTGTCCGCGGACAGAGCCGGCTGACACACGCACGCACAAGCAGCTCCAGACACATCTACTCATGCTGAGAACCCCGAGTTCATCCCAGAACCTCCAGTTCAGCAGCCCAGGACGGGCCCTGCCTCTTCTCCCATGTTTGTAACTCTTGCGCCCGGTGCTCAGCCTTGCCAGCCACTGCCGACCGCCGCTGCCACCCTTCTCTGACCTGTAACCTTCCAGCTTCTGTTTGGCCTCCTGCCAGACTGCACCCCACCCGGGCTTTCTCCGCACGCGGTCACCCCCACCTCGTAAGCTCTCCTGCTGCTGTTCCTCCCACATAAAAGCCTCCTCCCCATGAAGCCTCTGACCCTTTCCTCCAGTGCCTGGCACCTCCAGCTGTCCTCCTCATCCTACTGGGAGCTGCACCCCCCACCCCAACTTCGACCCCCACTTGGATACACTCTCCATTCTGCTCGGGGCCCCAGTACTTAAGAGTGTCCCCTATCCCAAGTGGTCCCAAAGGCTGCCCTGGTCCCATGCCCTCCCCTCCCATCCCAGCCTCCATCCTGCTGCACCACAGCCCCAGGGACACCTCTGTGCCCAGCTCTGCCCTTGGCAAGCTCACCTAATGACACTCTGGCCCCCAATCCTCCATCGCTCCTTCCACCCGACGTGGACATTTACACGGCTCCAGCCAATTGACTGGCTTTAGGAGTGAATTGATGGGGAAGACAAGGGTTTCAAAGAAAAGGAGGAGACCCCCTAAAATGCTTTAATTGTTTCAACTACTTTCTAGAATAGTGCAAATAAAAACTCACTCTAAAAAATGTACCTTGCTATGCCCTAGGGCTTAATAGGCATGGAGCTTGGTGAGGATGAGACATCTGGTCACCCAGACCTGCCTGTCAGTCAGCAGAGCCCCTGGGGGTGTACCTGGGGAGGGTGGAGGACACCACAGTAACTGATAGAAGCACAGTGGCAACGACCTCCCGGGAGCCTCCACGTCCATATCTGTGTTGGATGTACTCTGTGCACCAAGCTGTTGGCGGAAGTTTCTTTCTGTCCTCTCTGTCAACCTCCTAGATGATTCCGGGCGTCCGTCGGGGAGGCGAAGGCAGCTCGCCGGCTCTTACCCCAGTGTGGTCCAGGCCCAGGGTGATGCCCTCAAGATCCTTCATGTGGCCTTGAGAAACAGCGTGTCTAGAGCCTGGACCCTCTGTGTTGGGCGTACTCCGTCTGGCTCAGACTCTGCATCTGCTAAACACTTCAATATGCAGTGACTTGTTTAGTGAGTGCAATGTTTACTCAGGAAATGCCAACTAGCCAACAGAAAGGTTCACGAGCTCAGAGCCTATTAGCAACGGGGCCTTGAGAAGCTGGGGAGGGGAGTGCCGTGGGAAAAGCAGGGCTTGCTCACCAGAGACCTGCTGAGGCGTGATGCCTCTTTCCCTCCCAGAGTCACATACATTCTCGGTGTTCCCATCTCATCTGTAGATGCTGAGGGTCACTTTAAGAAGGCATTTGCAGGGACAATTGCCCTTAGATAAAAACGTTTATTATGTGATTAAGTAAGCATGTTCAAATCAAGTGGAAGATGACATTTCCATTTATAGATAATGCTAGGATATCAGCTAATATTTTTAAACATCTAGCAAAGCATCAGACTGACAAAACTCAGATTCTTACTTCAAAGGAAATTTTTAAAAAATCGAGATGGACCAAAGGGTCAAATATAAAAAAGAAAACATCTATACAGATCTAAATTGAAATACAAGTAGAAATGTCACCAACCTCAGAAGCATGTTTTCTAAACGTGAACCAATGGAAGAAACTACGAGAGGGAAGAGTCATAAATCTGACTTTGTAAAAATTAAAAACAAAAGTTTAAATGAGCGAAACCCAAGAGCAGGAATGAAATGAAAAGACAGAGACTGGGTAAACATTCTGGACAAATGGTTCACGGCCTTCGTTGAGGCCGCTCTTTTGCCAATCAGGAGGAAGGAAAAAAAGGTGATTGTTCCCAAAGAGAAAATTTCCAAAGAGAAGAACAACAAAAATCTAATTGCAAGCGGCCTAAATGAACTTTGAGCAAGCGCAGAAGGAGAGAGGATGTTCCAGACTGCTGTGTCGGTCCTGGCGTAAGGAGAGCCTCCATGTGACACAGATTTGTTCTGACGCATTCTGGAGCTACTTTCAAATGCAGCAGAGAAAAAGCGCCAAAAAAAAAAAAAAAAAAAAAGACACTGAAGGAAAATTTCAGATCCGAGTCAGGAGTTCTGCCAGCCCCCCAGCAGGCAGGGAGGGTGATGTGAGAGCCCCACCGGCAAATCAGAACTGCGCTTTGTTTCACGACCACACACAGTTATTCTTGGGCAAAATGCATCATAGACTTTCCCAACCAGTTCACTATAGTACGTGTTCACTCCCTATCAAATAATCCATTTAATTAAAAAAAAAAGAATAAAAATGGCAGTACCCAATACTTACTGAGTACATTCTAGGTACAGTGTTGCGTATACAGAAATTTATTCAGTCATCACAGTAAGCCTGAGACTTAGGTTTTATTATTATTATCCTTGGTTTATAAATGAGGGTTTTGTGTCTCAGCTTTCATGTATCAGTTAGTGCCAAAGACAAAATCTAAGTTCCAAGGGGGCCCCCTTAATGTCAGTCATCACCATCACCATCAGCTTCTTTATCACTGTCTCCACAACCGCCGTCACCATCTTCATCTCCACCATCGCCACCACCATCATCACCACCTTCACCAACATCACCACCATCATTGCCACCTTCACCACCATCACCACCACCACCACCACCATCGCCACCACCACCACCATCGCCACCACCACCACCATCGCCACCATCAGCACCATCAGCACCATCAGCACCATCATCACCACCATCATTGCCACCACCACCTTCACCACCATCACCACCATCACCACCATCACCACCATCGTCACCACCATCACCACCATCACCACCATCATCGCCACCACCACCACCATCGCCACCATCAGCACCATCATCACCACCATCATTGCCACCACCACCTTCACCACCATCACCACCATCACCACCACCATCGTCACCACCTTCACCACCATCACCACCATCACCACCACCATCGTCACCACCTTCACCACCATCACCACCATCACCACCACCATCATCACCACCTTCACCAACATCACCACCATCATTGCCACCTTCACCAACATCACCACCACCACCACCACCATCGCCACCACCACCACCATCGCCACCACCACCACCATCGCCACCACCACCACCATCGCCACCATCAGCACCATCATCACCACCATCATTGCCACCATCACCTTCACCACCATCACCACCATCACCACCATCACCACCACCATCGTCACCACCATCACCACCGTCACCACCACCATCGTCACCATCATCACCATTGTCAGCATCACCATAATTCTGGACCCAGTTCATCCTGGTCCTATAATCGCAAAGGTCTCCCACCCCTGGTCTTTGACGCTCCCACCTTTGCCACTTTGGCTGGTGAAAGATATTTTTCCTTCAAAGTAACTAAGTAAGCGTTAGTCGCTCAGTCGTGTGTGACTCTTTTCAACCCCATGGACTGTAGTCCGCCAGGCTCCTCTCTCCGTGGAATCCTGCAGGCAAGAATACTGGAGTGGTTTGCCATTCCCTTCTCCAAGGTTTTCCCTCAAAGTGCACATCAGATGTTCCCTCTCTACAAACTCTGTGCCTCCACACCCTCGATGCCAAGTGAAGGCATGTCTCCTTACTATGGTATTATATACGTATGCATGCGAGTTCAGTGATGATATATGTCTATATCATATATAATGTATAAATATAAATAGATATGTGTGTGCTTAGTCGCTCAGTCATGTCCCCATGGTTGTGTCTTCTCTGTGACTCCACGGACTGTAGCCCGCCAGGCTCCTCTGTCCATGGGGATACTCCAGGCAAGGACACTGGAGTGAATAGCCTATCCCATCTCCAGGGGATCTTCCCTACCCAGGAACTGAAATGAGGTCTCCTGCCTTGCATTTGGATTCTTTACCAGCTGAGCTACTGGGGAAGCCCTAATCATATAAATATATATACATACGATCTTTAAAACGTTTAGTTTAGACCTACCTGAAGGTCCACACCGCGGGCTACGGATTTGTGGAAACCACGGAAAGCACATGACATTGCACACACTTCCTATGTTTGTGTCAAATAAGTCGGTGATATACTGAAACTGAACAAATTCTGGGTCACCTGCTCTATCAATTATGATGCAGGCCGCAGCCACCTCCAGCAAAGCTCAAAGCTCTGGTGCCCACTGGGGAACAAATAAGGCCATTATTTGATATCTAAAGTGGACGGATCTCTTGAAAAAGAAATCTATTTGTTGGACTTCCCACCATCCTCTCTGGAGTTTGACTCTTCTGAGTACACCCTGGCTGAACAGGCTAAATGCTAAAGGCGCCCCGGAGTCTTATCACCTGAGACAGGTAAAGGAGGCTCCTGAGCCGCGGCTCTCACTGTTTCAAAGCAGAGGTGAGAAATGACCAGTCCGTCACTGAAGCCGGATGTGTTTATCTGTACCTATGATCACCGGGACAAATACCAGATCCACTTGTGATTTTTCCCTACTGCTGGCAAGGCGTTACCAAAATCAACATTGAGCTGCTTCAAGTGGGTTTGGAGATTATATGTATATATTTATTTAAAAATGAAGTTCTAAAATTGTAGCTGAAGCGGATGGGCACTGATCCCAGAGGACCGTGTTTCCTTCCGTGACAGCACTTCTCGAGAGAGAATGTTTGCTGTGCTAAGATTCGCTTTTAGGATTTTCAAATCTGTAGCTTGCAAGAGCCCATCCCGAAAGATGATCATCTAGGAGGCAGATATGCACCCTTACATGTGGAGCAGCTTGGTATTGCCAACTCAGATGTATGTCGATAGCAAAAAGCCTCTGTTTACGCTCCTTGGTACAGGGTTTAAGATGAGCAAGAACAAGGAAAACGTGCCAGACTTTCCCCACCCTCCCCCCCGTTGAAAACTCCCGAGACTCTTTCCTCTGTCCAATTAGATAATTTCATCATGACTATAAAGGCTTTCGTGGAGCTCGACTCTTTTAAAAACATACACCATGCCTTGGCATGGCAAACCTGAGACTCAGCATCATGCAGAAAGGCAGCGTCTGCATGTTGACCACAGGATGGCCACCCGCAAGGGCCGTGGTCCTGAGACTCAACAAACCTTCGGATGGCAGATGCCAGGGCTGTCTGAGGACACCTTCGGCGACAAAAGCTGAGCTTGCTCATTCATTCTGCTTGCCACCAGGAAAAATGGACAGCTGTCTCCTCTTGTGTGCATATCTTACAAGAGATGGGACAGCAGGGAGGAGGGGCAGAGACAGAAGGAAGACATCCAAGAGGAAAGGACACAGGGGTCTGTGAACCAGCGGCAGGGAAGCTTCATAAGGTAAGAGACAGCTGATCTCAGAGACACGCGCCGGGTGTAGGTTCCTCTTCACGGTGCTTTATACAAGGGACAGGTTCTTCAGATCAGAAGCGGCACAGACGGGACCCCACGGTCAGGGGAGTTTACACTTTCTGCACCACCAGCGGATCCCCTGCCTTCCTCTTTGGTCACGTGGTTTAGTGGAAGCCTCTCCAGAGGGCCTCTAACCCGCATGGTTTAAAAGAAAATGCAGAAGAGGAATCTTGAGCATGTGGGAAGCCGCTGTCTCACCTCTCCCCTTCGGGACATGGAGAAGTCCCGCACCTGTGTGACTGTTAGGGCCTCCGCAGCCACCTCCACTTCCCTCTTTCCATCTTGCGTCTCTCCCACAGCCCCCCTCCCGTGGAGGAGTTCTCTGTCTGGTCCCCAGTGGCTCTCTGCTCCCCTCACAAGGAGCTTGCAAGGTTTCTAGCAACTTCCATGCCACTGATTCCTCCTGGGAAGTTCAGATGGACCGGAAGGTCCATGTAAAGCCGCTGCATATTCATAAGGGCCAGGCTCTGCTCTGAGCTTTGCGTTCAATCTCTCATCTTTTTTTTTTTTCTTTCACAAAACTGCTAGGTTTGAACCCCCACACCCCCCACCTCCAATTATAAAGAGGAATGGCCTGGAGAATTCAAAAATTACCCCATTGACTTTTACGTGGTGGCAGCTAAGAGTCCAACCAAGACAGGTAACTTCTGTCTTAACCTGAATATTTCCCGTGAGCGAGCAGGTCTTAGGAGAAGGCAATGGCGCCCCACTCCAGTACTCTTGCCTGGAAAATCCCATGGACGGAGGAGCCTGGTAGGCGGCAGTCCATGGGGTCGCTAAGAGTCAGACACGGCTGAGCGACTTCACTTTCCTTTTTCACTTTCTGCATTGGAGAAGGAAATGGCAACCCACTCCAGTGTTCTTGCCTGGAGAGTCCCAGGGATGGGGGAGCCTGGTGGGCTGCTGTCTCTGAGGTCGCACAGAGTCGGACACGCCTGACGTGACTTGGCAGCAGCAGCAGCAGCAGCAGGTCTTCCGCATACTGTGAGATGATCGTTCCCAGATACAAGCCTGATGGGCCAGCCCTCCTCTTGGGAACCAACCTGGGAGTCAAGGGCATCCAGGCTGCAGGCAGGCAGGGAATTTGCACGTGGATCTTGGAGAGAGCTGCCTGGAAGGCTGGTGAGGGTGGGGACGGGTGACGCTCAGACAACCCTGCCGTGACTCCCCGCACTGGCTCCAGGGCTGGCTCCCCTCACCCACTCACTCTGGTCAAAGCTGTGGTTTCTCCAGCGGTGATGCACGGTGTGAGAGCTGGAGCATAAGGAAGGCTGAGCACCAAAGAACTGATGCTTTCCAATCGTGGTGCTGGAGAAGACTCTTGAGCATCCCTTGGACAGCACGGAGATTAAACCAATCAATCTTAAAGGAAATCAGTCCTGAATAGTCACTGGAAAGACTGATGCTGAAGCTCCAATGCTTTGGCCACCTGATGCTAAGAGCCGACTCATTGGAAAAGACATCGATGCTGGGAAGGATTGAAGGCAGGAGGAGAAGGGGCTGGCAGAGGACGAGATGGTTGGATGGCATCACTGACCCAATGGACATGAGTTTGAGTGAGCTCCGGGAGATGGTAAAGGACAGGGAGGCCTGTCAGGCGATAGCCCACCTGGTCCCAAAGAGTCGTATACAACTGAGCAGACGAACAACAACATCCGCTCATGAGCAACATCCTCCCGTGTCCATCGTCGCCTTGGGCGGATCCACAGAGAAGCCCTCGCTTGTCTTGTGAAGGTATATTATTGCTAAATTCAAGAGGAAGAGCAGGGAAAAGGGGAAATGAAGACATCCTTGGTTTGAAACTTAACTCTTCCCCTGAAACTGGGAATGAGTGTGTTGTTTATGTTGAAACTTCAGCCTGGCTTAGCTCACACGACACCATCTATCAAAATTCCTAGCTTGCAGAGTCATCCTGCCAGACTCAATTATGGAGTTAATTCCATCCTAACTGGAAACAGAGCTTTTGGTTCATTTCCTCTCCAACCTCTCTGGGGATGCGTTTGATACGATTCCAGGGCGTCCAAGTTCAGGCCAGTTTGGTCGGAATCAATGGGCGTTTTCTGGCTCATCTTCTGTGGTGTAAAGACACACACACACACACACATTCACACACACCACACACTCACACATGTGCTTGTGTGCTCCCCAAAGCACTCACACACGCACACATACCCACACTCAAGCACAGGTGTGCACACCCACACTCACGCACACACACGCCTACACGGAAGCCCTGGCTCCCCTCTAACATCTGGCCGCACGTTTTCGAGGTGCACTCCTGCCCTTCCTCGACATTTGCAGGCCACGTTGTTGACCTCTGGCGTCTCTCCCAAGCTGTGTTTGTAGGTCACTGCCTTCATTCTCTCCATCATTGCAAAAGTCCTGTTTCGATGAACAGGGTCTGACAAGAACGGAACACCGTGTCTTCAGTGAACTCACCACAGACGTATTACAACACCGCTATCATCAGATCGCTTCCTCAGACCGAAAGAATTCCTGCCAGTTCTGATACGCAGCTGAGCTGTGGTTTAACTCCTTGTGCTGAGAACGCCACGGGGAGTCAGATGGGGTGGCCTTTGTGTTCTCTCTGCACAGCGCAGGTGGAGAACACCTTTGCAGAGACAGATGGAATGTCACGCTGACATTCTCACTCATTCACTTCAAGGTAATGTTGGCAAAGTTTTCTGCTTGTTGTTCAACTGGCTGTGTTTGGTAAAGCTGTATAAAAGAATCATTTTTTGTAGATGACAGTCACTGAAGATCATCAGTTTATATGTCTTATCACTAAAGATAAGCTTCCATGGTTGGAAATGTCGGATAGAAGGAGAATATGGCTTTTGACTTCATTGTAAGACAATCAGCTTAAGCACGCGTGCTTCATGCTAAGTCATTTCAGTTGTGTCTGACTCTTTGTGACCCCACAGACTGTAGCCCGCCAGGCTCCTCTGTCATGGGAGTCTCCAGGCAAGGATACTGGAGTGGGGTGCCATGCCCTCGTCCAGGGGACCTTCCCGACCCAGGGATCTAACCTGTGTCTCCTGCGGCTCCAATGTTGCAGGTGGACTCTTCACCACTGAGCCACTAGGGAAGCCCAATCAGTTTAAGAGAAAGCATACAACTTTAAAATGTTTTCAGTGAATTAAAAACTATGGTCACTTTCAAAAATAAGAATATAAAAATATCCCAACTTTCTACACAAGAGCACTTACGTTTAATGGCAACACAGATGTACTTCATTATTTGTTTACTTGGCTGTACCATGTGGCATGTGGGATCTTAGTTCCTCGACCAAGCATTGAACCCAAGCCGCCTGCAGGGGAAGCGTGGAATCCTAAGCACTGGATGGTCAGAGGAGTCCCAAGCATGTACTTCAGTAGAATATACAAAGTACAGTATATATTTTAAGCAGAGTCACTTCTAGTGAGAGAATAGTATGTTTAATTGCATCAGGTTCTTGAGATGTAAATAAAGTACGACGATGTGGTCATACAAGGTAAAATACATTCTTGAACAGGAAAAGCACTTTTGTAAGTTGTATGTCTTGTTATCATCAGAGACACAGAAAGAGAAATTAAATAAGAACCACAGAAAGAGCAGATGCCTGGAACTATAATTTCATGGAGAAAACGGTAGTTTTATCTTTCTTGTATGAACATGAACCATTTTGATTCTAAACGTCACCCCATCCCTGATCTCGTGTGAGCTTGTCTTATAACTGGGAAAGTGCATAACCTTTTTAGCCCCTACTTCTCAGGTAGAGGGTTGTTCACAAGGTCAAGTTACCTGAGGCTACGCCAGAGCTCAGAGTTGGTCGTTGAGAGGGGTCAGTGGCTACGGGTCACACTTCAGGGCTCCTCCAGGACAGAGGGAAGCAGAGCCTCAGCTTCTAGACTGCGGAGAGGAGACCTTAGCTGCACCTCCATCGTTGCTCTTCTGGCAGGGGAGGTCACGTTGTCGCTTAGCTGGGCAGGCCTCTTTCTGACACTAAGCGTGCAGTGACATCCCCACGTCACGGGGCTCCAGGCGGAGTGCTGACAGCTGTGGACCTCAGGTTCTGACTCCTGGCGTTTGAGTTCTTAGTTGTATGACTTGGGCTGGGTTATCAAGCCTGAGAATTGATTTCCTCCTGTTGGAATCAAGACAACCTCTCCTCCGTAGAGCTGACGGAGGTGAAAGAGAAAGTGTTAGTTGCTCAGTCACGTCCAACTCTCTGCAACCCCATGGCCTGTAGCCCACCAGGCTCCTCTGACAGTGGGATTCTCCAGGCAAGAATACTGGAGCAGGTTGCCATGCCCTTCTCCAGGGGGTCTTCCCTACCCAGGGATCGAGCTGGTGTCTCCTGCCTTGCAGGCAGATGCGGAAGTTAAATTAGCCAATTCTTGCAAAGCGCTCAGCAGTGAGCCCGCCGCCCGTGGAGCCGTGGGTCAGCGTTCTCCAGGGACATAGCCGCCACTGAATCACTTTCCGCGCTGGGACCTTTAACCCCGTATCTCAGGCCTCTGGCAATAAGGAAACACTTTGTTTCCGGCTTGGGAGCGAAAACCATGACTCCAACTTTATGACAGGAAATACAATCCAAACAGTATGATTTTTTTTTCCCAGGCTCAAGTTTCCTCCTTGAGATCACCAAGTGGCCTTTGCTGAGTCTCGGCGGGCACTTACAACACTGATTCCCAAAGGCCGAACTGTGACAGCGCCCTGCGGTTCCGGGAATGTGTATTTTCTGAATGTCAGAATTCTCGCACCCAAGTGGCCCAAGTGGGGTGCCCGGACCTCAACTCCGTCACTTTCTCTCCAGGGGACACCTTGCTAATCAGGTCAGAGGGAGCGTGTGGACGTCAGAGCTCTCGGCTCTCACCACGGTGTCATACGTTTCAGAGTTGAAGGGCACATTCACAATTATTCTTCTCATCCCTTCAGCGTGCAGGGCATGAAGCTAAGACTGAGCAAGCAGAGGTGGGTGGGTAAGGCTGACCTCCCTGCAATCGGGCAGGGCTTAACGACTAGGCTCTGAACTTTAGCAGAACAGGACGGACTAACCAGTTCTTCCCCACAGAGCTGGCCATTGCATCTTGGTAGATGTGTGCTGGTCATGAGCGTGGACAGCCACTGAGCAGGAAAGGGTGGGGGCACCTTCCCTCTCTGTGCCACTGATCAAATAACAAATAAAACCACGTGGGCATTGCAGGGTCTCTTTGCGCTGCTAGCATCTCGCGCATCTCCGCAGTGTGTCCAACCCCGGCAGGGCTGGGATGGAGCATCGCTGCTCCGTAAGTTCTCTGGACATGATTTCATACCCACTTTTGCCTTTTGAAGCGTCTGGCTTCCAGTCATCCAGAGCCCCTCTGCATGTGGCATGAACTTTCTTCCAGGAGTGGAAACGACTTCCCTGAGATCAGCCATCCCAAAGCCTTGGGGACCCAGCCTGGGCCCCCCGGCTCAGCCCTTTGGATCCTGTCTGGGTTAATGCTTCCATGGTGCTCAGACCTGGCAGGCGGCCAGGAGAGGAAATGTGCAACCTGGGCGAAGAGCGGGCGCTCAGATGTTTCACCTCCTCCTCTCGCCAGTACTTTAAGGAAGTATTCATTTCCTCTCTTTTTTAAACTTCCTCTGGGAATGTTAAAAATGGAAGACTTTATTTGAGCTTATCTGAATTTGTTGTTACCTGCAAATCCATACCTCCTTACCTGCTCACAATGCATTCGTCATCTCTGTCAGGAAGATTTTTACAGGTTCCAACATTCAGCTTGGATAAAATTTGCCAGAATCAGGGAAGCGAGCCTGCGTTCATCCATACTCATGTAAAAGAGGCTTTTTGATTGCTGTCACAAGTCCTCAAATGTTTATTGGATAAATGAATGAATGACCCCTATAGCCACACCATTGCTATGACTGGAGACAGACTCCATCCACATTCTGAATGTTTAATTTCAAATACCTATCAGATGATAACTTTTCTCTGAATAACATTTATATCTTGCAATAATTTTAGATTTTCAGAAAAGTTGCATGCATTTCGCAGAGAAGTTTCCTGGTGTTAATGTTTTATGTAACCATGTTGCATTTGGTAAGACCCTGAAATTAACATTGCTGTAATACTTCTAACTATAGACTTTATTTAGATTTCACCATTCTTCAAACCAATGTTCCTTTTCTCTTCCAGGATTTAATTCAGGATACCATATCATATTTAGAAGTGGTTGGAGACTTTTTTCCTCCCCCATAAAATTAAACAAGCCAAACTTCCCCTAAGAAAATAACCACTGATGAAATTTATTGGGAGTTGGAAGGATTATTCTACAAAGGGCCAGATAGTACAGAAAATCCCATGGACGGGGAAGCCTGCAGGCAACAGTCCCTGGGGTTGCAAAGAGTCAGACACAACTGAGCGACTTTACTTTCACTTTTCACTTTCACCTTTGCAAAAGTAGCTACAGACAACGATTAAACAGGTGAGCACAGCTGTGTTCCAGTAACACTTTATTTGTAAAACATGAGGCGGTCATATTTGAGTCTTAGGCAACAATTTTCCAGCCTCTGATTTTATTGAGCGTTGATTTAATATCACACCTGATGTAACAGTCACTCCCTTGTTTCATTGTTACCACAGCATGTGGAGTTCTCTTACGCCCTGGAGTGGGCTACACAGAGCCCCTTCTCCTGTTTTCTAGACTGAAGGTGGCAGAATTCTTTTGACTAAAGATATCTCTGTCTACTTTAACTTACACTCAGAAATCCTCTATTGTAGTGCTAAGAGAACAATCACTATACAGATTTAAAGTGCCAGTTAATGATTATTATCTTGCAATAAGGGTTGTGTTAATATCCGCCAGGCTGAAGGGGAGAGGCTTTTGAAAACCGGTGAATCTTGTCAATCAATTCCACTTAACTGAAATTTATTTTTGTAAGACGCATTCACCCTTCATGTAGTTATGTTTGGAGATTACTTCTTTGAAAAGTGAGCTATTCATTCTGAGTGGTTAAATTTTTTTTTTGAATGTATATTTTATTCTTTGGAGCATTTTTAGGTTCATGCCGGAACTGAGCAAAAGGTACAGAGTGTCCCCATAAGCCCCTTGCTCCCACCATTGCCCAAGTCCCCTCACTGGGTCATCCTGACTGGTTAATGGGGCCCAGATGTTGGTCAAACAGTATCCTGGGTGTGTCTGTGAGGACGCTTTGAATGGGATTCGCACTTGAATGGGTAACTAAGGCAGATTGCTCTCCCCAGTGTAGGTGTGGGCCTCACCCAGTCAGTTGAAGACCTGAATAGAAGAAAGGCTGACCCTTCCCAAGTAAGAGAGGACTCTTCCCCGGTAACTGGCTTTCCTCTGGGACACTGGCTTTCCCTGAGCTCAAGCAGTAGTTTTTAATTTTCATGAAGTCCCCCCGAGGCACTGCTTCTTTCTTGGATCGCGTTTGTAGTGACGTCATCACTAAAGCCGAGCTCATCGAGGCTTGCTCCCAGGCTGTCTTCTGGGAGTGCATGGACCGGCATTTTGTGCTTAGTTCCCTCACCTATCTCGAGTTAATTTTTGTGAAGTTTGTAGGGTCTGTGTCTAGCTTTATTTTTTCGCATGTGGATGTCCAGTTGCTTCAGGATGTTCATTTGTTGCAGAGACTGTCTTTTCTCCATCGATTTGCCTTGGTTCTTTTTTCAAAAATCATTGGTCTTTATCTGCATGGGTCTATTTCCAGGTTGTCTATTCTATTGCATTGATCTGTCTTCTCTGTTCTTTTCCCAATCCTGTACGGTTGTAATTATTCTAGTTCTACAGAAAGTGCTGAAGCTGGGTACATTAGTACTCTGACTTTATTTTTCTTAAATATTGGGACGCTATTCTGGGCTTACTAACCTTTTCAAGTTTTGAAAGATTTTCAGGTGTGGATTCTTCACAGCTATCTCTCTTTTTTTGTGTATGTAGGTAAAAATACATATGGTTTTTAATTAAAACGTATAAATTCCTTGGAAATCATTACTTATTTTCTAGGCCCTGAGCCCTCCAGCTCTTTTGAGCTTCCTGGGAATACACCTAGAGCTTGATTTTATTTCACTTTTTTTTTTGTTAGGGAGCATGTGCACAGTGCTGTGTTTTTTTTTTTTTGTTTTTTTTTTGTTTTTTTTAAAGTTTCTGAAAGCTTTTAATGCTTCAGCTATCATCTGCAGAAGCCACAGTCTGAGGTGTGGAGAGTCCTTTACATAGCTGTGGAAAATGAATTTCCCAGAGCTACAAGGTGTGGTTTTTGGCATGTTCAGTAAAAAAGAAACGAAGAATAGTAAAAAGGAATTTCTAAGAACATTCCTTTACCTGTGAGTAATCTTGTTTTATTTCCTGCTTGACCTGCCTAAAAGGAATTAATCCTCCCAGGAACACCCCGAGGCTTCATGAGACCCCGAGGAAATCGTGGTTTACGACAGAGCTAAAAAGCCTTGGTGAACGTTGGTGTCACAGAAGGAGTGGACAGCTTCACTCTGCGACGGCACATGGCTTGCCTCCCCTTCTCCGGCCTTGTCTGCGGAGTCTTCTGGGCCCACAAACGTGGCTGGGGCATCAAGCAGACGAGACAAGGACATTGCTAGTGGTTTAGCATGAGCTTCTCTGGAGGAGTCTTGCCTGGGAAATCCCACGGACGCAGGAGCCTGGTCTGGTGGCCTATAGTCCACAGGGTCTCAGAGAGTCAGACACAACTGAGCGACTTCACTTTCACCTTCTCTGGAGTAGAGGTTGGGAGAGTGGCTGCTACCATCATTATTAGGAAACTGGAGATCATCCACTTTGAAATTTGTATTTTATTTTAAATCAGTGATTTTTAGCTTTTTTTTTTTTTTTCAAACAGTTTGGGCATCTCCTGGCAGTTATAGATTGAGTCCTTGGAAAAATACTGTTACACAAAACTTTGCTTATAATTTTTCAGAGATACAAAGATGTTCTGCATCTTAGAATGAGAACTTATCTTTTAAACTCTCGTTTTTGAACTTACTTGTTGTAAGGTATATACCACGTGTTGGAGAAGGAAATGGCAGCCCACTCTAGTGTTCCTGCCTGGGAAATCCCATGGACAGAGGAGGCTGGCGGGCTACAGTCTGTGGGGGCGCGAAAGAGTCGGACGCAACTGAGGGTCAGAGCGCGTGCCACGCTCGCCGTGTAACTTCTAACTCGTATTTCCTGGATGGATACTCTGTTTACTGTAACAATTTTGTTTCAACGCTAGAAACCAAGAGTGAGCCAACCATGGCCCCGGCTCTGTGCTTGTAAATAAAGTTTTATTGGGACATGGCCCTGACCTTTTGTGTACGCATTGTCTACTGCCACTTTCATGCTACAAAAGCAAAGTGAATAGTTGAGAATCAGGTCGCACGGCCTGAAACACGGAAATATTTACTATCTGGACCTTTTTGGAGAAAACTAGCTGACTCGTGCTCTCAAGAGTAAAATTTGGGATGGTGGAATGTATGGCTTTTTATTTGCTTCATGTCAGTAATAAACTATATTTAAAACATTCTCCAGATCACACGAGCTTGATATTCATGTAGCAGGATGCTTAATGAGACTTGCCCTGTTATCTCAGAATCTGGGCCAAGCCTGCAAGCTGAGACAACCATCGCTCACCTCCCAGGCTGAGAACAACACCCCTCCGCCCCCGCCTCACCAGAGACCCTCAGTGGTTCCACTCAACCTTGCCCATCAGGTTCATCTCTGCACTCCCTGCCCTCAAACACACTGTTGAGAAAACAAACGAGTCAGTTCTAAAGGTTGCCATTATTCCATGTTAATGGGGTATCATGTACGTTTACCTTTTTCACTGGCCTGCCAAGAGAATCCAGGAAGTCTGTCTCAGCACCCAGCTCTCACCCTTAGCCATTGCAGCTGCTTCTACTTCTTGTATAAAAAGTAGGGACTCGGGAAAAATGGAAGGCAGTTTTGAGAGCTGCACTCACTCATTTCTGTAGCCAGCATCCCGTTGGGTGGCTTCCCCACGCACCGCTCTGAACGCGGCCCAGAAGTAGAAAGAGAGATCAGTGTGGTGGTCTATGCAGCTGATGGCCAAGCCTGGACCTCAGGTCCTGCCTGTGAGCTGGCCACCCTGGGTGTCATCGTTTCTTCTGACCAAGCATTAGGATGGGGGCAGTGCCGCAGGCTGGATTTGCTCCAGTCAACTGAAAAAGTTCTGTGCATTGGGATCTGCTCATCTTTTTCAGAATCAATTCATCAGAGTGTAAAGACATCTGAACAAACAAGGCCAAGTGAGAATGACTCTGCCTTGTTGGTCAGCATGCATCTTTATGGAGGGAGAGGATGGGGAATGCAGAAAGCCACCCCCCACCCTTACTTTCCCCATGGCAACGTGTCTGCCTGAGGATCCACCCTGCGGTGCCCTGGGTCTGACCTGTAGGGAGCAGTGCTGGAGATCCCAGGAGGATCAGAGGGTGCACATCTCCTGGGAGGAGTGCTCCAAGGACGTGCCCTCCCAGCTGCTCCTTCCAGCACTTGGGAAGAGCCCCGGAGCCCCTCACTCTGACCCTCCATGTGGCTCAGGCAGCACTAGGGCTCTGGGCAGGATGGCACAGCCTCTCACTCCTCCCGGGAAGAGGAGGAGCTATCAGAGCTGCATCTGCAAACTGCGAGAGGCGGACGGTTTGGCTTAATGCTCCGAGGTAGTTCACGCACTGTCTCCCGGACACGTGCTGATGGCTCTAGCCATCTGCTGAACGAACATCTGGCCGACTCGCAAACAGGTGCCAAATGGCCTTCACAGGCACCCGCCTAAGGTAGACCGTGGGTCCCCGGGAAAACGCTCTGTGCCTGGCGGGGCTGACCTCTCCACGGAAACAGGCAGAAGGCAGGAGAGTTACCACACTGAGTGATGCTGAGATGCTGTAGGTCTGTTTTTATGTTAAATTCTGTAAACGGAATCACAGACTTAGAGAACAGACTGATGGTCGCCAAGGGGGAGGGGCTTGGGGGAGGGGTGGAGGGGGAGGTCGGGGTCTGTGGATGTGAGCTTTTGCACGTAGAATGGATAAAGAAGGTCCCTCTGTAGAGCACAGGGAACTGTACTCAATATCCTGGATAAGTGAAGTTGCACAGTCGTGTATGACTGTGATCCCGTGGACTGTAGCCTACCAGTGTACTCCGTCCGTGGAATTTCCCAGGCGACAGTACAGGAGTGCTTGCCATTTCCTTCTCCAGGGGATCTTCCCGACCCAGGGATCGGATCGCACCCAGGTCTCCCACACTGCAGGCAGACGCTTTACCATCTGAGCCACCGGGAAGCCGTCCTATATAAACCGTATGGGAAAATATTTTTAAAAGGAATGAATATATGTATAACTGAGTGACTTCACTATGCAGCAGGAATTAATACATTGTAAATCAACTACACTTCAATAGATTTTTTGAAAAAGTAGTATGTCATTTATTTGCAACACCGCACTCAGAACCCCTGAGATAGGCGGATTTTCCTTCATCTGCCTATGAAGAGTGCACTTCCTTTCCTGCTTATGATGGAACATGCCTGACACTGCCTGTCACCTGGCACCCACTTCACATCACGTGTCCTGCCCCCCTCCCTCCTCCCAACCCACATCCATGGGCAGGTGTGGCCGCCAGCATCGAATTTCATACCCTTCAGGTCTCCATGGGAAGAGGCTGACCTTTCCTTTCACAGGGAAACGCAGGATCATCTCAGAGTTTTAAGAGCAGGAAGATCGTGTATTAAGAATTGCTCACTGGAAACTGGCATGAGAATTTCAAACGCTCTCCACACACCTCTTCTTAAGAACAGGACAGGGAAGTCATGGGTTTGGCAGAACATGCATCTCCAACAGGGCAATGTGGTTCCCAGGAGGTGAAAACTGATCCTCGATGGAAAGAAAGTCCCTGAGATATGGCCGCAGTCTGTGGGCCTTCAAATGACCACAGTACACACCATGTGCACCGTATCTGCGACCAGAACAGGTCACGGGAAGGGGTTAGGAAGGACACGTCTAAAAACTCCTTCAGGGGTGGACAAGACAATGTTGAGGGACACTCACGCAGAGAGGAAATATTGCCGCAAGAATGAAGTCTATAGGCAGAGTCACAGTGTTCTCTCTTTTATTCCAGAAACAGGCCAACCAGGGACCGAGAGACTTAGTGGTTTACATAACACTCCTGGGAGACCTGCTCCCGTGACCAGGCTTGATTCCTGGCAGGGAACTAAGATCCTGCCATAAGGCCAGAAAAAAAAAAAAAAAAGCTGTTGCCTATTTTCTTCAAATCGAGGGTTTGGGCCGACCCTGCCTCTAGCAAGTCTCTCAGTGCCATTTGTCCAACAGTATTTGCTCACTTGGTGTCTCTGCATCATCTATCGGTAATTCGTGCAATATTTCAAACTTTTTCATTATTATTATTGTGTTTGCTATGGCAATCTGTGATCAACGATCTTTGATGTTACAACTACACCTGGCAGGCATCCCTGGTGGTTCAGCGGTAAAGAGTCCACCTGCAATGCAGGAGACGTAAGAGATGCAGGTTTGATCCCTGGGTTGGGAAGATCCCCTGGAAGAGGGCATGGCAGCCTGCTCCAGTATGTTTGCCTGGAGAATCCCACGGACAGAGGAGCCTGGCGGGCTGCAGTCCATAGCGTCACAAAGAATCAGACAGGAAGCAACTGAGCACCCACGTGCACTGCACTCTGCTGAAGGCTCAGATGGTGGTTAGCATTTCTAAGCAGTGAAGTATTTTTTTAATTAAAGTATGTACATGCTTTTTAGATACGATGCTACTGCACACCTACTAGGTGGCCATCCCTTGTAAATGAAGCTTTTATATGCACCAGGAAAGCAAAACATTCGTGTGGTCCACTTTATTGCGCTGTCTGTTTTACTGTGACGCTGGCTTTACTGCAGTGGTCTGGGACTGAACACCCATATCTGAAGGTGAGCCTGCAGTTCGTTTGCAAGGCTGGGGAACACCATTTTCTCAGACTCAGCCCTGGACAATGACATTCCTGTTGACAGGGCTCAGGGCTTGTAGTGCTAGGAGAGGAAGGATCTTCCCCTTGAGCAGGGCCCCCCTAAGTTAAGTCCGAAAGTCACTTAGTGAGATGGCCCGGCTGCAGAGGACGGTGCTCACCAGGACCCCGAGTCCAGGCTGCCCGGGCTCCATTGGCGCCGTGGTACAGTGGTGCCCCCCATCCCCAGGGCAGCCCCCCTGCCAGGCCCCGCTGATGCCGTGGGACAGCGGTGCCCCCCATCCCCGGGGTGGCCCCTCCTCCAGGCCCCGTCCGCCTCCTCCTGGTCACGGCTACTTCTGAGGCCCCTGGCCTGCCTGCTGCTGGCCTGTCCTGATGGCCAGGCTGTGTCCCACCAGCGTCCAAATTCAGGACTTGCTTTCAGAGCCGGGTGTGGAAGCAACTCCTTCTTTTCCTCAGCGTGCCTTTTGCACGCAATGTGTAGTTGATCTAATTTCTTAGTTTCTTATAGCTCTCCATCTCTAGGAACTTTGGGAAAATTTACCTGAGTCTTGTTTGGGGGGATATTTGAAGAGTCTCACCTGTTGTCCTGCTTCTCTGAGGTGTCAGGACAGCCCTCCCCTGGGAAACCTTCCATTCGCTGGACCTTTAGAGGGTGCAAATAAACTGCACTGCTTTCTGTTGCAAAAATTTTTACTTTAGCCATTTGCCATTTCATGCTTTGTAGAGCTTCCCTGGTGGTTCAGATGGTCAAAAATCTGTCTGCAGTGTGGGAGAGCTGAGTTGATCCCTGGGTTGGGCAGATCCCCTGGAGAAGGGCATGGCAACCCACTCCAGTATTCTTGCGTGGAGAATCCCACGGACAGAGCAGCCTGGCAGACCTCACGGAGGACCTTATTGCCAGGAGGTCCCTTTCCGAACCTTCCTGGTGCCTACAAACACATATCCACTCTCCTGTCAGATCAATATTCTTCTATGTAGAGGAAATAAAGAAAATTTATAGTTCTTAATACATTGATTTTCTCCACAAATTTATTGATCGTGTCAAATGAAGTTGAGCAAAACATGCTACATTAGACAATTGTTTTTAACGTCTTTGTGCACTCTTCCTTTAAAAGCAAAATGGGAACGTTTCAGTGCTGAAGCATTTTGCAAGTTGCCAGGCACCGGTGTGTATTTTGGTGTGTCACAACAGAGGTTGTGACAGAACAGTTGTCTTCTGAGGCAATCATTTTCCATGGAGAACAGACAGTCTGGAAATGCTGGAAATTAGGGATCTTCTCATTTTTTGACCTAGAAGGGTTGATCCAGACTCATTTATGGAGTTAAGGTGTGAAGTAAACAACGTTCAGAAAGCTTTAGCTTGGTAGCAATTACATAAGCAAAATCACCGGATCAAAACAAGCAAATAAAAACATTGCTTTGGCGTGTGTGGGACCCGATTGCACAACTCGAACGCCTTGCGCTGACCCTGTAATTAGTCACGATGGTTCCTGACGTGGGTGTACCTGCGTGGGGGCGGGGGAGACGTGGTTACACCAACAAAAACATTCTCAGTTTTGCATGACCTGACTGGCCTCCTTTCTCCCCAAGGGGATCTCGTTTGGACCAATGATTCTGAACTGGCAAATGCAGGGAAACTAACAAAAATGCAGCAATCGATGGAGAAAGAAAGTCCAAATCAATTTCCCAACATGAAGAGGTGAGAAGAGGCGAGGCAGGGGCCGTCAGTGTGAAAAGCAATGTACTGGGAGGAGAATGTGGGACTCGGGCCTCTCTCCTCCACCTCGGTCAGACTGTGTGTCCCTCTTGAAAGCGATGAGAGCCCTGGAAACGCAGACGTCAGATTCAGTAAATAGGTACCCTGTGTTTCTTCTGAACAGCACAGACTTTCTGTTAGGATGGGAATCAATCTATGAAAAGAAATCAATCTGTCAATATGTCCCTGTTTTTCTCCAGCAGCAAGGAACTCAGCTCATTCTGAAAAGCCAAAAGGAACACGGGCTGCCTCCTAGAATGAATGCCCCCAGGGGAGCTCAGCGTTTGGAGGTCAGATGTTCTTAGGAGACCAGGAGAGCTCAGTCTGCCTGGCTGTGGGGAGGTGGAGAAAGCAAGCCTGCGGTGACGCCATGAGGTTCCTCCGCTCACTGTGGAGGGCGGGTTGGGCAGAGGAATCCACAGGGCCCCACGTGGGTGAAAGTGGAAGTGTTAGTCGCTCAGTAGAATCCAAATCTTTGCAACCCCAGGAACTGTAGCCCGCCAGGCTCCTCTGTCCCTGGAATTCTCCAGGCAGGAATACTGGAGTGGGTTGCCATTTCCTTCTCCAGGGGATCTTCCTGACCCAGGGATTGAACTCGCATCTGCCACTTGACTACTGGGGAAGCCCAGAAACAGGACAAGGTGTGCTAACTCCCATACAGTGTTTTACTGAGGGGGGAAAACAGAGTCTTCGCCTGTCTAGGGATTATAATTCTCTCTCCAGAGGAGTCCCATTTCACCCTGGGCTTCTCATCTTGAAGGAAGGAAAAAAAACAAGTTGTATTCAGCTATAAGGGATTCTTGCAGGCCTGGTAGATTCCCTTGTTCAAAGCTCTTGGGTTTGTGTGAAAAAGCAAACAAACTCAGAAAGCCCTAAAGCTTCCAACAAATTGGAAATACACAGTCAATAAGGGACAATATTTATCTTTTGGAAAAGACCTTTAAATATAAAGACTCGGCGAAAAAAAAAAAACAAAAGAAAAATAATCATTTGGTGTATTTCCCCAACATATTGGCTTTTTCATTGTCGGTATATGCCTTTTCACTTCCTCCAAGACATCCGCATCCATCCTGCTTATTACCGGAGATTGAGCATCACCAGGCAAGGCTGTTACTATGGCAAGCGCTTTTATCAGAAGAGGAATGTAAATGAGAGGAACTCACAAATTGTACGACGAAAACAGGAAGGCAGAGAAAAAAAAATTCTTCCTTCTTGGGCCTAAGCATTTTAAAGGAGACGGCGACCACGCAACATTTAACAATTACCTGTTGAGGTAAGCAACCTTATTGCAAGAACTGTAGGAGGTACCAAGGCAAACACAGGAGGTTTCCTGAGCTCAAGGACGTCGCATTCTGGCTGGGGGATCCTGCCATAATCACTACAGATGGATGATCCCCTCGACGTGATACACACGTGGTGAACTGAGAAATGAGTTAGAAGACAGGTGCTTTGGGAGCCCAAGTAAGGGAGATACAATGGGCAAAGTTTGATCAAGAAAGATCTCTTCAGAGAAGGGGTGTGTAGACCTTGTTTTTAAAGGGCGGATGACGTGGGGGTGGATCAGAGACAGTTAAGGATTATGGAAAAGTTCAAATATATATTCGATGGTTTAAGGGGTTGACTAAAATAGGGAAGAAGTTAAGGGAAAAGCTGGAATCCAGATGAAAAGATAAATGCATTTCAGTTCTGGGCGATTGCTTTGGAAAGGCTAAGGAGCTCGGATGATGCCCTGCAGGGAAGGCTTAGAGGCTTTAGGTTTCTGACCTGGTTCTGGCTTCCCATTTCTCTCTAAATAGGGCAGGTGTTGAGTGACAGGTCCCCGGCCCACCTTCCCCTGCTGGGGTCGGGCTGGGGGCCTGGACGAAGTCCTCATTCAGCAGTTTGCCCGCTCTCCATCCAGCTTTGTTCCTATTCCTGTTCTGAGCTTGGCAAACGCTCCCCTGAAGCGTATTGCTCTGTGTTTCCAGGATACCCCTCACGGAGCACAGCCTCTCCAGAGTGTCGGCTCTCTGCCTACCAGCCCCCATGTGTTCCTGAATCGACACTCTGTGTCTGCAGCCGCATCTCCCAGCAGCTCGCCAGCCCCCTGCGGGAACCCGCCAGCTTCTAGGGGGTGCTGACTGCGTCCGTCCCCTCTCACCATCGTGGGCAGGGCTGAGCATCAGAGGGAATGGCTTGCACCCTCCGCTTACTCTTGGCCTGCCTTCAGATGGTCTTCTGGTTGCTTCTGAATTGCAGACTCACATTTCCAATCTCCATCACCCTTCCCAAGCTGGCGGTCTGGATGCCCAGACCTGGTGGATACTCTGCCTTCACCAGGAGTCTCAGCTCAGCTTGTCCACACCCAGTCTACCTCCGAGCTAACCAGGCACGGGCAAGGAACGTGATCTAGAAAGCAACGCAGTAAGGTGTTACACCTGCTATTGTGTAAAATGCATTAAAAGAACAGAGTGTTGGGAAAAAAGCTAGTGAAAGTGGCTCCGTGTCCATGCGGTGGAGAGATCTGTGTTCTGGAAGTGACTGGTGTTCTTAGGCTCTCGGTCGGGTCTGATTCTTTGAGACCCCAAGGACTGTAGCCCACCAGGCTCCTCTGTCTGTGGGATTCTCCAGGCAAGAATCCAGGAGTGGGTCGCCATTTCCGAGTGGTACTAGATGGGAAAGGAAGGGATAGAGTTGTTGTCTGTGTTCAGTTGCTCAGTTGTGTCCGATTCTGTGACCCTTTTGACCACAGCATGCCAAGCTCCCCTGTCTTTCACTGAGATAGATGGGGAAAAAACGGACCAGGCACGGCGACTCCTCGGCCCCAAGGAACAAACAGGATGGAGTCCAAGGCGACTGAAGAGCTTCTGGTGCGGACGATGGTGAGGAGGCAGGTGCATTAACAGAAATAAGGAAACAGGAGGGGCATTTACCATCCTCACCCCGGGCTGCGTGGGTTGGATTTAAATGCTCAGGTGAAAATGGAACTCTTCCTCAGTGTCTTAGAGGGGAAATGGTGCTACTGGGTGAATTTGCTAGTGTAGGGGGGAGCAACAAGCTGGTGAGAGATGAAGGAATTAGCTCAGGGAAATGTTCATGTTTACGAAGAAGTTTGAGGGGGAAGAGGAAGCAAAGTCAATACAGAGATAGAGAAGTGAGCCAAAGAGGTCGCGGTTGGGCCGAGGAAACTCAGAGTCTCAGAGGTCAAGCAGCCCCGGATTTCACAAGAAATGCGCCCGTCAGGTCGCACGCTCGTGAGAAGTCGTGATGGATGGGGAACAAGCCCACAACTGGGAGAGAGGAGCTCATGCACTCTCGCTGGCGCAGCACACCCCTCCTGGTGGAGATGGGGCCAGATGCCGCCAGCCAGGGCCTCGATAATTATAAATAGTTCAGGAAGTTTACCGCAGATCTGGGTATGAATAAGCAGCAGTCGTTGAGAAATTTGGCAGAGTCAAGAATGAGTGCTTCTGTTCAGTGTGGGCGAAGCAGCGACTGAAAAGATTCCGGATGAGGGGGTCATTGTTTAGGAAAGAGGAGGAAGGCATTTTATGCTCATTTAAGTACTTTCGTACAAAATCTGTGCAACTGTAAACAATGTAGAAAATAATAAACATTTTTTTTTGCCAAGAAACATCAGTGGAAACCTATATAAATGGAAGGATCTGAATATTTATCTCATCAGAGGAATCGTTAAAATAGCTTATTTTTTTCTTTTTTCTTTTTTAAGTTATGAAAATATGATAACATATTTATAGGAGACATAGAAAATACAGAACAAAATTACATACAGTTCCGCTAAATACTACAATTGCTTAAGTAGATAAATTAAGATTTTTAGTTGGAATTTCAATATAAAATTCTCCAAAATTAATAGAATGAATGTAAAGGAAAGTAGAATACAGTAGACCTGAGAGACATTACGAATCAATTCGACATAATTAAGATTTACACAATATTTACACAACAGCAGGACACAAATTTCTATTCAAGTTCCCATCAGCTATAAGCTAGGATACGCTGGAGACACTGGCGCACTAAACCCAGAGTCATAACACCAGGTGCAGACGTTTCATGGTCTAAAGGTATTGAACTAGTTGTCTGATTGACCAGCATGTTTAGTAAAGTCACAGTCTAAATCCCATCACTCTTTTTCTTTCTCCTTCAGCAGCTCCACAGACTCCGTACACAGTGTGTCTTGAAGCACCAAGATTTTGAATAAGAAAAACACGTGGAACTAGGGGCCATCTGTATTTTTATTCATAGAATCTGACAGCCCTACCTAGTATCAGCACCTGGAAACTTGTCTGGGAATATTCCCTTCCGTGGGCTTCTCAGGTGGTGCAGAAGTAGACTGCCTGCCAGTGCAGGAGACTCGGGAGACTCGGGTTTAATCCCTGCTCCCCTGGAGGAGGGCACGGCAACCAGTCCAGTACCCTTGCCCGGAGAATCCCATGGACAGAGGAGCTATAGTCCATGGGGTTGCACAGAGTCGGAGATGTCTGAGCACACACGTGCATCCCCTTCCGTATCTTTATTTTGGTGCAAACCATCAGTACCCGGTTCAAGATTTATTTCCGTTTTCTGCTAGTGAAAGAGGTGTGGTGGGGTCTGGCTTCCTGCTGCCCAAAAGCCACCGAACAGGCCAGGATGGTGGAAAGGACAGTCTGTTCTATTTCAGACGCCGGGAACTAGGGAGGGAGGGGGGCAGACATCTGTCTGAAGGCTGACTCCCCCCACCCAGCCCCCAACTAGTGGGGCAGGCGCTTTTACAGACGGAGTGTGGGAGATGGGGGAGCTCCATCAGAAACAGCACAGCCACCTCTGACAGCCGCCTTCCGATTGGTCGTCGATGGTCTGGTCAGCATCGTGTTGGTTGTTTCAGGTACAGTGAATCCTCAGTTCCAGGGTCCATTTCCCCCCATTTCTTTGTGGCCAGTTCTCAGAATTGTGGCAGCTCGTGTCCTGGGTACGGTCTGGTCATCAGTAGTTAACTCCTCCACCTGGGGTTTCAGTATCTGTAAGACAGCTCACAGGATGTGCCTCAGAATATCATCCAGAGCCCTTGAGAAGGAGCTGAGGGTCCTTGACTATGGTTAATGAGCGCATTATTATTATTTGCTCTCCTTTGACTGTTTCCCCTGTCTTCACAGGTTCTCAATTTTCTGATTAAACTTTTCTTTGACTACAGTTTTGCACAGACGGGAGACAGGCCGAGGACTTGGGGAAGGGCCAGGCCGTGGGGTCCTCGTCCCCGTCGGGTCCTGCTCTGGCTCGCCCACATCGTCGACTCTTCTCTTAGGAAAGCGCTCTTGTGGACATCTCTTCTCTCCTTGGGCACCTCCACCTAAATGTGTCCGAGAACAAGCTCGTTACCTTGTCTCGGAAAGAAGCTAATGCTTCACCCCTGGCCTCCCTACTCACATCAGGGATGCTGCCTCCAGATTCTTGGTTGCAAGGGACAGAAATTCAACGGGACCAAATGTGGTCAAACAGCAATTTATGGCCTCGGGTGATGAACCTGCCTGAAGGGTGAAGGCGGTAGGGCCCAGGGCGGATGGAGCAGGGCGCAGGCATGGTTGGTACCCTTCTTGTCCCTGCCCGCCCTATCGGACAGCCTTGTTCCCCCTCTGGGCATGTTGGTCCTAGAGGGCAGCCTGGGCTAGACTCCGACTCTGCCAGTTCACAGTATGACCCAGCACCTAGTTATCGACCCTTCCTAAGGCTCTTTCCTCCTCTGCCAGCTCCATTCTGAACTTGGTTCTCCAGAAGCAGAGAGATGCACTTGGTTGCCTGAGGGGACAGTCTCAGGAGAAAAGGAGGCAGGGAAGAAGCCGGACAGGCTGGGGCAAGGATGTGGTCTCAGCTAGAGTCTGTGTTCCCTCTGATTCCACGGGGAGCTCTGCAGAGGGAAGTGCTGGGCAAAGCTGGACCCGCTCTGAGACAAGGGCCCCGGAACCAGCCTGGGTGTCCCTGTGTTAGCTGGGTGCAAATTGTCTTTGCAGGAGATGGAGCTGGGGAGGAATAACCTCTCGGGAGCAGAGGCTCCAGCAAGGCCAGAGCCAGTGGAGTAGGAAGGGGTGTCCTGGCCACTGGAAGCCTTGATGCTCAGCAGTGGAGGAGGCCTGGGCGGGATGCCAACAGCGTCCACACTGCGCGTCGAAGCAGGACCCGCCTCGTGGGTCTCAGTCATGAGGGGTGTGTGCCTGCAGGCATGCTAAGTCGCTTCAGTCCTGTCCGACTTTGTGCGACCCCATGGACTGTAGCCCGCCAGGCTCCTCTGTCTATGGGATTCTCTGGGCAAGAATACTGGAGTGGGCTGCTGTGCCCTCCTCCAGGGGACCGTCCTGACCCAGGGTTTGAACCAGAGTCTCCTACAGCTCCTGCACTGCAGGCAGATTCTTCACCGATGAGTGAAAGGGGAAGCCCCGTGAGAGATGCTGAAGTCATTATCTGGCATACAACAGGCGCTCCATAAATGCTACATTATGATTAGAGCTACGTCTCCAGCTTTACTAGTAGCTCATGAGAGATACCGGGCTTCCCCTGCGGCTCAAGTGGTAAAGAATCCGCCTGCCAATGCAGGAGACGCGGGAGATGGGGGTTGGATCTCTGAGTCGGGAAGATCGCCCCAGAGGGGGAAATGCAATCCACTACGGTATTCTTGGCTGGGAAATCCCATGGACAGAGGGGCCTGGCAGGCTACAGTCCATGGGGTTGCAAAGAGCTGGACACGACTTAGTGAGTGAGCACATGCATGAGAGATATAATTTCTGGAAAACAAAAAATATGTGTTTTGCCAGAGTTGACAAAACTTTTAGTTTTTGCTCAAGAATCTGTGGTCTGTGGTCCATGGTTCTATCATTTTTTTTTTGGTACCATTTCTGTAGTTCCAAACATTCAGCAAGGGTGATGTGTATGACTATCCTTTGCCTGTTGGTTTTTAAACAGATTTTTCAGCATCAAATCCAAGGTCCTCTTTGTTGTAAGTCAGGGTTACGGTAGGCTCCAAAGAAGCAGTTGCATCTCTTCTTACTCATTTCTTGGCGGCCTCTCCTTGGCTTTCTGTCCTAGTGACAGTCCCAACCCACACAGATGTATTTTGCAAGCGGGATTTTGTGCAACACTGTATCAGATGTATTATATTGCAGTCGTCATTCTAGACATGCATCAACTGCATTGCTTTCATCTGTAAATCTTGTAATTCCATCGCAAAAGCAATCAAGTTGTCTATGGAATGATTAGTTCCCTGCAAACACCTGGCGATTACGGTTCCTGCTTGTATTATCCATGGATGCTTTCTGATTCCCTCCTCTCCTTCCTCCATTATTTACTAGAGATTCAGGGTGCGCACAAATAATTCAAATTTATCATGTCTCACTGATTATTTTATAACATCATTAAGTAGCAAGATGGTACTGTATTTCACAGATGAAGAAGCTGAAACAAAGAGATGTGTGAACTGAAGTGCGATGGTCCAACTGTAATTTTTATCTTAAAAGTCCTCAAGTTCCCTGGAATTGAAAATTTGGTTTTGATAAGAGTTCACCTTGCCCTTTATTTCCTTTGGGATCTCTCAAGCCTTTCTGATTTACTGGGGTTGCAAATGACTACCACCTTTTATCTGCCTACAGAAAACCAAGGTTTATCATTGTAGCTTTTCTTAGTGCACCTACTAAAGTTGCAGCCACAATTTTTCTCTTTCTCCATTTCACAGTATTTGGGAACACGTCCAAATACTGTAATTTACATGGTCACTGAGCCAGAATGTATCATTGTGCATGGAATACAGGTTGTTGTTCAGTCGCTCAGTCATGTTCGACTCTTTGTGGCCCCATGGAATACAGGTGGCCCTCAGTTCAAGCTGTAAAGGAGACAGTCAGTACACAGAGGATGGTCCCCGGGGCAAGGGTGCTCCAGGCATGTGTATCCTCCCTTCCTCTGACAGATGGCTAGACGCTGTAGTTGGGATAAGAAAGGGAAATAAGAGGAGAGAAACTGGGGAGGAAGCACCCAAAGTGTTTGGCTTGAGTGGGAAGTGGGGAGCAGGACGTGTATGTGGCAGCTGCTGTCTTCATGTTAAGATCCTGGAGTACCTTCCGTGTAAGTGAACTCTCTCCTGCTGAGGGCAGTGGAAATTGGTGTGGATGTTTAGGAACAGAGGCTGGAGCTGTATCGTATGCAAGGTTTTGAAATGTTGAATTTTGTTGTTTAGTTGCTAAGTTATATCTAATTCTTCATGATCCCACAGATTGTAGCATGCAGGCTTCCTTGCCTTTCACTATCTCCTGGATTTTGCTAAAACTCATGTCCACTGAGTCAGTGATGCCATCCAACCATCTCATCCTCTGTCATCCCCTTCTCCTCCTGCTCTCAATCTTTCCCAGCATCAGAGTCTTTTCCAATGAGGCAGCTCTTCGCATGAGGTGGCCAAAGTATTGGAGCTTCATCTTCAGCATCAGTCCTTCCAGTGAATATTCAGGATTGATTTCCTTTAGGATGGACGGATTGGATCTCCTTGCAGTCCAAGGGACTCTCACGAGTCTTCTCCAGCACTGCAGCTCAGTTCTTTGGTGTTCAGCCTTCTTTCCAGCTCTCACATCCTTATCACAATTTGAATGCGTCACTTCTTCAGCTTTTAGCCTCCTTTATGGTCCAGCTCTCATATCCATACATGACTACTGGAAAAACCACAGCTTTGACTAGACGGACCTTTGTCGGCAAGTTTAGAGGCTAAAGATCAAACTGCAGTCAGAGAAATTCTGGAAAACAATTGTTTTATGACATTGCATTTTGTTGAAAGATGGAGAGAACAGGGTGGCTATTTGGAAACTCTGCAGAGATTCTTAGACGCTGGGGGCCCGGGGGACGTTACGTCACCCTGCTGGCAAAGGCAGCTCTTCGGTCAGTGGGATCGGACAGAAGGAAGCAGGAACAACCCGCTTGCTGGGCTCCACTCTTACAAAAAGACCAGGTCTTTTCTGCGCCTAGGGAGTGGGTGGGGCACACTCAAGACCTGGTGTTCACTGGCAAACAGGAGTTAAAAGGCTGTTTAATCACGTCGTTTTTACATTTGGGGACAAGCAATTGTGGGAATCACAGAGTATGTTGATAACTAGAATCGACATATTTACATTGGATCTCATTTGCTTTTTTCCTTGTAATGATATCAGTCAATTGATCTCTACGTATTGATCACAAACGTGTTCACTTCATGAATGGAAGACGGAGAAGAGGTTCCCGAACCAGCAGACCTGAGAGATGCCCTGAGTAAGCGCCTGGGGCTCGGACACCAGTGTGGCTGTGTCCCCAGCTCTGCCACCTGTGGGGGGTTATTGGTGCCCTAACAGCAACCGATGGGCCACATAAACACTTCACATATTTATACAGGAGGCCCTGGACCAAACATGCTGCCTTTCCTGTGGGGTCAAGCCTTTCCAGCTGCTGGCACTCTACCGCCTGTACTCTGCCCATGATCCAAGCCACGGACAAAGTGCAACGTATTTATTCTCAGAAACAAGACAGACTTACCCCAGTTTATTACAGTTCAGCTGCTACAAACGTGAACCGTGAACTCCCTGATGTTCAAGGTGGTTTTAGAAAAGGCGGAGGAACCAGAGATCAAGTTGCCAACATCCACTGGCTCATGGAAAAAGCAAGAGAGTTCCAGAAAAACATCTATTTCTGCTTTATTGACTATGCCAAAGCCTTTGACTGTGTGGATCACAATAAACTGTGGAAAATTCTGAAAGAGATGGGAATACCAGACCACCTGACCTGCCTCTTGAGAAATCTGTATGCAGGTCAGGAAGCAACAGTTAAAACTGGACATGGAAAAACAGACTGGTTCCAAATAGGAAAAAGGAGTACGTCAAGGCTGTATATTGTCACCCTGCTTATTTAACTTCTATGCAGAGTACATCATGAGAAGCGCTGGACTGGAAGAAACGCAAGCTGGAATCAAGATTGCCGGGAGAAATATCCATAACCTCAGATATGCAGATGACACCACCCTTATGGCAGAAAGTGAAGAGGAACTAAAAAGCCTCTTGATGAAAGTGAAAGAGGAGAGTGAAAAAGTTGGCTTAAAAGCTCAACATTCAGAAAATGAAGATCATGGCATCTGGTCCCATCACTTCATGGGAAATAGATGGGGAAACAGTGGAAACAGTGTCAGACTTTATATTTTGGGCTCCAAAATCATTGCAGATGGTGACTGCCATGAGATTAAAAGACGCTTACTCCTTGGAAGAAAAGTTATGACCAACCTAGACAGCATATTCAAAAGCAGAGACATTACTTTGCCAACTAAGGTCCTTCCAGTCAAGGCTATGGTTTTTCCTGTGGTCATGTATGGATGTGAGAGTTGGACTGTGAAGAAGGCCGAGTGCCAAAGAATTGATGCTTTTGAACTGTGGTGTTGGAGAAGACTCTTGAGGGTCCCTTGGACTGCAAGGAGATCCAACCAGTCCATTCTGAAGGAGATCAACCCTGGGATTTCTTTGGAAGGAATGATGCTAAAGCTGAAACTCCAGTACTTTGGCCACCTCATGAGAAGAGTTGACTCATTGGAAAAGACTCTGATGCTGGGAGGGATTGGGGGCAGGAGGAGAAGGGGACGACCCAGGATGAGATGGCTGGATGGCATCACTGACTCGATGGACGTGAGTCTGAGTGAACTCTGGGAGATGGTGATGGACAGGGAGGCCTGGCGTGCTGCGATTCATGGGGTCGCAAAGAGTGGGACACGACTGAGCGACTGAACTGAACTGAACTGAACTGAATGTCCCCGACTCACACTTTCCCACCCAGGAGAGCAATGACCTTGTGCAGGTGAAGGTCATGCCCCCGGAGAAGGGCTGCGTGTAGACCTGCGTGACTACACCCGGGAGGCGGGCATGGGGGGCCTTCCAGGGCTTGCACACGGGGCCTCCTGCTTTAGGGTGAAGCAGTGAGTGTGGCTGGAGATGGGAGACTGGTGTCTCTGGGACGGGCAGTGGTCAGCTTGCTCTGTGCCTGTCCTCTGGGCGTCATGGACTGTAATGGATGCGACGTCTGTGTGGAAGATGGGAAGCTGAGGTTGCCTCCGATCCACCTCCACGAATTAGCACAGCGAAGTGAAAACAGTGCCACTCTGAAGCTGCACAGATGTGAATGTAATCCCAGCTCTGCCCCTGTGTCGCTTTAGGGCTCCGCTGCTCTGAGCAGGGCGGTGCGGGGCGGGGGATCCCTGATCTCCTTCTGAGCGGCAGGGTGGGCGTGGTCACTTTGCCGGATGGCAAGCGCACTGCCCACCGTGTGCACAGAGCAGCTGGCAGAGTGGCCGTTCTAGAGATGGGAGTAGTTGCTACTTCCCTCATCACAGCGGTACATACGCGGAGAAGCATGTGAGGTTTTCTGGCTCTTTCCTGCTTTGCGTTGACCTGTAATACTAAGTGCAGAATGAAGTAAGCCAGAAAGAGAAAAACAAATATTGTACATTAGCGCATATATTTGGAATCTAGAAAAATGGTAAAGATGAGCCCACACCACGGAGCGGGAATGGAGACCTAGATGCCCCGGATGAGTGACGCAGTGGGGAGGGGGAGGGTGGGGCGGATCAGGAAGGCAGTGCTGCCTAAGCGTGAGTTTTCCTAAATGAAGCGAGCTTTGTCCAGTTAAGTTTGCACTTCTTGTAAAACTGTCTAATCGGCAGGCTGTCCATCAGCTCTGATAACACAGGACCCCTGACTCCTAAATGAACAGCATTTGCATCATTTTTTTTTCTCACCATTTCAGTTCTTTGACCAAAGTCAAGACTGAAAGGGAGAAGATGTTTCCTTAGTGGAAGGCAAAGGGGGTCATTTTAAGTAAGTACAGCTATGTAATGAGGTCGTGGATCAGGACCTGAAACCTTATCTGCTAATCTTTCCTTCCATTTTGTTTGCAAGGAAGAGAATGGCTGTCATTACCTGACGGATGTTTACTGTTGCGTCGAGGGTTCAGCTGGAAAGCCTTATTGTGACTTTGGGGTAGTTTCAGTCCACAGAAATGTGCGTGTGAGGAACGGAAAGCAGAACTCAGCTGCCTTGGTTTCCGGCGGCTTTCCAGCTGATGTAGGGGGAGCTCCCTGAAACCAGTGCAGCCGGTGCCCAGGGACCCGGAAAAGGGGACACTCCGCGCCTGCCCCTCCCTGCCCCGCACGGGGCCCCCCGCAGCCGGCGCCCAGCGCCCCTCCTGCCACAGCCTCGCTCCTACTGGCCTGGCCGCAAACAGGACCCTGGCGCCTCGGGAGTCCACTTGGCGGTCCTCTCTGTGAAGCTGCCGCTAACACTGAGCTAGGGCATCCTGAACCTTTGCTTCCGGGGAAGCGCAGCACTGGGAAGGTCCCGCGACCGCTGGGCGCCGCATTCCCACCAGCTGACGATAGAGAGCCCCACCAGCTGACGATAGAGAGCCCTGCCTTGGAGGGAAGAAGTTTGTTTCACGTGTCCTACAAAAGGTTTTGATAGCAGAGGAATACGGATAAAGCTGGACGTGAAGGATATGAGGGGCATCTGAGGAGATGATAGTGAGACAGAGCAGGACCTCGTGGGGCTCCTGGGCACAAAAGACGTCTGTGTCCCCCGTTTCTTGATTACAGGAAATAGGGTTCATTCAGCCTCCACGACCTTCTCTGAGTTCCAACAGGCAGGTTCAAACAGCTGCCAATCAGGGAAGGGAGGGGGTGCAGAAACCAGGAAAGAGCAGTCAAGAAACAGTAGGGCCGGCTTGGAGCCAGGCCCTGGTTCCCGTCAAGGGTCACACAGGATGGTATCTTTGAGCTTTCTGCAGATACGGAAACCCCCACTGCATAGGAGAAGTTAGTTGCTTTCTGCCCACTAACACGGAGGCCCCGGACGGCTTGGAACCAGAAAGTTGATGATGTTGACTCCGCTTCCCTCACCGCCACGCCATTAGAAGAGTGTCCACGAGCTGCTCATGCCCTCTGTGAACCAATACCATACAATTCTTCACTACCCTGTCCAGATGGGGTCAGAGTTTTGAAGGCATTAGCCCCCTGGGGCAAACCCCTTTGCCTGGCAAAGCCATAAAGCTATTCTTTTCTAGTTCACCCAGAGTTCAGCGATTAATTCTGTCCTGGGTACAGAGGTCAGACTCAGCATCAAGAGCGTGGCGTTGCCTTAACTGAGAGGACGTCTCCACTTGCTCCCATGGCCCAGCTTATGGTGCTGTCGTTGGGACAATGACAGCTGAGTGGGAAACGGGATTGAGGTACAAGCATCAGGCAAGAAGGGGCTTTCCCGGTGACTTGGTGGTAAAGAGTCCACCTGCAAGGCAGGAGCCACAGGAGATGCGGGTTCCATCCCTGGGTCGGGAAGACCTCCTGGAGGAGGAAATGGCAAGCCACTCCAGTGTTCTTGCCTGGGGAATCCCATGGACAGAGGAGCCTGGTGGGCTACAGTCCGTGGGGTCACAAAGAGTCGGACACGGCTGAGCGAGTAAACAACAGCCTGGCAATGAGGAAAGATGCAGGGAGAAGGGGGTGATTTATAAGCCCTTAGAGCATCTTCCTATGTGTTCCATAGCTGGCTCCCCCGGCTCTTCCAGACAGACCTGTGATGTCTGCATTATGACAGCTCTCTGCCTTTGTCCCTTGCACTTTTGTAACGTGTGAAGAGAGAGATTAATTATATGGTGAAACTCTTCCACAATTTGCTGAACCTCTGCATTCCTGACATTAATCTTTCCCCAAGTGCCCTATGATTAACTTGAAAAATCAACCGGGCACAAGCATAGACTAGATTCATGTAAATGGAAACACATAAATAGCGAGAAGGATGGAGAAGGGGCAAGGCTGTCTGGCTGCCGGAGAATCTGTAGCGAGATGATACATGAAGCTTTTTTGCAGACTGCTTCATCCGTGGAACGTGTCGGTTATCCGTCAGCCGGAGCTCAGGAGTTAGAATCGCTTCTTCTGGGCAGGGGCCTGGTAAGAGCACAGACCACGGCTCTGCTTGCAAGCTGCTTTCGAGTCATAAAATAAAAATAACATTTCTGTCTTGATCTTTAACAGAAAATCTCTCTTCCTTTTTGTTTGTGGAGTTCAGCAATCAGGTGCCTTTACCTGGATTTTCCTCTTTGTGAAGAGAAACTAAGCACAGGGCGTCCGTTTGGAGATTTTCTAGACAATGTTCCTGCGCGTGTACACCAGAGATGTTCTCGTGACGCCAGCTTGGATTAGCCTCACGCAGTTGGCTAGATGGCTCTATTGATCTATTCACTTTGTAAGTTCTGAACCTCCTTTTCCTGATCAGACTCTTCCATGCATGAATTTGTTCTTATGTAAATAGAGCTCTTGGTTTGTGCTCACAGAATGATGAGGATGAGCTGGATGGAAAAATGGAGCCTGCCTGCAGGGAGATAAACACGGCACTTGGGTGAATCCAGTAGGGGTGGATTTTACCCCAGAGGCAGCCCCGGGCGCCCACAGTCTGTGAGACCTGAGCTGGCCTTCTCTTTTCAGCTGCAAACTGTGATCTGAGTCATTCGCTAGTTTCATGTCAAAGGCTGGCAGTTTGAGAATGAGAAGTATGCACCATTGTTTCACCGACCACTTTGCAATTGCTAACCCTTGGGAGCCTACCCTGACTACAGCCCCAGCACACTAACCCGTCGTCCCCCAGCCACCTGATGGGGCTTCCCTGATGGCTCGGATGGTGAAGAATCTGCCTGCAATGCAGAAGATCTGGGTTCAATCCCTGGGCTGGGAAGATCCACTGGAGGAGATCAAGGCCACCCACTCCAGTATTCTGGCCTGGAGAATCCTGTGAACAGAGGAGCCTGGTGGGCTGCGGTCCACGGGGTTGCACAGCATCAGACACGACTGAGCGGCTAAGCGCGGCGCAGCACAGCCCCCTGACAGAGGCAAAGCGACCAGGACATAATTAAAATGCAGTTAGTCCAGCGGACAGACACAAGGAGGGATCCTCAACAAGGGGAATGAGGGAATATGCTCAGGCTGTTTCCAGAGCTCAGTTGAAACTTAAATACATAAGTCATATCAAATCTGTAATGTTTGTGCTTGAAGCAAAAATTAAAGTGGAATTTAGAATGGAAAGCGGCTCCCGCTGATTGTATTTTTTCCTTCGTATATAGAAAGTGATTATATGACCGAGAAAGCTAAACCTTAGCAAAGCCTTAGATTTAAGTGAAAATGCATGTAGGTTTATTTTCAATTATTCTTTCAATTAATGTTTATGGAGAGCTTCTGGGGTGCCTATCTCAGTATTCGGCAAACAGTCATGAAGCTTATAATGTCGAGAGCCTAAGACAAATACTTGGATGACAGTTAACGTGGTTACATTAAACAGGTCACACGCAGAATTTCCCGGGCCTAGCACTCTTGTCTCTCATGCCCATGTCTGTTCCTGGGAAGAACAAGAAAATAATTAGAGATTTCATGATTACGCACTTGTTAGGACTTTGATTACTAAATTAATAATTTATTTTTGCAGGCTAGATGTTCAGCTTAAAGTCACACATGAGTTTATATATTCAAGGGGAGTGCTTTTGAAATGTAGATACTTGCAGGAGTACAATATCAGGGAGCCAGATTGGACCAAACTTTGGTAGAAACATCACTAACCCACACAAATCATGTCCTTAAACTAAAGGTAGTGATTAACACTTCCATGTCACGCTGTGCTGTCCTGAGTAGTGTCTGACTCTGTGACCCCATCGACTGTAACCCACCAGGCTCCTCTCTCCATGAAACTTCCCAGGCAAGAATACAGGAGTGGGCTGCCTTTTCCTTCTCCAGGGGGGATCTTTCAGACCCAGGGATTGAACCTATGTCTCCTGCGTCTCCTGCATGGGCAGGCAGATTCTTTACCTCTAGCGCCACCTGGGAAAGTGTTAGTTGCTCGGTCATGTCTGACTTTTTGTGACCCCATGGACTGTAGCCAGCCAGGCTCCTCGGTCCATGGAATTCTCCAGGCAAGTGTACTGGAGTAGGCAGCCATTCCCTTCTCCAGGGATCTTTCCGACCCAGGGATGAAACCTCAGTGTCTCACGTGGCAGGCAGGTTCTTTACCGTCTGAGCCACCAGGGAAGCCCAGGGCCACCTGGGAAGCATTTGTTAAATTTACTAAATACTTACGTAGCACTTAGTAAATGCAAGGGATTGTTCTCAATTCAGTTCAGTTCAGTCTCTCAGTCGTGTCCGACTCTTTGTGACCCCGTGAATCGCAGCACGCCAGGCCTCCCTGTCTATCACCAACTCCCAGAGTTCACCCAAACCCATGTGCATCGAGTCGGTGATGCCATCCAGCCATCTCATCCTCTGTCGTCCCCTTCTCCTCCTGCCCCCAATCCCTCCCAGCATCAGGGTCTTTTCCAATGAGTCAACTCTTTGCATAAGGTGGCCGAAGTATTGGAGTTTCAGCCTCAGCATTAGTCCTTCCAATGAACACCCAGGGCTGGTCTCCTTTAGGATGGACTGGTTGGATCTCCTTGTGGTCCAAGGGACTCTCAGGAGTCTTCTCCAACACCACAGTTCAAAAGCATCAATTCTTTGGTGCTCAGCTTTCTTCACAGTCCAGCTCTCACATCCATGCATGACCACAGGAAAAACCATAGCCTTGACTAGACGGACCTTTGTTGGTAAAGTAATGTCTCTTACGCACACACAATTCATTTATTTCTCTGAAGGAACGTTATGAAGGGGATGGACATCATCTGTGTAAATAAATAAATGGATAACAGAACCTGTCTCCTGAAAATATGCTTCTTTGAGCTAAAAGAACTTGAAAAACAGCAGGTGCCACAAGGGTGCCCCATTTCCCCCTCCTTCCTGAAGCCAGGAGATGAAAGTGCCACATGGAAGGTGTCCTCCTTGTACCAGGAGGGGAGACATACTCTTCTGCCCAGGGTTGGGAATGGCAGAAAAATCTGTACAAACAGATCTTGCTAGAGTAAGTCTAATCTTTCCTTTGGTCCCCGTGTGTTTCATCACTTTTCCTCAAGGGTCTCTCTCGTTCAAGCTGGTGTATGGGCAATGAGGCTTTGTCCCTTCTTTGGGTCTTCATTTGTTCTGTGGGGCTCTCACAGACATGGACAAATTCTCGTGCTTTTCCCCTGCTAATCTGTCTTCCATCACTGTATTCTCGTGCCCAGCCGGAAGACAGTTCGCCTCCGCTCCCCTGACACCCTCGGTGGCACAGCCCAGCGGAAGTGCTCACAGCGTTCTTCATCTTGCAGGGGACTTAGCGGATGGTGGCAACCAGCCCACACACCCACCAGACACCAGTTTATGGCAGACCGTGGAGATGCAAAGATGGTCAAGACCCAACCCTTGGCCTGCAGCTTCCCTTCTGGAGAGTGTTGGGGGGGGCTGAAAAGCAGGTGAGAGCAGAAGGAGACCCCTGACAAGGGAGCAGGCCTGCAGTTCTGCTTAGAGACCTTACAGCGGACTGGACACTCAGATGCTTGGGTTTTCTTCTTCCAGAAGGTGAAGTCATGTCCCAAATTCCCCCAGGTCTAAGCCTGGGCTGGAGGCCGTTTGCTGGATCTAGCTGTGATCTTGCGCCAAGCAGAGCTGTGGTCGACAGTGCCTTGCTAGGCTCGTTCCTTCTAGTGGAAAGGTCTAAGTCAGCCCCAGGAGACGGAGGGTGGAGACAATGTCCTTCAGGTAAAAGCAGAAGCAACTAGAGTCTCTGGAGAGACTGAAACCTTCTTTCTCTTGCCCCCGTTCCATTCACGAAAAAATCCATCAGCAACAGACCCTGACGTTGACTCAATATCTAGGGTAACGAGATTGCAAAAGCTAACAACACAGGGGAAAGGAACGCTTCCGAGAACCGTATGATCTAGAGGTTTCAGCAGCTATCTTCAATCACTTCGTAAACAGTTTTGAGCTGCTAAAACATGCTGGGGCCTGCAGAGCACCTCAGGACATGAGCGTTTCGGGAATTCGATCCTACGCATGGTGGTGTCCCCCACCGTGTACTGACATGTGGGCACACACGTGTGCATGCATGTGCAGGCTTGTATACATGTATGAGTCAACAGTCTCCAATAGCAACATGGGGTGTCTCCCTCCCAACACGATCTACCTAAAGCCCTTCACCTAGTCTAGCAAGGTCAGGCTCATGGCCACAGTGGTGCTGGTGCCTATAATCACGCTCTTCCGCACCGCTGCAGGCAACTCTTTCCCTAAAGAAAGTGAAAGTCACTCGGTCTTGTCCCACTCTTTGCAACCCCATGGACTATACAGTTCATGGAATTCTCCAGGCCAGAATACTGGAGTGTGTAGCCATTCCCTTCTCCAGGGGATCGTCCCAACCCAGGGATCGAACCCAGGCCTTCTGCACTGAAGGCAGATTTTTTAACCAGCTGAGCCACAAGGGAAGTCCAAGAATACTGGAGTGGGTAAAACCCTTTCCCTAAAGCACATTATAACATGTAGTGATTGCATTTTAATAGCGTTTCAAGCATTTGCAGGTCCCTTGCCGTCTTTGCTAACTTTAAGAAGAGGAGCGGACTGAACACCTTATAACAAATGGCCGAAGACTCACAGAGTTGGTCCTTCCTGGCCAACTCGAATTCCATCATCGCGGATCATGCTGGGCATCTTTATTTTGCCTAGGGAATGTACTTAACGGAAATATCTGGCCACTAACCACATAAAACTGTCATCAGATATCTGGGCACTTGCTTCATAAAAGAAAAATTGTAATCATGAGAAAAGTAAAATTTCCAATTAAGATCTATATAGGTCATCTTTATGAAATGGAGACAAATCACGCATTCTTCAGCCTCCGAGCCCTGAAGAATCCATATCTCTTGATTGCTACCTGCCTGCACAGTGTATTTTTTGTCTGCAGAGCCATTGACCATTTGCTGTGATGATCCTTACTGGGTCGGGGAAAGCTTGAGAGAGAATGACTCTGCCTCAAGGAGTGGACACATGCTACAAGGAGTCTCATTTCTGGAATCTTACCCTGCAGAGTGGCCAGGGTTTCGAGAAGCTGTCAGCACTGGGGAAAAGAGACCATTTCTCACCTCCCTTGGAGAAGATTGTTATCACGTCCCTTCACCCTCTTCTTTGAAATAAATTCTGAGAAATAAAGACACATTCTTCATATGCCAGGACAAAAATCTTTCTGAAACAAGTGTTGATAAGGACGTGGAGAAACTGGAACTCTCGTCCACTGAGGGGAGGAATGTAAAATGCTGCAGTCACTTTGGGAAACATTTTGGCAATTCCTCGAAAGGTTATACGTACCTTTTGGCCCAGCAATCCTACGCCTAGACGAACACCCATGAGAACTGGAAAGTTACATCCAGGCAAAAACTGTACTCAAAAGTTCCTATCAGCATTATTCATAAGAGTCAAATGGGAAACAAGCCCAGCATTCCCCAACAGATGGATGGATAAACAGAACGTGGTGTATTTGCGCAATGAATACTCAACGTTTTATAAAAAGAAAGAAGTTCTGATACCTGATACAACATGGATGAACCTTGGCGGCGTTATGCTCAGTGAGAGAAGCAGTACCAGCAGGCTGGGTATCGTATGAACCCACTCACATGATACGTTCAGAGCAGACAAATCCGTGCACACACGAAGTAGGTTAGCGGTTGCCAGGAGCTTGGGAAGACTTTGGAGGGAAATGGATTGTGACTGAGATGTGTTTTGTTTGCGGGTGATGACAATTACGCGGTGATGACTTCCCAACTCCGTGACTATACTAAAACCCACCGAATTACACACTTTAAAAGAGTGGACTTAGAGTCTGTGAATTATATTTCAGTAAAGCAGTTATCAAAAATCTTTTTGAGCGGCTTTCTAGAGTCCAGGCCTGCGTGCCTGTGAATTCCTGTAAGTGATCAAGATTTAACTAGTTGTTTTGAGATGTACTATAGCCTGAAGATAAAATAAAACCTTTTAAAAAATAAACAAAGACAATAAAGCAATAAGAAGTGATTTTTATCACATGTGTTGGAGTTCCATGTTTTCAAACATCCGAAGGGAATCATCCATAAAATGAATCAGAATGATAATAGATATGTTTTTGCAATGCTTTCACAGATGGTCTTATTCAAACACATTCTGAGTGATGATAAATACAGAAGCTTATAGAGTCAGACTGCGCTTGTGAGACTCTGGGTTGGAGATGAGACCAGAGAGCCAGTTCTCCGAGGGAGCGTCTCTTATTTGCCTTTGTATTTTCCGGGGCATGGACGACATGTTAGCTGAAGGAGAGATTAAATGGGCTATCACTTTCTGAGGGAGCACCTTCAACCGGCAATAAAATAAATATCCCTTTATCTCTGAGATAATGTGATCTTAAAGAATCACCCGTTTCAGCATGGATGCTTCAGTAGTAGATGCTAGGAAATGTTTCCTGAAAGCATGCAGGGAGCAGTACACATGTGAGAGGATAGGTGTGGCATCTGCGCAGGTGGTTATCTGAGCAGATCCCCACGGGCTTCTAAAATCAGCTTCTCCTTTGCCTTCAGTGTGGGCTTTGCTGGTGGCTCAGACAGTAAAGAAACCGCCTGTAATGTGGGAGACCAGTGTTCCATCCCTGGGCTGGGAAGATCCCCTGGAGAAGGGAATGGCTACCCACTCCGGTATTCTTGCCTGGAGAATTGCATGGATAGAGGAGCCTGGCGGGGTACAGTCCATGGGTCTCAAAGAGTCGGACACGGCTGAGTGACTAACACTTTTGCTTTCACTCGCCTTTAGTGTAATGGAGTTGGAACTTTGAAACATTTTTAAGAAATGACATGATCCACAAATACTTGTGGTCTGGTTTACGTGCAGAGTATGTACCAAGATACTTGTGGTCTGGTTTACGTGCAGAGTATGTACCAGGAGAGGCTTCCCAGGTGGCTCAGCGATAAAGAATCTACCTTGCAGTTCAGGAGAAGACGTGGGTTTAATCCCTGGGTCTGATCCCTGGATCAGGAAGATCCCCTGGAGAAGGGAATGGCTACCCACTCCAGGTTATTGCCTGGAAAATTCCACGCGCCGAGGAGTCCATGGTGGGGCAAAAAAAGTTGGCCGTGATGAGAGCCTGCGTGCACACACACATACACACCTGCCAAAGTGTCCTCTTGTTTCCTAATTCCTTCATCAGTTACGCCACGGATTTCAGACTTGATGGCACTGTGGACAGGCTGCCACCCCCGAAACCAAAAGCAGAAAAATGTCTCCTGGTAATATACTGCCGACTCCTTATTCTGGAGTGAAACCTATCTCTCAGTTATATCATGTAATTAGAAAATGCTTTTATAGGAATTAAAGTTACATTGAATCAACGCGGGACTTTTCACCAATCTCTAACTAACGGTTTTCCCTCACACCAAGGAAAACCAATGTCCCTCAGCAATACATGGATTTTAAACTTTCCCCAGTAGGAAAGTGCTTCTTGTTTTCAGGGGGAAGGAAGTCAAGGGGAATGTGGTTTCTGACTATTATCACTCTCTTCATTATTTGAGTTTCCCATAATTTTTCAGGTCACTTGCTTTTTTGAAAATATTTTTAAGCATTAAAAGTCAGCATGCTTCCCTCATGTTATTGAACTGGGGAGGTTTATAGTTCTTAGAATCTGTTCATGTATTGATTTGAAGAACAGGAAGGTCATCATTGAACTTTCTCTGTAATAACTGACACGCAATGAATCAGTTCACACCGGCCGCCGGCTTCATCAGCGTCTATTTATGAGGTCAAGGTTCATAGCCCAGGAGGGCAGAAATGATGGTCAAATCAACTGATGTTTAAACATTTTTAGAATTTCTTATGGGTTTATTGACATGGACCGGCACATTCTAAGATGGAGGAATAAGTCAGTATGTCAGACAAGTGGGGACATTCTTGAGTTAAACTTAGATATAATTATATTGCACTATTAGTATCACAGAGCATTTGATAGATAGAACACTACACAGTGTGGTAGATCCCCTACTTCTAGGCTTTAGCGGCTGTTGCAGTCTTGCCTGGTCAGTTCTGTGTCTCATCCTGTGATAGCTCGTCTTGCGTGCACTTAGTCACTCAGTCTGACTTTTTGCAGCCCCATGGCCTGCAGCCCGCCAGGCTCCTCTGTCCATGGAATTCTCCCGGCGAGAATACTGGAGTGGGTTGCCAGACAGCTCACCTTAAGTCATGATAAATGTGAGACCCCCATCACCTCCATTCTCGCCTCCAACTAATTCAGTTCATGAGCCACCATCTAGGCAAACTCTCTAGTTAAATTCTTGACCCTCTGATTCCACAGCCTCCGATTCCTAATCCTGGCACTTCCTTCCCATCAGGATGCACAAGTCATCCCGCTACTCCAGATCTGCTCATTCTGTAAAGCGGCCTCTGGGTGACAGATTACAGTCCCCAACATACGAAGCAGCTTGATTCCCAGCATGCCTTCACAAGTTCAACAAAGCTAGCCTAGATGGGCAGCGAACACAGTTGACTATACGGTAGTGTGTGTGTGTGTGTGTGTGTGTGTGTGTGTGTGTGACAGCCACTCAGTCGTATTCAGCTCTTCACAACCTGATGAACTATACAGCCCATGGGATTCTCCAGGCCAGAACACAGGAGTGGGGAGCCTTTCCCTTCTCCAGGGGATCTTCCCGACCCAGGGATCGAACCCAGGTCTCTCGAATTGTAGGCAGATTCTTTACCAGCTGAGCCACAAGGGAAGCCCAAGAATACTGGAGTGGGGAGCCTTTCCCTTCTCCAGGGGATCTTCCCACCCAGGAATCGAACTGGGGTCTCCTGGATTACAGGTGGCTTCTTCACCACCTGAGCTCTCAGGGAACCCCATATAGTACTATAATAGGGTGGCTTCTTCACCACCTGAGCTCTCAGGGAACCCCATATGGTACTATAATAGGGTGGCTTCTTCACCACCTGAGCTCTCAGGGAACCCCATACGGTACTATAATAGGGTGGCTTCTTCACCACCTGAGCTCTCAGGGAACCCCATACGGTACTATAATAGGGTGGCTTCTTCACCACCTGAGCTCTCAGGGAACCCCATACGGTACTATAATAGGGTGGCTTCTTCACCACCTGAGCTCTCAGGGAACCCCATACGGTACTATAATAGGGTGGCTTCTTCGCCACCTGAGCTCTCAGGGAACCCCATACGGTACTATAATAGGGTGGCTTCTTCGCCACCTGAGCTCTCAGGGAACCCCATACGGTACTATAATAGGGTGGCTTCTTCGCCACCTGAGCTCTCAGGGAACCCCATACGGTACTATAATAGGGTGGCTTCTTCGCCACCTGAGCTCTCAGGGAACCCCATACGGTACTATAATAGGGTGGCTTCTTCGCCACCTGAGCTCTCAGGGAACCCCATACGGTACTATAATAGGGTGGCTTCTTCGCCACCTGAGCTCTCAGGGAACCCCATACGGTACTATAATAGGGTGGCTTCTTCGCCACCTGAGCTCTCAGGGAACCCCATACGGTACTATAATAGGGTGGCTTCTTCGCCACCTGAGCTCTCAGGGAACCCCATACGGTACTACAATAGGGTGGCTTCTTCGCCACCTGAGCTCTCAGGGAACCCCATACGGTACTACAATAGGGTGGCTTCTTCGCCACCTGAGCTCTCAGGGAACCCCATACGGTACTACAATAGGGTGGCTTCTTCGCCACCTGAGCTCTCAGGGAACCCCATACGGTACTACAATAGGGTGGCTTCTTCGCCACCTGAGCTCTCAGGGAACCCCATACGGTACTATAATAGGGTGGCTTCTTCACCACCTGAGCTCTCAGGGAACCCCATACGGTACTATAATAGGGTGGCTTCTTCGCCACCTGAGCTCTCAGGGAACCCCATATAGTACTATAATAGGGTGGCTTCTTCGCCACCTGAGCTCTCAGGGAACCCCATACGGTACTATAATAGGGTGGCTTCTTCGCCACCTGAGCTCTCAGGGAACCCCATACGGTACTATAATAGGGTGGCTTCTTCACCACCTGAGCTCTCAGGGAACCCCATACGGTACTATAATAGGGTGGCTTCTTCGCCACCTGAGCTATCAGGGAACCCCATACGGTACTATAATAGGGTGGCTTCTTCGCCACCTGAGCTCTCAGGGAACCCCATACGGTACTACAATAGGGTGGCTTCTTCGCCACCTGAGCTCTCAGGGAACCCCATACGGTACTACAATAGGGTGGCTTCTTCGCCACCTGAGCTCTCAGGGAACCCCATACGGTACTACAATAGGGTGGCTTCTTCGCCACCTGAGCTCTCAGGGAACCCCATACGGTACTACAATAGGGTGGCTTCTTCGCCACCTGAGCTCTCAGGGAACCCCATACGGTACTATAATAGGGTGGCTTCTTCACCACCTGAGCTCTCAGGGAACCCCATACGGTACTATAATAGGGTGGCTTCTTCACCACCTGAGCTCTCAGGGAACCCCATATAGTACTATAATAGGGTGGCTTCTTCGCCACCTGAGCTATCAGGGAACCCCATACGGTACTATAATAGGGTGGCTTCTTCGCCACCTGAGCTCTCAGGGAACCCCATACGGTACTACAATAGGGTGGCTTCTTCGCCACCTGAGCTCTCAGGGAACCCCATACGGTACTATAATAGGGTGGCTTCTTCACCACCTGAGCTCTCAGGGAACCCCATACGGTACTATAATAGGGTGGCTTCTTCACCACCTGAGCTCTCAGGGAACCCCATACGGTACTATAATAGGGTGGCTTCTTCGCCACCTGAGCTCTCAGGGAACCCCATATGGTACTACAATAGGCTTCCAGGATGTTTCACGCAAATAATACATGAAAAACAAACACACAGAAATTAAGAAGTCATTTTTCATCTTAGAGGACAAGATCTTGAAACATAGGTCTGTAGAACAGCCGGCTCACAGGGCCTGGCGCTGAGTGAGCAGGAAGAGTTCCTGAAGGGGGGCGGAGAGGGCTGAGCTGAAGGAGCATCAGAAGCGGGAGACAGAGGTAGGGAAAGCTGCAATTTCACTCACTCCTGACGCTGATGGAGTGCAGGTTTGCATCGTTGGAAGTCTGCAACTTGAAGGTTTGTCTGTAGGGGCCTTGTTGTACAAGCATATCGCCCTCCTGTGAGCTGTTGGCCATCCTTCTCTGTCTCACACGCGGCAACACATTACCGACTTTGTTTTGAAGTTCCACAGGGCACGTCCGTGTCCAGTGCGAGAGGATACATTCCTGGAGTTCACAGACCATCCTGGCTGATTTCTGCACGTGACTCCCTTCACACAGGTGGCCTTGTGATGACTGTTTGCAGACCGCCCAAGTGGAGGACAGGAGAGGAACACTGAGGCAGTGACTCCTGTAAGGGGTGTCTGAAGGGTGAATGATTAAACGGGCGCAGGACACATTCCGTTCTTCCGTTTGACCTGTGGCTTTGGAAGTTGAGACCCTCCCGTCTCTAGGGCATCTGGTGGGGAGACGAACTCCCCTGAGATGTACCTGCTGAGAACTTTGATCGTCACGTACAGAGCAGAGATGAGGACAGATCTGAGACTCTTGTTTTCTGCAAAGAGGCGCATTTTATATAACACCGCTTGGTCACAAAGTGGCCATCTATTGCTCAAAACAGTGGTTAAGATTTCACCCCAGAATGCTTCCAAGGAACCCAGGATGAACGTATTTATCTTGATATAACAATCAACTTGATTTTGAGAGTGAAATTGTCATTTTGGTTTCCCCAAATGTGATAGCTACAAAGCCACAGGATTTCCGCAAGTACCATAAACACATTTAACCGGGTAGATTGTTTTCAAAAGGTTCCTACACAGGCCACTTGGGTACAAAGGGTCAAACACAGTCCAAACAAATGCACACCAGTAATAGGTACAAAGGGCCCATGTCCTTGGTGAATGATTAACCATAAACCATCATAAACAAAAATGTTCCATACATTTGATAAACAGGTTTGCAAAGGAGACCGGAAGCACAGGAGAGAGTCACATCTTTCAACACGAAAGGTCAGTGGTAAGACAGCTGTGTGATATTGGGGCCTTTACAGTTTTGAAGGGTTTGGTTTAACACTTGGAGTCAGACTGGGGTGGCTATGTCTGGACCCACAAGTTAGTAACAATATATGCATCTGTAATTGAAACTTGAGGTGTTTCTTTCATCCTCTTCTGTTTTCCAGTGAGTAGATTATTTTATGCACGTCTACTCCCAGAATGGTCTAAGGGGACGTCAGTTCTCTTTCCCTGCATTTTCTCCTTGTGGGAATAAGAATTAACCATGGCAACCACAGAAAGGCTGTTACACCCCGTTTACAAAAATAAAAACAAAACACTGCCACATCTTCAGAGCAGCCTAAGAATAGTAGGCCAGAAGACTGGAGTGGGGAGCCTTTCTCTTCTCCAGGGGATTTTCCCAATACAGGGATTGAACCCAGGTCTCCCACATTGCAGGTGGATTCTTCAGCAGCTGAGCCACCAGGGAAGCCCAGGAATACTGGAGTGGGGAGCCTTTCCCTTCTCTAGCAGATCTTCCCGCCCCAGGAATCGAACTGGGGTCTTCTGCCTTGCAGGCGGATTCTTTACCAACTGAGCTGTCAGGGAAGCCCAAGAATACCAGGGAGACCATAACAAAAGAGACACACTTTGGTTTTATCCACAGATGTGCTGAATGGCATAGCCAAGCGCGTGTCTTCTGCTTGGAAGATGACACAAATAGTTTCCAGTTTTATTTTTTCTGTATTGGGCAGCAGAATCTGCTTGCTTCAGAACACTTCTCAAGCTTAATGTAAGGAATTATAGTTGAGGGCACTTAATATTAATAAGAAAACCATTTCTTTCCTTTGGCTAAGAGTTGCTGGAAGTACAGGTACAGCCGAGCTTCTTGGTTCGGAAAGCAGAAAGGATGCCTGCCGTGGACACAGATGCTGGCAATAGAGACGCCCCTGCGGGGCTTCCCTGCGGGGCTTCCCTGGCCATCCAGCCGTCAAGACCGCCAGCTCCCGACGCAGCGGGCCTGGGTTTGATCCCGGGTCAGGGAATGACATCCTGCATGCCACAGTGAAAGGTTCCACATGTCAAAACGGAGCCCTGGGGCGCTAAAATAAATAAATATTTTTAAAAAGAAATAAGCAAAGGATGAAATTCTTAAAGAAAAAAAAAGAAGGAAGAAATCTGTGGGCTGATCCAGGCAGGCCCCTGTGACTCAGGGAATGGAACACAAGCGGAAAGAGCAGAGGGCATGGGCCTGGCGATGGGCACGCTTTAGGATCATGGGTCGATGGAAACACTTGAGAGATGGTTGCTCAGCCTCATCCTTGGGGCCAAGGCAGAAGGCCCCTCTCCCCTCGCTACCACAGCCCCCGCCTTCCCAGCCTTGGTCCCCGAGTCTTGTCTCTCTGGACAAGGGAAGCAAACCACAAGGAGAGCAAAAGCCCACAGGTGTTCCAGGAGATTTTGGTCATGAAGGACTGGATATCTGGCTGAAGCATGAGAAGAAAAAAGGGGGGGCAATTAAGAAATGGAAAGGCAAAAAAAAAAAAAAACCCACAAAAAAACCCAGATCCATGTGTTTACTGAAAGATGTTATTTCCTTAATGCAAATAATCATTTTTAAAAAATTCTAGAGGATGAGATGGTTGGATGACATCACCTAGTAGATGGGCATGAACTTGGGCAGACTTCTGGAGACAGTCAGGGGCAGAGAAGCCTGGCATGCTGCTCTCCATAGGGTCACGAAGAGGAGGACCCGCCTCGGCACCTGAACAACAACAATAGCTCTAGAATCTATGTTCTCTCCTTCTCCTCCCACCAAGAGTACAAAGTCTGAAGGACCCGTGCATGGAGCTGCCCACAGGAATCACTTTCCCTCCAGGCTGTATCCCGCCCCTGGAACGGGAGTGCACGCCCCGGCGTGGTCTCCTGAGGGCCCACTCCTGCACTGACCCCCACACCCCCCAGGCTCTGGGGCCCCTGCTCTTCACTGCTCTTCATTCCCTTCTGCCCTCCTGGACCAGATCACGGAGGTCAAAGCCCAGGGGGTTTGAATGGATAGTACAGATTCTCTGATTTTGTTACCACTTTATCCTGGGATTTTCTATACAAGGTGCTTTTGCGAGATTCTCCAGTCCTCCAGAATTCTTCTCTTTGGAGAGAAACCTCAGCCCCACAAAGGGATGGATGCATCAGAGCAGACGGTGTCCAGAGCTCTTGCCGTGTGGGGCTGGGCGTCACAGGAGCTCCTTTGAAGGGTGGCTCCTCCTTCAGGAAACTCAGACGAGCATCACGAGCTCCTGACCCTTCTTGACCTGAAAGCTGACCCATGCAACTTCACTGTAGCCCACAAAACTGGGGTCACCCCCTGGGAGGTCCTTCTCATCTCCTTTTTGCCTTTTCAAACATCCTCGTTTTTCAACTGTTCTTCCTAGTACATGATTCTTCTCTCCAAGTAAGTTCCAGTCTATTTTTACCAACAAAGCAAATATTTTAAAACTGCCATTTTGATGGATATGGTACAGTTCATGTATGTCAATCATTAAGCTGTACACCTTAAACATGTACAACTTTTAATCTTCAACTATACTTCACAAATCCAGAAAAATTATATATATATAAAAACATATATAAAACATTTTATATGTTTACATGTAATAACTTTCTATTTTGCAGTTTACTTTTTTTAAAAAAACTTATGCTTCCCTATTTTAAATGTTCTCAAGACATATTTTAAATGATTCTAATTAATGATGGTTATAGAGAAGGAAACCCTTCTATAATCGTTGGTGGGAATGTAAATTAGTGCAGCCATGATGGAGAACAGTATGAAGGTTTCTTAAAAACCTAAAAATAAAGTTCTGATATGACCTAACAATCCTAATTCTGGGCATATACCCAGAAAAGATGAAGACTCTAATTTGAAAAGATACGTGCATCCCAGTGTTCATATCCGCACTGTTTATAATGGCCAAGACGTGGAAGCAACCTAAGTGTCCAACAACAGATGGACGATGAAGAGGATGTGAGACGTATAGACAATGGGGTATTTCTCAGTCATAGAAAGAATGAAACAATGCCATTTGTAACAACATCAATGGATGGACGTAGAGATTTTCATACTAAGTGAAGTAAATTAGAAAGGTATTATGAAATGGCAATCCACTCCAGTATTCTTGCCTGGAAAATCCTATGGACAGAGGAGCCTGGTGGGCTGCAGTCCATGGGGTTGCAAAGGGTCAGACACGACTGAGCGACTTCACTTTCTCTTTCATCATGTACATCACTGATATGTGGAATCTGAAAAAAAAAATGATACAAATCAGCTTATTTACAAAACATAAATAGCCTCACAGACATAGAAATCAAACTCATGGTTACCAGAGGGGAAGGGGGGGGATGAATTGGAAATTTGGGATTAACAGATATACACCACGATATAAAAAAATGATAAGCAACAAGGTCCTACTGTATAGTACAGGGAGCTATATGCGATATCTCGTAATAACCTGTAATGGAAAAGAACCTGAAAAAGGATACCTGTGTATGATAACCCAATCACTTGCTGTACACCTGAACAGCTGTAAATCAATTATGCTTCAATAACACAGAAATAACATAATGGCGGTGGGCCTGGGCTCTTTCACAGACCATGTGCTGCACCAAACCCGCTCCGTTCACCTCCATCCCGTGCTTATCATAGCCTTCCGTAAGCGAAAACCATGACCGAGCCACAGCACACGTAGGCCCCACGCCTACCCAAGTTCATCACAGATGAGACGGAAAAGCCGGGAGTCAAACCCACGTCTGCCTGTTTCCAGAGCCCGGGTTCTTCTCTGCCCTCCGGTCTGCCTCCCTGCTTCTGTGTTTTATTTGGGTTACAGCTAAAAGGTTGCTCCGTTGCCTGGTAACATTTTGTAGCTCCAGCCCTTCTGCACGTTACCCTGGCGGCCATGTTCCAGAGGTCCCCCTTTCTCTCCCACACTTAGCTCTGGTTATAGTCCGTTTTGTAAGATCGCATCCGTGAACTGCAAGGAGTCTGAGCCTGTAGATTGTCTGTCTGACCGACACCTATCAGTCAGTTTTACGTTTCAGACACATTCCATGTTTCTTTGTTTGAATCAGGGTTGTCTTTCAAGTCTCATTTCTACAGATATACTTATTGCCAGAAACTTTCAGACCACCTTATTGATACATCTGGCTTCCTAGGGTGTGCAGGTGGCAAAGAACCCACCTGCCAGTGCGGGAGGCTGGGGTCTGATCCCTGGGTCGGGAAGGTCTCCTGGAGGAGGGCATGGCAACCCACTCCAGCATTCTTGCTGGGAAATCCCAAGGACAGAGGAGCCTGGCGGGTTACAGTCCATAGGGTCGCCAAGAACAGACACAGCCGAGCACACACACACACACACACACACACACACACACTGACACGTGTGTGACTTTGAAGAAACTTTTTTTTTTGGTCTCTGCTCCCAAGGCACTGGGCTTCCCTCATAGCTCAGTTGGTAAAGACACTGTCTGCAATGCAGGGGAGCCAGCTTCAATTCCTGGGTCGAGAAGATCTCCTGGAGAAGAAAATGGCAACCCACTGCAGCATTCTTGCCTGGAGATTCCCATGGGCAGAGGAACCTGGTGGGCTACAGTCCATGGGGTCACAAGAGTTGGACAGGACCTAGCAAATAAACCAGCAACCCACCACCACCCAGAGCCTCCGGTTCTTCCCCTTTATCAAATAGTAGTCTCTGCCAATCAATGTCTTTTCTAAAGTCAGGGTGACGACTCATCAGTGAGATGAAAGACGACTGTCTGGTCACATCCTCTGTGTTCAGCCCGACAGCTCTGGGAAGTTGAACTGTCCAACCATCTCTTTATTTTGCCTCTGTGTGAAACTTAAAAGCTAAACTGCAATCACAGCCTCGAGTTTTCTCTTCTCTTTCCTCCGGTGGGTGATTTGTGTGTGCTCTCTGACATATTAATATGGCCTTTGATCTTCACCAAGAGCCAACCCTTGAGTTTGCAGTGTTTCTCAAAGCACAGCTCCGTCTTCCTCATAGGTGTATTAGTCTGTTACGGCTCTCGTCACCAAGGACCGCAAACTGAGCGGCTTAAAGTCACAGAAATGTACTGCACCATAGTTCTGGAGGCCAGAAGGCCCGAATCAGGATGCTGGCAGGGCCACGCTCCCTCTGACACTAAGCAAGCAGTCTTCCTTGCCTCTTCCGTCTCCCAGTGGGGCTGGTCCTCAGTGGCCCTTGGCTCACAGCTACATCATTCTCTGACGTCGCACGACCCCATGTGTGTTTCCGCATCTTCTCTCCATGAGGACATCATCCTACTGGACTTGGAGTCCACCCCAGTGATCTCATCTCAAGAGCATCACATCTGCAAAAATCTTATTTCCAAATAAAGTTACATTTATAGGTGCTGGGGGTTTGAAGATTTCAACACACCCTTTCCAAGGAAACCATTTAACCCACGCTAGTATGGAGCCCTGCTTCTTTTTAAGACTGCGTACTCTTTGTCACCAAGTTTCAGTAATAAATCCCACCGGTCAAAGCACCGGTGTGATTTGTAAGATTACAATTACTGTCTTAAATGATGACCTCAAACTTACATTATTTATTGCCTTGGGTACTGGCCGGCAGACAAATGGGTACACACGTCTTGTTTGTTTTTTCTCTTCTCCTACTTTAGCATCTCAGGATATCAGCATTCATCATATACAGGCTTCTACATGGCACAGCACCCACCACCTGCAAGGCCGTGTTCGTCTCCAGCCTCCAGAACCTACCAAAGGCCCTACAGTCTGCCTTTCCCCTCTCTCATCCTCTATGTAACCCTACCAATGTGGTTTTCTTCCTTTCAAATCACTCTATGGTGGTGATTTAATACATACAACTGTAGATATTTAACATATACAACTTAACGAGTTTGGGGATACATGCACACCAGTGAAACATCACCACCATCAAGACCATGGACAGCTCCATCGCCCCCCAAAGTTTCTTCTTGTCCCCTTTATTTGTAGTATTATCGTCATTATTATTACTAGTGTGTATGTCTCTGTGTTAAGACCACTGAACAGAAGACCTATGGTCTCGGCGAGTTCCAAGTATACAATACAATACTGCCAGCTGTAGGCATGTATTGAGCAGGAAACCGGTATTATTCATCCTGCATACCCAGAACTTCATGCATACCCTTCAACCTTCATCTCCCCATTTTCTCCTCCCCATGATCCCGGGAGACTCTCGTTCTACCCTCTGTTCTATGAAAGCGTCATCCATCTGAGTGCTTGTATCATCATCTGGGGTCTTGACCTCACGGTTAGTTTTTCATTTCTTCCACCTTCTTGGCAGACACTTTTCCAGGCACAACGTGAGTGCTTTACCTCTTTGTATTGTCATATGTAAACCAAAGAATCGTTTTAGTGGCCTGTACTTTGATCCCCTGGAGAAGGGAATGGCTACCCACTCCAGTATTCTTGCCTGGAAAATCCTATGGACAGAGGAACCTGGTGGGTTACAGTCATGGGGTGGCAAAGGGTTGGACACGACTTAGCCACTAAACCACTACCATACTTTGAAGATAGGTTTTTAAGAAAATAAAGTATACTGCCAAAACTCAGCGGCTCAGAAACATTTTGAAATGACTCTTGACTCTACAGAGAAAGCAAGGAGACATGTCCTCTCTTGAAATGGGATATGGCTTCCAAGATGCCCCTTTCAGATCACACCTGCGTGGGCCCGAAGGAAAAGCTGATTCTGACTAGCTTGTAGGAAAAAGCAAGTGGTTGAACTGAATTCAGTATAACAAAAACAAAACGAGCAGATGAACACCAGAATACATGATCTCAATTTGTGGGTGAGTCTGAAGTGAATTGGACTTGTGTTTGCTTCTTGTTCCTTACATGTGTGTGGTCTGTTTCTCTGTGGGGCTGGGATCATGTTTGGTAAAAGTCCCGGACGGGACTCTGTCCATTAAGAAAGTCAGCTCAGAAGGACTGTGACAGAGGAGTTTGAACCTTCAAACACACCATAAGTCATACCACATTCTCTCTGCAGAAGCTGGGCATGGGTGCCAGCCAGTTCCCAGCCCAGCGGAGACCCCCTCAGACGTCAGTCTTCAAATCCCTTGGCTTACTAAACGACAAAGGAAGAAACCAACAAAACTCAGTTACTTTTCCAACACGTGGCCCTCTCCTCCCCTTCTGACCCTTCCCTGAACAGTTGAACGTGGTGCCTGTGGTCACCCACTGAGATTCAGTGATGTCCCTTGAGTTAATCCCCCAGTTTTAATCTACTTCCCTTCTCATAACTGACAAGCACACGCCAGTCTGAGGGCAGCTGCGATAGCCTTTGCGACTCTTCTTTTCTCCCCATCATGTGGAAGGAGAAGTCCCACGACTCAGCCTGTCTCACCGGATACCAGCCTACAACTTGCCATCACATTCCCCTGCGAGAACGCAAAACCGACGCATTCTTTCTGTCCTCTGGGGAAAAGGCCCGCTGCTATTTGTTCACAGAAGGGTGAGCTCCCAGTCAGCTCTGAAGGGCCGGACAAGGTTGCGGCAGCAGGCTTCCAGGGCGGATCCTCTGCTGGAGGCCAGGCTGACGGTCTGGACACCTGCCTCTCTGAAGCGGGCCACGGGAAAGGCACTTCAGGTGCGGACCTACGATTGGTGAGGACAGTCCACTGTTGACTCTAAACGGGAAGACCTTTTCTCGAGTGGGTCATTACAGCCATCCGGACTGTGCCAATGAGAGTTGCTCAGTCGTGTCTGACTCTTTGTGACCCCAAGGACTATGTAGTCCGTGGAATTCTCCAGGTCAGAACACTGGCACGGGTAGCCTTTCCTTTCTCCAGGGGATCTTCCCAACCCAGGGATCAAACCCAGGTCTCCTGCATTTTAGGCAGATTCTTTACCAGCTGGGCCACAAGGGAACTCTGCTGCCAGTAAATGGCAAGTGACCATTTCCAGATGTGATGAGCGAGGCAAGGACCTCTGGAATAAGGCAGAACCCTCCGAAAGCAGCAAGGCCAAGCCAGAAATGCCACTCATTTTTACCTGCCTTTCATGTACCGATAATAAAAGTGCCAACCCGGTGAGAGGGCTCTGTGGGCGTCGCCCACTGGAGCTCACTCACCGGCGTGTTCCAGCGCTGAAAGATGATACCGCGGATGCCGGTTAGCTCACGGGGCCAGGTGTGGCTGTACCTGTCAGGTGAGGCCTCAGGCAGCCCGTGAGCTCCAGGTGCGCACTGAACGTCCTCTGGGCTGCAGTCACAGCCGCTATTTGCATTAGGTTGTCAGGGTGACACTGACGCTCACATTTCTGGCAGCGATTTGGTGCTTCCTCCCTCCGTTGCCTGGGTTATAAAGTGAGGTGTAGCATATTAATGACCGATACTCACGTCAGAAGATTAAACCGAATGCGCAGAAATCCGAATTGGCTGTTAAGATGTAGACACAGGCACATTAAAAAGAGAGAGAGAGGAGCCACAGACTGTTAACCCTGACAGCTCATCGCAGCCAGCGCGCTGCCTCCTAAGGTAACAGGGTGTTTGATTAACGATGCCCCCACTCCGCCCCCAGCATCACTGCCACCTCTGTCTGCCAATTTCTTCTGTTTTTTCATCTGAAAAAAATTTTTTCTGTATACTTTGCTTGTAGCCTTACTCCATCCTTAAATGAGATCATGCTTTTGTAAATGAGAGCGAGTTCACGTTGGAGAGGAGCTGTGTTCGCCCAGAAGATGTTGGGGTTCCTTGGAATGTCATCAGTATCTTCACCAGGGTGTCCAGATGAGGTCAACAAGAAGGCTATTCAGACAGAGAAGCGAGAATCCACAGCAATGAGCACACTCCAAACCTCAGGGATGCCGGCGGTCTCCCCTACATGGGGGCCGTGAGCTGGGAAAAGCCCATATCAAAGGCACCCTGGGATGGCTAAAGAAAATGATGATATATTAGACTCGTGCACCGCATATGGGGGCTTCCTAGTGACTCACTGTGCGTATAATATATCAATAACTCATTCACTGTTGTTCAGCCGCTCGGTCGTGTCAGACTCCTTGTGACCCCGTGGCCTGCAGCATGCCAAGCTTCCCTGTCCTTCACTATCTCCTGCAGCTTGCTCAAACTCATGTCCATTGAGTCGGTGATGCCACCTGACCATCTCATCCTCTGTAGCCCCCTTCTTCTGCCTTCAGTCTTTCCCAACATCTGTCTTTTCTAACGCTTCTGCCCTTCACATCAGGTGGCCAAAGTGCTGGAGCTTCAGCTTTAGCATCAGTCCTTCTGATGAATATTCAGGATTGACTTCCTTTAGGATGGAATGGCCTTGCAGTCTCAAAAATTCAACACTGAGAACGGAGCAAAAAAGGAGTCAGAGGAAAACACCCTCTCTCTGGAATCTCTGGCACCCCTCACTTCTGATCAGGGTGACCCAATCTCCTAACGGTGACACTGCTCGACGGAGTCAGGTCAGAACGGAGGGAGGCCCACCTGCTTCTCTCAGCCTCCAGTTCATATGCTCGTCTTATCTAGAAACATCCTTGCAGGCACACCCGGAATCGCATTTGACCAGATGTCCAGGCGTCTTGTGCTTCAGTCGAGCCGACACATAAAATCAAGCATCCTTCTGACCCGAATCCTTGGCTCCGTTCGTGATATTTTAGCAAGCGGAAAGGAGGGTTCCAGCTCCTTCTCAGGCCTCTCTTGGAATCAGTTGAGGTATCTAAGGAAATGGATGAAACCCAGCAACAGAGTAAATTGTGGGTAATCATGTGTGAGATTAAAGAAATATGTGATCTAAACAAGCAAGTTTACAATAGGCTTTCACAGCGTTTCGCACGCCAAATAGCTGCAAGTGCATCGGATATAATTTGCCTTTCCAGATAAACTGACACACGCAGGTCTTCCTGCGCCCCGCATGCGGAGACTTCTCTCTGGAAACAGCCTCCGGCCCTGTTGAAATGGTTCTTCATACCCTTCCTTTCTCGTTCCTGGGAGCGGGATCAGAGGGAAAGGCAGTTTACATGATGCCTGATAGACCACGCAGTTGCGCAGGATAAACCACGCAGGTTCTGAGCGAAGACCTGTCCCGGGCAGATGGAAACGGGCTTCAACCCTCCTGCTGGTGGGGGTCACCGCCCGCAGTCAAGAAAGATCATTCCTGGAGAAACACACCCACATGCACACACACGTGCGTGCACACGGGGCAGCTGAGAAAGGAGACAGGAAGGGGAAGATTTGAGCTGAAAAGCCATGTACCCCCGGGACTTCTGCTTTCCGCAGGCAATTTTCATGTCAATGGGTAAATCGAAAATGTGAATAAGAGCTTTTTTTTTTTTTCTCTGAACCTGAGGGAAGATTCTATCTTTACCCTCAATTCCAGTGCATTCTGTGAGAGCTGTCAATTTCGGCTTTTAACTCGAGGCTCCAGGCTCCCCTTTCCTCGAGTGGGGGCTAGATCACTCACTGTCACATACATGATAGAACCTATGCTCCTCTCCCCACAGCTGAAGTGTTACCAACGTCTGTAGCCTCACTCTTTTAAAGTCAGAACTGGTACCCAGAGCTCAGATCTTGCTCTTTAGATAAAGAGGCCCCTCGGTACCATTTTGACGATTTCATCTCTCATCACTGTAGCTGGTGAGACGGGCCCCGCAGGATGGCACTAATTTAAATTAATTCTTTTGTACCAAGATGATATGGGCTCTGTTCTCCCTTGCCATCTTTGCAGTAGTTTCTAAATTTTACTTCTCCCTAAGCCTCTCCAGGCCACCAGCCAGATTTGGGGCCACGACTCCCCGCTCCACTTCCACTTGGCGTAAACAGCCACCTCGCCCACCCCCGCCCCTGCCCTTTGCATCCTGAGATGTCCCCATCAAATTGCTTTCATGAACGGAAGTTTGCCTTTTGTTTTATGATCTGGGATTAGCACAGTGCTTTTATGGGCGTCTGTCTCTCCGTGTACCTCTTTGTTACTTGTTTCCGGGGGGTCTGTGCTCAATGAAAGGTCCAGGGTAGACTTTGGCAATTTACTTTGAATAATGACAATCAGAGTCCCCTCCAATATTTCAAATAAATACCATGGACTGTAATAAAACGGAGTTCTGAAAGAAAGCTTTAGACGCCAGCCAGACTTCAAAACAAATATTTTAATATTGTACTGAACTGTAAAACCATTTATTACTAGAATTAATTGTTGCTCGACTTATTGCCATGATTCCTTTAGTATCAAACAGGAGTTCAACGACATTGCAACTTACATCCTGCTGTTTGCGCTCCGTGTAATCGTTCGGTGGGGCATACCCTGGCCCCCTGGGGCGTCCAAGTATTTGGAAGTGGGGTGCTCTGCAGAAAGGAACTTCTGGGCTCCACTCCTTTTTCAAAATTGTAGTTGACTTACAATACTGTTGTGTTCATTTCTGGCATACAGCAGAGTGATTCCTTTATGTACACAGGCATATATTGCCATATTCTTTTTCATTTTCATCATAAGTTATTATCAGGCGTTGAATATAGTTCCCCGTGCTCTATACGCTGAACACTTTGAAGAGAATTCTCCAAAGATGAGGCTCTAAGAATGTTCTGAAGCAAAGAAGGACAACTGAATTAAATCATGGCCTCTCAGGATCACAGGGCCATTGAGGGATTGGGCTGAGAGCTTCCTCTGTTTGTGTTTAACAGAACATGCTTTTCTGTTCCAAGGCGGCCCGAGGTGTGTGCGGAGCAGTGGGCTGCAGCCAGCGCTGGGGCGGAACCCCATGGGCCACGTGAACCCCACTCTCCTTTGGGTCGTGATGAGCCCAGTTGTGGCTTGACACCTGACTTTTTCCAATCTGCCCTGCTCCTGGACCTTCGTGGGATGATTCGGGATCTGAATTGCGGATCCTCCCCACTGCCTACAAGTAAAATAAACCATCATTTCCCGCCCCTGTCCCCTCGGGCTGCTGGGAAAACGTCCAGTGCCTTCCTGGGAAGCCTCCCGCTGGCTGTGATCACGCAGACCCGCAGTGCTCTCTTCGGATCTGAATGAAGTCAGTTTGGCTTAAGTAGGTACAAACGCAGTGAACCTTGAGAAAGCACCGCTCTCCTTCCTCTTCTGCTTTTCCTTTTGGCAGCTCTTCACGGGAATCTGGGTTTCTTGGTTGAGGACAGAGCCTTGCGTTCAGAGTGAATTGAAATGGAGAGGCAGGAGGAAGGAGCAGTCACATTGAGCACGAAAGGCTTCATTGACAAAAGTGGGCATGCTTAGGACAATCTTTTTCCGTGGACATGTTGACCTTTCAAAGTACCTGAAATCTCATATAAGATTTTTTAAAATCGTGCAATAATGATGCAGTGATGGCACGTCTGGTAATCCTGGCTCATGGAGTTAGGGTGATCGCTCTACCAGCAGGCTGCCCACCCTTGCCTTTGTATCTCTGTCCTTCGGTAGAGTCAGCAGACAGGACCCCCTTTAAAAAACCTACCAGATCTCTGGACTGTAGGATGCAATCAAGACTCACGCGGTCTCTTGTCTCAGATCTCAAGGCCGAGAGGGTCGTCCCAGCGATGGACCTTGAGCCCCAAGGGGTCTCTGTTCTCTTGAGATAGACGTTACCTGGCGCGCTTTGCCAAGTGGAATTTTCGAGGTGACTGGCTGGCACACGGATGTACTACGTCAAGTCAGTGACGTGTCTCTCTTTTGAAACAAAACAACATCCCTTGGGGTTGTCCCCTCGTGCGCACATGGTGGCGAATAATTGTTTGCCAAGCTTCCTCTCTCCTCCCTCTCTGTGTTCCACTGAGATCATGGAAATGCAAAGCAAATAGCCACGGAGTAAAATGCCTCGGAGAGTATTTATTTAAGAGTATTATTCCAGGATATGCACACAGATAAAGACTTTGTGTAGTGAGTGAGTGACTCCAGAGGCCAAATACCAAGAAGTCATACTCTGTACCCAGTGTGTCCTGGCCGGGGTGAGGTCGCTCAGGGCCCCCTCAGGACATGCCCTTAAAAAAAGGTCACCTTGCCAAGCTCCAAATCCACGGGCGCAGGAGGAAACTCAAGGAGGGAACTTAGGAAAATACCCCAGGGTGCTGTCGGTTTGTCCACAGATCTAGGTCAGAAGCAGGCAAACAAAACCTGGTGGGCAGAGAAGAAGGGAGGCCTTCCAGGTCCTTCTAGAGCCAGGGGGCGCTGGCAGATGTCCAGGAAGCCTCCGGACTTGGCAAGCGCTGGCAGCTCAGAGCTTGCTTCTCATTTAGTTCTTCAAGGACCGGAAGAGGCAATAGCAGCTCCTGCTTTTGATACCCTGCGGGGTCTACGGAAATTACAGGAACCATCGGTGTTTGGAAATCAGGGTTGTGGGTGCCGACACGCCCTTGTTCCCTGCACGTGCAGCGCACAGACAAGGCGCTGACCGTCTGCTTTGGACTAAGACCCGAAGCAGGAAGCACACGAGTGTCTCTGCATATTTCATGATTATTGACTTTTTAAATTGGTTTTAAAATAAAAGCTTTCTGGACGAAATACAGGTTTGAAAGGATGGCTAGGCGGCGTGGCTTAAACCCCACACTCCTTCTCGTTCATTCATGCATTCGCTTCACCATCCCCCTCGAGTCTCCCATAAACCTCTGTCTGCGCTGCAAATTGTTTTACCACCGAAAACGCCGTGCACGGGGCTAATGGGGTAATGAACAGATTTTTCATGAACAGACCCGTGTGTTCACTGACTGCCTAGGAAGCAGGCTTCGAGGTGCTTGTGAGGGAGCACAGTGGGGCCCAGCACCGTCTTCCTTAGGGAGCCAGGGTTCCCGCTTTCCATAATAAGAACATAAAGAATCGCTTTTTATTGATATGGGAATGCATTTTTATTGCTTTTTCTGATTTAGCATCTTCCCTGAAAGTAGTGGATTAGACTCCTCATTTCACTAAAGCAAGATTACTAGCCCTGCTTCATTATCAGCGTTCTGATTCTTAGGGAAAAGCAATTTTCCACAAAGCTTTTTGTTACTTAATGATTACAGAGGGTGGCGATCATAAAATTCACATGGAACACTGGTAGAAAGGCACACGTGGTCTTTATGTCCCAGTCGTGGAGAAAGCAAAAGGCCATCTTTTTCTTTCCTTTGCTTCTTTCCTTTGCATCATCCCCTTAGTGGGAGAAAGGGCTTCCCAGGTGGCTTGGTAGGGAAGAATCTGCCTGCCAATGCAGGAGACACTGGTTTGATCCCTGGGTGGGAAGATCCCCTGGAGGAGGGCATGGCACCCCACTCCAGTATTCTTGCCTGGAGAAACCTATGGATCGGAGCCTGGCAGGCTGCAGTCTGTGGGCTGGCAGAGTTGGACACGACCTAGCACACATGTGAAGACCAAGTGGGAGGAACGTTTCCAGCTCACCTGCTCAGCAAGAGATCGTCACGGGTCCTGGGCTAGGGTGGTTCATGGTTATGCATGCTGCTCTAAGGTAGACGGGTAGCAAAGAAATTTCCATTCCACAGATGGAGAGACTGAGAAGGGCAGTGTTGGTAACTCCCCTGTAAAGAGAAAATGTGCAGCTTGTGAAGTGGAGAGGAGAATTTGAGATGTTCTGAAATTCCCATCAGCTCCTCCACACAAGACTTTTAAGAAATGGCAGTGGGGTGCAAGCAAAGTGTTTGCTGATTCATGCCAAATAATCTTCAGTTTCTCCTCTCTTGTCAGAGGGCCAAGAAAAACCCCCGTTTGTCTCTCCTGGATGTTCTGTTCCACTTGGCTGTGTCCCTGCCGTCAGCTGCAGCAGCCCATCCAGCTTTGGCTGGATGGTCCAGGCCGCTCACACCCGTGGGTGCTGCCACCCGGGGACCCAGGGCACAGCCGCCTTCCCACGCCTTGCTCCTCTTCTGTCTGCACTGGGGAAAGGGACACTTACCTGGCCGCCCAACTGCGGGAGATGCTTCGCAGAAGCCAGGGTCCACCTCCTGGGGAGCTGGGGATGGGAAAAGGCCTTCGTGGAAAGTGCTGGGGCAGCCCCACCTGCCTGGGGGGGGACACAGTCTATGCCAGCTATGACCTCCGCTGTTAGTGGAGTAGGACACCAATACCTTCGTTCCCCTGAATCTCCAACCCCCACCGCCTTGAACACTGAGCCTGCATTTGTGGCTACAATTCCTGATCCAGTCGGAGGGACTTGACCTGGTTTAAACCCTTCCAGGTGACTACGATACGCAGCCCAGCTTGAGAGCCCATTACTTTGGGCCCTGCAGTGCAAATGGCTGTTCCCTCATTCATGGTGAACACAGAGGCTCATTTGCCCGAAGTTGCACAGCTAAGTGTCGGAGCTCTGATTACAAGCTGAGGTTTTCTGAGCTTGAAGGCGGCACCCTGGCTGAGTATTGGGATCACCTAGGAAGAGGCACTGGGGACTGAGGCCAGGGGCTCTTGTGACGTCAAACATCCTTATTTTCAAAGTTCCCTGAAGAATCTAATGTGAAAACTGGATTTGAAGACAACTTCTCTGACCTGAAATGGGACTGCCTGCTTCGAAATTTCCTGGGGGATGTGTTAACAATACCGATTCCAGATTCCACCCCGAGTCCTGCAAATCAGAACAGGCAAGTGGAATCCAAGGATCTGGACTTAGCGTCCAGGGAGAGCTTCTCTGGCAATTTCCTTACACACACACGGAACTTTGAGCGCTGGTGTTGATCTTATGCCTCCCAGCTATTTCCATTTAGGGAGATTTCTCTCTGTTTTTCTCACTTTTCTCTTCCCCTCTCCTACCTCTTTTGGTTCTCAGTGTAATAATACTAACAACAATTCCTAAACTATGTTTTATTTTTTTCACTGTGGCCTGTAAGTATATTTTTTTCAGTCAATAGCTGTGTAGAGAAAAAAGTTTCTTTTTCTCTCACACACACACACACACACCCCACACACACACCTCTTTTGTAGTTGGTCTGAGTCTGTGTATTAAAACAAAATGAATCCAGCTTCTTAGCATAAACTTTTTAGACTGAAGACTTTTAGCAGAAAATTATATAGATTCTGATTAACCAGCATAGTTACAAGAAGGGCTGTCTTGGCCTTTGTCTAGCAGGCAGAGTTATGTGTATGGTTGAAGTTTATATCATTTTTAATTTAGATTAATCAGGTTTTACCCTTCTTTTTTTTTTTTTTTTTCTGCCGGTTTGGGTGACATAGAATGATTTTCTTTCATTCACATAGCCTGGATTTGCTGGAACAGAGAATGGGGAAAAGCAAGAAGGTAGGAAAGGCACAGAAGAGAGATCAGAGGAAGGCAGAGAGCAGACTGAAGATGATAAAGCAATAACCCCTGCAGACCAAGTGGAGGAGGTCAGGAAAGAAGGGCGGTGGAGGGGGAGGGGTGGGGGGGGAGGGGGAGGGGGGATGGGGGAAGAGGGGAAGAGGCGATGGAGACGGAGGGCGGGGCGATGCAGGGACGGAGGCCCGGGCGATGGAGACGGAGGGCCGGGTGATGGAGGGCCCCGCCTGGGGCTCCCGCTCGGCCAGCTGGCCCTGAACGGTCACATCAGGAGGGGTCCTGCCTCCAGGCGCAAAACGAACCCGGTCTGAATTTTCCAGTCTCCTCTCAGCTAACTCAGGCCAGGGCTCAAGTTCCAATCAGATGTGAAGGCTTGGTTTCAAGGTGACTGGAATTTCCTTCCTGGGCGGTGAGCTGATCCAGGGAGGCCCATGGGGGCCCCCGCGGGCCGCAGCAGCGGCTCGAGCTGCTCAGCTGCTGGCCGAGGCCACCGCTTGCCCTCAGGTGCGCGCTTGCTGGGGCCTGAAGGCAGAGAGGGACACTGGCGCGGCTCCTCCCTGAGTCACCAGCAGTGTCTGCGTTTTCTCGTTCACGTTTGAAGGAAGAAGTGTCCCTGTCTCAAATCTCCTTTACTACCTGGAAATACACAGAGGGAGCCTTCCACCTCTGGGTGGTTCCCAGGGTACACCCACTGTGGGTGTTTCGTTCCGAAAGGCTGGAAGTATCCGAAGTAGCTGTTTTGTAAACAAACTGGAAGACAGGAGCCCCGAGTCCAGGGTGCAGGGTGGGTGGAGGTCTGGGAGATGTGCTGGGAGGGGGTGTGTGTGTGCTGGGCTGAGTCGTGTCTGACTCTTTGCAACCCCACTCACTGTGGCCTGCCAGGCTCCTCTGTCCATGGGATTCTCCAGGCAAGAGTACCAGAGTGAGTTGCCATTTCCTCCTCCAGGGGATCTTCCCCACCCGCGGATTGAACCCGCGTCTCCCGCATCTCCTGCTTTGACAGGTGGATTCTTGGCCGCTGCACCAGGATGCATTGTAGCTAAACAGAGCAGAGGTGGCAGAGGTTCCCGTGGGAAGCCAGCAGGGACCGCGGATGCAGCTGAGTCAGCCTTCGTGCGTCCCACTCCAAGGATGGTGCTTCATCAGAGAAAAAGCCTCCCAAGGTGACGGTGTTTTTCTCCGCTTATCTCTAATGCATGTTTTATGAGCCTCAAGTTGTGTCGTCTGAGGAACACAGGAGTAAAACCAGCGGCACAGAGAGTCCTGCTGTGTATGCAAGTCTTAGAAATCTGTTTTCCTGAACAAACAAGTCCGTTGAAGGAACAAAGTCTGAAAGTGAATCATAAACTCCTGTTTTGTTGGAGCCGAAGCTATTTTTGAAAACATCCCTGTTGGATTGGGGTCACAGATGGGCAATGGAGGACCAGAAATTAACTATAAATTCCCAGGAAGGACACAGACCAGCTGACCAGTCTGTTCTGTTCTTTTTCTTCTTAATCAAAGGCAAAGATAACACAAATTTTCCAAGACATTGAGAGCATTGTACACTGGGTAAGCTTCAAATAAACAACTTTTGTTGACTCTCACATAAATGAATGTAGTAAGTGGAAACAACATCCTTAATATGAAAGCTTTGTCAGAAGCCCAGAATAAATTTTGAATCTGGCTTCAAAGAATTAATGCAAGCAATCTGGTAAAGACTTCTTTAAAAAAAAAACAAAACCCTGAAACATTATAAATTCCTGAAAATTATGCAGCTGACAGAAATCCTCTGAATTGTATTATTTCTCTCTTGGAGGTTGGTATTGCTCTTTCTAATGGGAAAGCAAACTCTAGTAAATGGAAAAATCCAAGTACTTTACTTTGAGGCATTACATTCAAATATTTTCTTTTTAGAACATGAGCATAGATACAAGGAAAGCTTTGGATGTTAGAATGAAGTATATAGGATACTTAGATGGCAGAGATACTTGTTTGGGATACTTGAAAATTACTTAAAATTAATCTTTAACAATAACAATGATCTGGGGATTACTCTTAACAAGTTCAGTTTTCCATGTATACACACAAAACACTTGGGAGACGCTTGTCCATTTGTGAAACCTGGCAGCCTTTGAAAATATCCAACAGGGCTCATCCAAAAAAAAAAAAGAAAAATAAAAGAGCAAAAATATTAAGCTTTGGGCAATTTCCTTCAAACACAAAAGGAAAATTTTCCTGAGTTTTAAAATAAGTGGATTTATCATTAAAGTTCCCCACTTTTGGATGACACATGGAAGTCACCGTAATTGAAATTGTTTTGGAAATCCCTGAAATAAACTCTGTTTACTTCCATTTGCCTCAGACGTCAAAACTGACATATTTGACTAGATGGAACGAATAGAAATATAAGGAAGAATGAATTGTCTTCTTTAAGCACTGGGACAGTTTTTAAAAAGTAACTACAGAAGACTTGATCAAGGAGGCCATAATTAAAGGTCAGGAACAGGAAAATACAATCTTAGTCCCGAACACGCTGACTTTTCACACTTATTTTCCTCGTGTCTTATTTTGTCACAATCTACGCGTGTGAACACAGCCAGATGATGACTTCTGCTTCATCCTCCGGAGTGCCCGCGAGATTCTGGGCAGCAGGTGGGCATGACCGGGGCCCTCGAGACCGCTGGTCGCCTACCCCAGCCCGCCCTGCACGGGGCTGGCCTTCGGGCACGCAGCGCCTCTGCACAGCCTGCCAGGGTGTGGCACGGATGTGATCTTGTTTACAGGGCAATGGTCCTCCTGCTGACGCTCTGCCAGGAATCCAGGCTGCTTTCCCAGAAAGGCTGTTTTCCACAGGATAGATCAATATTCCCTCCCACTGCAGGGAGAGTCAGGGAGATAACCCGAGGACGGCAGGTGCACACCCAGGGCTGGGTGTGCACGCACGGGGCATGCACGTGCCGCGAGGGGTGCTGCGGGCACTCGGGACACCGCCAGGGGGCTGCATAGGGCAGTGCCCTGCCCTGGGCGCCCGCTGAGGGTGCGCGGCACAGACTCAGGGGGAGCGGGAGACAGGTGTCCCTGGGCTCCTGAGTTCCACCTGGGAGAGTGTCGGAGAAGAGAGAAAACTGAGCCGGGGTCAGAGAGAGGGGCGGGGGCTGAGAAAGCCCTCACACACACGGCCGTCAGCCGGGACGGGATGACAGGCTACAGAAGGAACAGGGAATCAAAGCTGGCCCGTTTCCTTAGAACCCAGCCAAAGGCAGGAGCCAGGTCCGCAGACGGTCAGCGGGGGAGGCAGAGGGCTGCCCCTGGAGGCAGGTGTGAGGACCAGGTTGCCCCAGGGATGCCCCGCTGTGCTCTGGGGCTGCAGGAAACCTCTGTTGGGAAGAGCGGCTGGGGTCCTGTGGTGGAGCATGGCATGTAAGCTTCAAAGTTAAGTAAGTTCTTGGGATAGATTCATGAAAGGAGAACCCACCTGACATGTAAAGAGAGCATCGGGGTGACCGGGGCAAAGCTGTTACCTTGGGGAGGGGAGAGGTTGGGCTGAGATGAGACGGGATCCATCATTTCCGTCTTTACTCCATCTTTGTGCATTTACTGAGCAGCTACTATGTTCAAGGACCTGCCTGAGGTGCTTGGGCTAGAGTCCTCGGGGAGGGGCTGAAACAACCCCGGGGCTGTCCACGCTGATCACTTGCAAGGTGGAGCTATCCTTACTTTGATGTACTGACTGTGCAAGCTGTCGTTTTTGGAAATGCAAAGAAACTGGAGCCATTTATTTCTTGTAGCTGTTCCTGGCCTGTGCTAACAGAACTCTGAGATGTTTCTGTATCAAGTTCTGGTTGGAAACCCTCCTGTGACACAGGTTGTGTCACGCAGGTCACCGCCTAGATGCCCCGCCTAAGCTGTGTTCCAGAACCAGCGTTTGGGAGACTTGAACCTCACGGACTCTGCCCTTTTGGTACAGAAAGTGGAGGGATGGTTACATAACTTAGTCCCAGGATGTAGCAGAAGAATTGAACATGGAATTCTCAAAAAGTGCAGTTTGAAGGCTGTAGAGATTCAGGCAGCAGCCGACGTTTCTGTAGACACCGTGCGAACCCTTACCTTCCAGGCACCATGGGAACCTCTGGGGATCGAGAGACAAGTAATACTTAGTCCCTTTCCTTCCAGAGCTGAGGACTCGGCAATGGAGAGAGGTAAGCACCTGAAAAATAAGTGTATACGTGCCTCCTCTGAAATCTCTGCTTGTACAGTCCGTGGGATTCTCCAGGCCAGAATACTGGAGTGGGGAGCCTCTCCATTCTCCAGGGGATCTCCCCAACCCAGGGATGGAGTGCAGGTCTCCTGCGTTGCAGGCGGATTCTTTACCAGCTGAGCCACAAGGCAGGCCCTGTGACCCCACACTGGGGTTCATTTTCTGTTTATGGATCATTCTAGTTTCTTCCCTGGTGGTTCAGATGGTAAGGAATCTGCCTGCAACGCAGGAGACCTGGATCTGATCCCTGGGTCAGGAACAGGGAAAGGGATGGCTACCCGCTCCAGCATTCTTGTCTGGAGAATCCCACGGACAGAGAAGCCTGGTGGGCTATAGTCGGTAGGGTTGCAGAGTCGGACACGACTGAGTGTCTGCCGCTTTCACTTCTGGTTTCTTCAACTCCTCTTTTCCTCTGTTCTCTGCCCCACCTCGCACCCCTCAGAAGCTGAGGGGAGGTCCAGAGGCCTCGGCAGGGCAGCTCCAGGCCGGAGGCGCTGGCTCATGCTGGCTCCCTGCCTCCAGGGGGAGTGTGGGGACGCCCACAGCACAGCCCCGGTTCTGGCTGTATCACAATGTCATCTATGGGGTTGCAAGGGGAGTGTTGACATTTCAGGGCTTCCCAGGTGGGGTTAGTGGTAAAGAGCCTGCCTGCCAGTGCAGGAGATGTGAGAATGAGGGTCTGATCCCTGGGTCAGAAAGATTCCCTGGAGGAGGGCCTGGTAACCCACCGCAGTATCCTTATCTGCAGAATCCCATGGACAGCGGAGCCTGGTGGGCTACAGTCCATGGGGTCCCAAAGAGCTGGACATGACTGAAGAGACTTGGCACACACGCGCGCAATTTGACCTTTCCGAAGCAAAGCCTCAAAGTGTTAACGGAACATTTGAAAGCTGATAGTGTCATGATCCAGAGGGCATCACCGGCTATTGTTCCGTCCACAAAGGTCCAGGGAGGAGAGGGCTGCTGCTTTGGCAGGTTGGATCACTTCCTCACCACTTACACCTGATTCCAATAAACTTCCCCAGATGATCACATAAGTGTTGATACCTTCTCTGCCTTTTTGACACACGAGGGGCCCTCTTTCCTCTTGTTTAATCTGCCTTCTGCTTTCCCATTGATCCGCTTAGTGCATCACTGGAGGACCTTGCAGGTTCTGGGCAAACGTCAAGCTCAGCTGCCAAATGAAGTCTGGATGTCCGGTGGTGCTGCGGTGCCTTTCTTTGTTTGCTGGGGGCCCAACTCCTGGAGGTTGGCTTGGTCCCGGGGAGACCCAGGCCCCTCAATATCTCATCCCAGACCACGGTGCATCCCTCAGAAACCCTTTCTCAGCATCAGCCACCGCGTCCTTGACGTAAAAGACGACCAGGTGCGTGAATGTCTGCAGTCGCCCTGCTGTCAAATAGCCCTGCTGTTCGGAGCAGAGGAGGCTGAAGGCAGAAAGTATGACATAAAGCAAAAGACAAACTAATCAGCCAGTCCAGTTCTCCTCTGACAGCACGGATGCAATGGTAGGCTTTGCGTAAGGACGCACGATTCTTGCTGACACAGGGCTTCGCTTCCATTACCTTGATCTGTTTTATGCACTGGTTTTTGCTCCAAAGGTATTTGTGGACTAGCACCGATTTCACAAAAGTTGTGAAAGACAGATCAAGGGACGTTTTACAACATTAAACGCATCAAAATTCTCTCACAGGTGCTTCCCCGGTGGCTCAGAGGGTAAAGTGTCTGCTTGCCGTGCGGGAGACCCGGGTTCAGTCCCCGGGTCGGGAAGATCCCCTGGAGAAGGAAATGGCAACCCACTCCAGTATTCTTGCCTGGAGAATCCCATGGATGGGGAAGCCTGGCGGGCTAGAGTCCACGGGGTCGCAAAGAGTCGGACACAACTGAGTGACTTCACTTTCACTTTTCACTCTTACATGTGTGCCTATGAAGGGCTAGTTGTTACACAGATGAGGTATGATACCAATTGTTTACCTGGGAGCGCAGTCAATATAAAACACAAAACTGTGAATTATTTTTAGCAAAAGTAGCTAATAAGACTTTATTAAATTTTTAAAAGCACATTTCAGCCTGTTTGAATGTTTTGATGTAGAATGCTCTTATTCACTAATTTATGGCTTGTACTTTGCAGGACTATTAGAAAAAATGGTGTAAAAATCCTCAAAAATTCATGCAGTACAAATAATCCTCAAATGAATTTTTAAGGGAACTGTTTTGACCACAAACAACTTTATTTCAATTTTTGGTTTAATTTAAAATTTCCCTTCCATGAAACACTTCAAAGGACTACAGAAATATTTTTTTGAATCTAGCTACCAATTTAAGTAAAAATTGCTATATAAATAAGTTATCCGTATGATCAAATAAAATTATTTATATATTTGCTGCAATAATAATGACTCACCCCATACAACCACATTATAGTATTTGATCATGGTATATAGAACTCATAGTTTATTTCCAAATCTATGAATTGCTTTAGGAATTTTTTATTTATAAAATAAATTTAAATTTTATTTAAATTTTATATAAAATTTCTGTTGCTTCAGCAGTCTGATATTTTTCCAAATTGAAATAACAGAAATTGCCTCATAAAAGTCGAAAAGCTACAAAGACCCAAGAAAGACTGCTTAGGGTGTTATTACTGTCAATAGAACTCAAATTATGTGAGAAAAGTCTTCATGATAACATCAAAGCTAAATTTTTGGAAATAAAGGCAAGGAGAATTGCTATGAAAGAGATATGTCATAATTTAATAATTGTGTACGTAACTACTTCATCACTCATCCAAACCTCTCCAGGCCATCAGCAGAATGTCTAGAACTAAGCATGTGGAATTTATTTTGTAATTATAAAGACACAGTTGTCAAGGTGAGGAGAGATTGCATTTTATTTAGCTGTTTATTAGTGTCTTAGTCCATTTGTGCTGGTGTATCAAAACGCCTGATGCGAAGAGCCAACTCATTGGGAAAGACCCAGATGCCAGGGGAGATTGAAGGCAAAGGGAAAAGGGGGGAACAGGGCATGAGATGGTCAGACAGCATCACCGACTCAGTGGCTGTGGATCTGAGCAAACTCCGATAGTGGAGGACAGAGGAGCCTGGCAGGCTGCAGTCCACGGGGTCATGAGGAGTTGGACACAACTGAGCGACTGGGATGGGGATGTTTGAAGAATCCGTTGTTCTGGTGACCTTTTCAATGAAGGATTGAATTCTGCTGTGGAAAGAGCACTGGGCTTCCCACCATGATCACTGTAGCTTCTTGATTCCGAGGTCAGGGAAGTTTGCAGGCATTTGAGTACCTAGGTTATCCAAGAAAGCATTGATCTAGACAGTTATACTGGAGAAGGGAATGGCTGCCCACTCCAGTATTCGTACATGGAGACTTCCATGAACAGAGGAGCCTGGTGAGCTACAGTCCATGGGGGTCTTGAAGAATCAGACACTACTGAGTGACTCACACACACACACACACACACACACACACACACACACGCACAGACAATCATAATCCACACAGAGATGGCGCCCAAACCCTGAGCACGTTATTTCATCTCCCCACATTCACAGCGAAGCCAGCTCGCCACAGACAAGGCAGACACAGGAATTAACCTCAGAAACTTGTCACTGGAAATAGAGTTAGTAGAATCATTGTGCTGTGCTCACTCAGTCGTGCCCAACTCGTTGCAACCCCGTGGACTGTAGCCCGCCAGGCTCCTCTGTCCATGGGGATTCTCCAGGCAAGAATACTGCAGAGGGCTGCCATGCCCTCCTCTAGGGGATCTTCCCAACACAGGGATCAAACCCGGCCTGCTGCATGGCGGGCGGATTCTTTTACTGTCTGAGCCACCAGGGAAGCCGACTGCCTCCAGTTTTCAGGGAGGCACTTTCTCAAGAGATCAGTGTGCTCAAGGAACACAGAACCTGGCACACAGTAGGTGTTTGGTGAACAAGCAAAAGTGAAAGGGAAAATGTTACTTGCTCAGTCATGTCTGACTCCTTGCAACCCCATGGACTGTGGCCCTCCAAGGCTCCTCTGTCCATGGGGATTCTCCAGGCAAGAATACTGGAGTGGGCTGCCATTCCCTTCTCCAGGGGACCTTCCTGGCCCAGGGATCAAACCCAGGTCTCCTGCATCACAGGTGGATTCTTCACCATCTGAGCCATCACCAAGGAACAGGTAAAATGTACTTGCATGTAAGCATCACCCAATAGAATAAATAGAATTCACAGAATTCTGAAAAGGCTTGAATCAGCTTGATGGTAAAGGCTGAAGTGAGAAACCACATACCTAGGTCAGTCTGGCTTCTCTCCAAGTAACTATGTGAGAAGTGTTTTATTTGGACCGATATTGAAGAGTCCAGCATTTTTCTTCCAATAGTTATGCTACTGGGAGCCTGCTAAGTTCCCCAAATAGAGGAAGGAGTAGGCGACTCATCAAAAAAACTTTTTTTTTTTCCACTTTTTTCTGCATCTTCTTAGAGCCTTTAGTCATCATCACTACATTTGTGGTCACATTTAAACACTGCCTCCATTCCCCAAGTAGCATCTTCCATAATTCAGAGGCCAAAAACAGGGGATCCTCAGTTTCCTGTTTGATCCTTATATGTTCAAAGCAGTGGATGCAGAGAAAAACTCACGCAGATTTTCCAATGACTGCAGTGTATCTGGGCCTGAGGAATGCCCTCTACAAAGCCTCCTGTGATAGGTTTTAGAACACAGTGATTCCATTTCAGCTCATTGGCTTGGAAGTCCAGTAGCAATTTGCAAATGAACTTTGCTAACTTTCAAATCAGCAGTGGACTTGGAAGGGGGAGAAATCCCATTTTATCTTTTTAGAAACATGGAATCGGGCTCCCCTAGGTGACCATCGCTCGTTACTGTTTCATGAAGTATAACTTGTTAAACTTTGAAAAGGTGAAGCTCAAGCGAGCAGAGCGAGACATCACTGCAATCTAGCATCTTTAAAAAGCAAGGCTTATGTGTTACTTGCAGTTCCCTGACCCAGCATCTCCCCTGGCTTTACCACAAGCACACAGGCACGTCAAGGCCCCACGTCTACTTTCCTTAAACTAGTTCCTCTGCCTCGTATTTTCATTGCCTCCTTAGAAAGTTCTAGGAAATTTTAAGTCCCTCTTCTTAAGAAAGGGAGTCAGAGTGTGGCCTTTCTATATTATATAAAAAGAAAAGGGCCAGAGTGGAAAAATAACCCTGAAATGACTGGAGATTCTGGAAATCCCATAGAAGTACTTGGCCACCAGATCCTGAGCCCAGAGTAGTCTTGTATCTTATTCCACGGGGGCCTTGCTTGCTGTTGAAGTCTTTCCTAGTTCTTTAAAACAAAACTACTCCACCAGGTTGAAAGCCAAGATGAGCATTTCCTGAGTCTGCATCCCCCAAAGTAGATTGAACATTTTCATCTTAACTGACTTTTAAATGTGACTTAAGCCCCAGTAGGTTCTCTCTTTAAATATATATAGTTTAGGTCCATGCATAATATACACATATATGGACACATCTGAGTCATTATGTAGCTTTGCACAGGCAGAGAAAGAGCTGATTTCTTATGCAATCACCAGCTTCTCCCCTCTTTAGGGGAATTAACATATTATGCAAATTATTTAACAAATATGGCACAGATGTCATTACTAAAACATGAAAGTGGGTCTGTGTCACCAATTAGCATTTTCTTTGTATTTCCAGTCCACTCTCAGCTTACACATTCTCTAGTTTGTGGGAAAAAAGCGTGTTGCCAGCATCAGAAGCCTTCTCTATGTAGAGCTCCAGCCTGAGAAGAGTGTGGCTGCACGGCCGGTGGGGTGGGGTAGGGGGGGCTTTCTGATGGGAGAGGAGGGAGGGGACAGAGAGAGGAGAGTCCAGGTGGGCTCAGCTTCACCCCCCGGCTGTCTTGGCACCTACAGGCCTGGCAAAGCCTCACATCCATCCCACCTGTTTCCCAGGTGATGACATTCTGGGCTTGTTTACGGAAGGTGGCTAAGTAGAAGGCCACATTTAGATACGGTAGACTTTACCCTCTTCTAATAGGTTGAGATACTGTTTGGTGGCTGGATTCAGAATCATCCCCACAGTGAAGTCTGATCTTCAGTGGTTTGTTCTGGGGGCGCTGGTTGTGAGCAGGAGATGCAAGATCCCCGTTTCGGGGTGGGCTTCTGGGTGGCCGTCATAGGACGAGCATTAGCTTCTGCTACTGTGCACTTTCAAAACCAAAGATGCTTCTCACTTTGAACATCTTTGGTTGTATAAACAGTCCATATAAACATAATGTACCATTTCAAAGGAAAAGAGGGTTCTTTTTTTTTTTTTTTTCCAACAGGGACAGTGTAGTAATTGTCATCAGTCTTCTCACAGCATCCCAGAGATGAGACGAGGCTGATAAACTGGACAGAAAGCTTTGGAGGAAAATTTACTTGGGCAGGGCTGTCCGGAGCGTGCATTCTAAAATTAATTTCCCAGCCTAATGGAAACAATCATGCTAATAATTAAAAGGTGGGAGCTATCAGGGGGCCGGATGAGAGGAATTTATCTCTCTTTGCTCCGATCAACTCGGATGGCACTGCGTGGATGACTTAGCAAGGCAGGGCCCCTGCTGCGGCTTCCATTAACTGGACTGGGGGGTGGAGGGGGGAATGCATGGTGGCTGAGGGGCTGGGCGTGGTGGAACAAAAGTCAGGGGGCCCGATGGCCCAGCCGGCCTGCCAGGTGGGCCACAGCAAAGGGTGGTCGACTCTCCCTTTCTCTCCCACCTTGGTGGGCCGAGCTGTCGTTAAATGCACTGTCTTTTCATGCTTTGAAATTCCCATCCTTCTCGTCGATCACAGAAACCCTCAGGGACGTGGTCAGGCGCTCCTAGGTGAGGATGATGGATGTAAACCTCAGTCACCCACTTGGTGAGATCCTGACCCACCACTACCCGCGGGGCCCGGCCCCCACATCTTGCAAAACGCCGGCAGCAGGCAGCGACCCTGCAGCAGCTCACCCATCTGCCCTCCCTGGGGGACCCCAGCTGCATTTCGTTTTCAAATATTTAACTTTAACCTGTTTAATATTTAGTAAGGCTAAAGGAATAAAAGATGAATTATTGAAGAGATTAATGTTTTTAACCGCCTCCCCCCAAAGTCACAGCCAGGCAGCTTTGTATCAAAAACTCATTTCACAGGCATTAATTTTTTAATAAAATACTGATTGTGTGATGAAGAAGTGCTTCTAATAAGCTCCAACAGTCCGTGGGAAGGGCGTTCTTGTTTTCTTGGGCTAAGTACAATCCGAATTGAGTCGTTTCTACTGTGGGTTCCAGAAACGGTTGGGAAAAAAAGAGGGGGGTAGACCCTTAAGTTTTCTCCTAATTGTAATCCGAGTGACCATTTGAAACTTGGATAACACTGGAAACCTACCTTCCCAAGAAGGGGAGGCTGTGGCTTTTCAGACCGTAACTCAGCAGACAAAGGGAACATCCTTAGGAGTCGTGTTTTCTGGGGGCACAAGGAGAGGGAGGGGAGCTGGGGTCGTGAATATTCAGGCAGAGTCAATAGGTGGGGCTTTGTTAATAGAGAAATCCAGTCTGGAGCCAGCCCAGATGGTGGGATGGGGGAGGGGCCCGGGGGTGGGGGGAGCGGAGGAAAGATGGTGGCTAATTTCTTCCCCCACCGTCTTTTTTTTGCCATGCAAGTAATTTGCAATATCATCTTGTATTTCTCTTTGCTCTCCGCAGTTGAGAAGAGATGGGAGCCTCACATCTATTATGCAACCCACAAAAACTCCTCGGTCATGTTTCCCAGGGAGGGGTATTTTCAGTGGAGGTGATTTACATGGAGGTGATACAGGCAGAGGCCCTCACTCACATGCAGTTTCAAAATGAGCATTGCAGATGGAGGCAGATGAGGAAAGACGGCGGACAAGCTGCGATCTGGAGACTATTGACAAGATGTAGACTGAAAAACCTTGCCCCTGGGAGAAATTTGCCAGGTTAGAACATCCAATTGGAAAAGAGGGGGAATCTTGGATTCAGAGAAAAGGCGAAATTGTTTAACTGGAGAAGGAGAGGAGTCTGTCCCTGCGGCAACCACTGCAGCGCTGACCGCATAGTGACAGTTTATGGGGATTTACGCCTGCCGGGCTGCAGGGATGTATTTGTAAATGCATATTTATAAGGCCTCCCAAAGAAGCTGGAAGCAGAGCCATGTGACATGACAGGGTCCTACTCAGAAAGAGATTGACTCCTGCACCCCTGGGTGGGAAGGGGCTCCGACGATCACAGGCACGAGACCCTCTGTTTTCCTGGGGAAGACCAAGGCTGCACTGCGCTTAGCATCTCTTAGAGGCTCTAAGAGCCACCGCGTGTGTTGTTCCAAAGATAGCATACAAGGAAATGGAAACCCACTTTCAAGGGATGCCATTTCACCAAGCTGGACGTGTGTTCCTTTTGTGTTCATTCTTTTGAAAGAATGGAAATTAGCAGTCAAGGTGAAGGGCAGCGGTGGTTGCAGACAGAAACACAGGCTCTTGAACTCAGCGTTTCACTAGAGAAAAATGCTAGACTGTAAAAAACCCCTTTTTAAAAACATCAATACCTGCTATTTATAGGGCTTGGAAAATTGGTTTGAAGTCAAAAGCAATCATAGCAAAGGCTTTAAAACTCTGCTCATGCAAAGTCAACTTACAAAGATCTTTAAAAGCATGAGGTCAAAGGTTCAGGAACCGACAGGCGAGTCTGGCACCTCCAGTCTGTCCTGGGCACTTGGAGGAAAGTACGCAAAGTGACCGCAAGACGTAGTTTTCGTGGCAGCTGTCACAGCCTGCTGCAGCGGAGCCCGTGCTGTTTGGTTGAGACAGATTTCTAGAGTTTTGTCTGATGGTTTCTTCTGCTAAGTTAGACATTTTGCTTTTCCTGAAGTTCAATATAACTCATGTATTTCAGAGAATGAAAAACCTCTCAGTACAGGGACTCCAGTTATGAGCAATCATTCATTGTGAATGTTTGTGACTGGTTGGTTTCATGTTTGCATGAATGCTTTCCTGGAGGCTCAGACAGTAAAGAGTCTGCCTGAAATGCAGGAGACCTGGCTTCAGTCCCTGGGTTGGGAAGATCCCCTGGAGAAGGAAATGCACCAAATGCATCCCGTGGACAGAGAAGCGTGGCGGGCTACAGTCCATGGGGTCACAAAGCGTCAGACATGACTGAGTGACTAACCTTTTCACTCCCCTTTCACAGTTAATTTACAATGTTGGGTTAGTTTCAGGTGTACAGAAAAGTGGTTCAGTTACAGTACATGTATCTGCAGATATATCTATTCTTTTTCAGAGCCTTTCCCTTCGGAGGTTGTTACAAGACAATGAGTGTATCTCCCTGGGCTCTACAGCAGGTCCTTGCTTCAGGGTTTGTCTTTTCCAGAGGTGCCTGCTGTGAATATGTTTCACACGAATTCCTTCCTATGGAACTGAGAACAGGAACTGATTCTCATCAGACACAGCTGATGCAGAGGTCACCCCAAACGTCTCCCACTCCTCAGGTTTTCCACCTGAGCCTCGATAACTCTCAGCAGATGGCTCCGCCCAGAATCCGCCGAGATGCACTCACTGCGTGGCCTGCCCCTTTCCCTTCTCTGCGGTCGACCTCGGTCTTCCTCGCCTTCACCCTCTCCGCCCAGCCGGGGACACACCCCTCTCCCGTCCACACCGGCCCTGTCCTCAGCTTTCCCTCCAAGCCTGCTGTGTGCAAAGACGACCTCCGCTTCGTAGCCAACTCTCAGGGCTGAACTTGAACCTGACTTCCATCCCTGAGCCGGATTATAAGCTGCGCCGCACAAGCCTCCCCTGCACTTTCCTCCTCTTTTCAGTCTATCTTCCTTCGGCCTTGATCTCACATCCTACCTTGAGGTCAAAAGGCAGCAGCCGCCCCATCACTGCCGAGACTTCTCTCGGACTGGATCCAAGGGACCCTTCTATCCTGGGGGAAACTTACCCCCCGAGGCTGGGCCGCCCTCTCGGTCTGCCTCAAGGCCCCGTGAGCCGTGACCCCCCAGCTGTCTCTGGGATCATCATCACCGATGGGGTTGCTTCCTCCCATCAGAGAGCTCGCAGCTTAGAGAGAGATAGACAGCGAGAGAGAGGAGGAGAGCATGCCCCCTTAAACCCCAGCGTGACTTAGTACAGAAGCCATGGCCCAGCCTGACCAAGGACAACCACGTGAATGTCTGGTCAAGGGGCAGAAGCGCACCTACCCTCCCCACACCCAAGAGGAAGCTCCTTTGGAGACAACGACCTCAAGGAATAGGATTAAGTGAGTGTTTACCCGATTCCCTGTGAGGAGCGTGTGGAATGCTGACCCAAGACCAGAAACCACCAGAACCCCCCTTTCAGGGCGACTCAGTGGGCGGGGAGTCTGCAGATACCCATGCCTCCAAACAGCATGTGCGAGAGCATGCTGCTTCCCGGCATTTGCAATTTTAAGACAGATCTTCATTTCAGCCGTACTTATAAGGCTGAAGGTTCCAGGAATTTGGGGGCGGGCTGTGGGGACAGTTTCTTGCTCCTTTTCACTAGAGGGGTCTCTGCTGAGGTTGCCGCCCTGCCAGCGTCTGCACCTGAAGGTGAGACAGAGCTGTGGCTTCCCAGGAGCTGGGCAAGCCCAGGAGTCCCCCTGGTGTCTGCTGAACGCCAAGTCCCACAGTTGGGGTGGATGATTAAGCAGACTTGGGGGAACTGAGCAAAGCTTCTGCTTTTTACTCCTTCTTCTTTGAATCCGGACCCAGGAAGCCCCCCGGCCCCACGGGGTGTCAGGGGAGCTGGTGCTGGGAGACCCGCCTCCATCATCGGGTTATGGTAGCTCTCATCAGTGGTAAAGGCCGAGGGGCTGGGCCCCCCACCAGGTGACTTTAGGGATAAGGAGAGGCAGAGGAGTGGCCGGTGGACACTGGTGTTGCCTTTAGGGTCCAGCGACCCTGCCCGGCAGTAGAACCAGACCAAGGGTCTCACCCATTAGATACAGCTTCATCCAAGTGTGGCGTGTGGTTGGGTGGCTCACAGCGTGAGTGTGTGTGTGTGAAAGAGAGAGATAGACATAGGGAAGGAGAGAGAAGTTGGGGCCAAGGTTCTCTCCTTCAGGCAGATCCAGAGCAAGAGCCCCCGCCTCAGATCACACCCAGGTCAGGATGAGGGGATAAGGAGGTAAGCACAAGAGCTGGATGATCCCTAAACACCTTATCCTGCCCTCGGGGAGCTTGGACAGGAGTAGCATTCATTCCACAAAACCGATCATTCGTAATATTAACACAGAGTTGCTTTAGACTCTGAGTCAGATGGAAGGGGAACACTGAGTTGGTGTTTGGAGCACAGTCTTGTCCTGGAGGCAAGATGTAAATTAAAATACGAGATGATTCCAGCTCAATAAACAGAGAGCACGGCATTTTGGATGGGAGCGCCTAAAGCAGTATTAAATATTTGATCTCTTACCTGCTCCCTCAACAGATTCTTTGATTTGGGGGTTCAGGTTGTGACAACAACCTAATTTCACATAAAAAACGTGTTCCTATTTTAGAGACAAAAACAGGGGTTTTGCAGAAGCAAGTCGGGCACCAGACGCTGGTCCTCCTCCATTCAGGGTCCCGAAGTTTAGAACCTGCTGCCATCGATGCCGTTGGCTGATGCACAAACAATACATCGTTTTCTCATCTTTGGTCCCTGCCGTTCCTGAAGGGAAAGCTAGAATGAGACATACGAAGATAAAAATTCCTCAGGCGGAATGTCGTTAGGAGAGTGAAAGTCCGAAGAGTTCTCATCACAAAGAGCCATTTTTCTCGCCTTTCTTTTTGGCGTAGGCACAGGTGAGGAGCGGGCGGTACACTGAGTCTAACCTGCCCCTCCACCCTTCCGCCCTCGGTCGCTGTGAGTTCGTCTTCAGCCTGTGCGTCTGTTTCTGTTTTGTAAATAAGCTCACGTGCATCCTTTTCTCAGATTCCCGGTCAGCGGGGTTTCATGTGAAAGCAAAGGGAAGCGCTCAGCGGTCCCTTTGGGGCGCTGACTTGTCTCTCTTGCTGGATTGTAAGCGAGCGATGCTAGAAACCTAGACGAACGCGGCTTTGCCTCCCTAACAGCAGCAGATGCTGTGGTTTGTCAGCTGCACATTTGCTAACGAGAGTGTCCCGCGTTGCAGAGATGCAAAAGAGCCTCCTGAGGGGTTTCTCTCAAGCTTTGCCCCCAACTTGAAAGGCCCTTGAGCTGCAGGAGGAAGGTACTGTCACCTTTGTTCCATCACCCTCGGTATGTTTTACAATCGGAGGCAAGTACTTCACCCGGCGTCATTGCGTGCGTATTTGTGGAAGGACGGATGACTCCGCAGAGCACATTTCCTCCCTTTTGAAGTGCTTCGGGGTTGTTTTCTCTCGTTCCCTTCGGGCTTTTCCGGATATTACAGTGATGCTGGGGAATGTTTCCTGGAGCTCTTGGGTGTCATTTCACAGAAGGAAAAGCAAATGGAGAGACCTCGGGGTGACCGTCTCTGTGTCCTGGACAGGGAAGTGATCGTTCTGGAAGCTTGCCCTCCTGGTCCTGCAGACACCAGACCCAGCCGGGAGTGTTTCATCTCGCCTCGTGGCTCATGATATGAACCAGACAGACCTCTCCCCCTGTTTTCCTTGCTTATCCTCGCCTCAGCCACCTTTATTTATGACTTTTTATACCAGACAATTGGGCTTCCCTGGTGGCTCAGCTGGTAGAGAATCCGCCTGCACTGCGGGAGACCTGGGTTCGATCCCTGAGTGGGGAAGATCCCCTGGAGGAAGAAATGGCAACCCACTCCAGTATTCTGGTCTGGAGAATCCCGTGGACCAAGGAGCCTGGCGGGCTGCAGCTCATGGGGCCACCATGAGTTGGACACGACTGAGTGACTAAGTACAGCACCACATAGCAGACAAGCATGAGCCACTATGTCCTTCCAGGAAATGTACCTTAAAAGCAGAAATGCTCATATTTCTCCTGATGGTATACATACATGGTTTCTCAGAGGATTTCTTGATGAATATCTCCTTTTATAAATTCATTGTCTTAACAATCAGGCATATAAATGGATTTGATAGAGAATTCTCTTGAAGCCCTTTCTCCATGCTCTTGAGTCTGTTTTTCCTGTTGAGGTGCAGCTGATTTACAACGTCGTCTTCATTTCCGCTGCTGTACAGCTAAGTGACTCGGGTATGCATCCACATTCTTTTCACATTCTTTTTCATTACGCTTTATCTCAGGAAATCGGCCATAGTCTCACGTGCTATACAGTAGGACCTCGTCTATCCATCCTATATATACTAGTCCGCACTTGCTAACCCTGAACTTCCCCCCGGCCTCCACTTTTCTCTACCTTGAATAAAAAAGGATAAGGGTTTAGGATAAAGGGATAAGGGTTACTTTCACGAAGTCCTCACCTCCAAGGATCTTATTCTAAGAATTGCCTTTAGAGTTATCATTTGGGGAAGGGGACTTTTTTGTGCGCTTTTTCGTCTAGTAGAGTTGATGAGGAGAAGGGGACAACAAAGGATGAGATGGCTGGATGGCATCACCAAGTCAGTGAACACGAGTTTGAGCAAGCTCCGGGAGATGGTGCGGGACAGGGAAGTCTGGCGCGCTGCGGTCCATGGGGTCGCGCTGCAGTCCGCGGGGTCGCAGAGAGTCGGACACTTAGGGGCTAATCAGCAGCAGCAGCCAGCAGGGGAGGAAGTGAGCTCTCTGCGGTGCTGGCAGCTCAGTGGGTACGCGGAGCCTTGTGTCGGGGGAGCGCAGTGGGAAATAGTCATTTGACATATCAATCTTTGGGGGTGAGCAGATGCAAACTGGTATATACAGGATGGATGAGCCGCAGGGCCCTACCGCAGAGCGCAGGGAACTATATTCAGCGGCCTGCGATACGGCGTCATGGAAAAGAAGAGGAAAAGAAGGAATCCGCGTGTCGCCAAGTCACTTTGTGTACCGCAGAAAGGAACGCACCGAAACTTCAGCACGATAAAATTTAAACATGGCTCGAACGGCGGTACGGACGCGGCGGTGGGCGAAGCAGCGCCCCTCCCGAAGGAGCCACACCGGCTCCCGGCTGCGGACGCCGGACCGGACGGGCACAAGCGTGGGCGGCCCCGGCTGCTCTGACCGGTCAGGTGTGAGGCAAGCGGATCAGAAGCAGGAAGGACCGGGGCGCCCTCCCAGGACGTCGCCAGCAGGGACGAGGCGCCAGAGCCTCTCAGCGGCCACACCCCACATTTCAGCTCGTGGCCATCAGGCAGCCACAGAAGCCGCGATGCGCCTTCTCCACGGTTGGGGGTTGGGGGAAGGCCTCCCTCTGTCTTCTTTGATTGTTCAGTTGCTCAGTCATGTCTGAGGCTTTGCGACCCCAAGGACTGCAGCACACCAGGCTCCCTGTCCTTCACTGTCTCCTGGAGCTTGCTCAGACTCAAGTCCGTTGAGTCAATGATGCCTTCCAACCATCTCATCCTCTGTTGCTCTCTTTTCTTCCTGCCCTCCGTCTTTCCCAGCATCAGGGTCTTTTCCAATGAGTCAGTTCTTTGCGGTCAGGCAGCCAAAGAATTGGAGCTTCAGCTTCAGCATCAGTCCTTCCTATGAACACTCAGGACTGATTTCCTTTAGGTTGGACTGGTTGGATCTCCCTGCACATCAAGGGACTCTCAAGAGTCTTTTCCAACACCAAGGTTCAGAAGCATCAGTTCTTCGGTGCTCAGCCTTCTTTACGGTCCAACTCTCATATCAGTACATAACTACCGGGTTTTCCAACCGTATCTTTGAGCATTTTGTGTGGAAGGGAAAATGAGACAGCATTCAGGCGGGGGGATCAGTCCACTTATGATCTGCAAATGTTTCTCCCACAGCCCCGAAAATAATTTGGAAAAGCTATGGGTGTACCTCCTCACACATCTAAGAAGAAAATGAGAACTTTCCCACGTGCTGTTGCCAGGAAGCGCTCTCCCTTACAATGTGTGTGGAGGTCTACGTGTTCTAAATGCATTTTTGTTCACACCTTGGAGTGGAAGATTTTTCTCATCGCATTTATGTAAAATGATTATCACACGATCTAATTGAAACAGCCAGCTCTCAAGGTCAACCTGATTTGCTAAAGTAGACTTAATTTTTCCTAGAAGAAGGCTGACTTGATCTTTTGCGTTAGCTGAACGTGTCCCCATGGCAACCGTGTCCATTCTGAGCGCCATCCTTGGGCGGCTGGGAGGCAGACACAGAGCGATGGAGCTGCCCTGAGGTTGTCACCTACGTGCTGTGAGCACTGGGGTTCTCGGCGACTCTCTTCTAAGCTTTCTGGGCTTGTTCTCAAAGGACTGGGGTTGCTTTCCATGTCCCTTTGTTCAGTGCTCAGAGGGTTTTTGGTTCCTCCCTGACCCCAGTCCAGTTGGAATGGGTGTATCTAACTCTCGGTGATAAAGCAAGGGGTGGCAGACGTGAAGAGAGGTAGATTCTCAAGGGGAGGTGGGGATGCTGTTTCAAGCTAAAGGAAAGAGAGTCTGTGCAAAGTAAGGATTCCATGATAATCATTCCTCCTAATTTCCTACTTAGCAATCTCACACACCCCAGAGCACGCAGCCTGCAGGCCATGACGGCTCTGCTGTAGATAAGAGCAAGTGTCTGAAGAGCTCACTGATCAAATGAGCGAGAAAGCGGCCGCTCCCGTGTTCCCTGGGATACGCAGGTTCTCTGGGTATGCAGGGGCCTGATCACCTAAGGGAAATGCAGGAGCCGTTCTGTATGGACGTAGCATCAGGCATTGAGATGTACATTTGTTGAAGAGTAGACGGCTTCCCTGGTGGCTCAGACGATAAAATGTCTGTCTGCAGTGCAGGAGCCCTGGGTTCGATCCCTGGGTTGGGAAGATCCCCTGGAGAAGGAAATGGCAATCCATTCCAGTTCTCTAGGCTGGAAAATCCCGTGGACAGAGGACCATAGTAGGCTACAGCTCGTGGGGTCACAAAGAGTTGGACACGACTGTGCAACTTACTTTATTGAAGAGTGACTTTCATCAATAAGCAATGAGCTGTAATTTCTTTTCTGAACACTGACTTACAAAATGGAAGCGTTTATCTTGAATGTATATCAAATTAGGAAAAAAAAGTTTTTTCAACTGTTATTTTAAAAAAATCTTTTTAAAAACTATGTCAAGAGTTCAAATGATGGGCTGGAGGAAGGACATCAGAAGGACCTACGGTGAGCCACGTGGACACCCGAAGTTTCAGGGCCACTGGTTAAAAGTAGACTGGCCTTGTTCTTACCACTTGAGAGCAAAAAGCGCTCATCAAAAACATAGTGAAAAGATACCGAATGTTCAGCCACTGAAAATCATCATTTCCATGAAAAAATAAAACAGAAGCTTAAGGGTAAATGTATTTCTAGTCTCAGGAGCTAGAAATCCAGCTTCAAATATACACAGTGGTTTCAAGCTCTACTGAACCAGGGCCATCCCATTAATTATGGATGACATTAGGGTTTAAACAAATACAAACTGTTTTGCCCTCACCTTTAGAAGCTCCTGAAGCAAATGTTTTATTCCCAGTGAGAACCACTTTGCAGAGCTCAGATCTTGGAATTATTAGAAAAACTGCAGTGCTGGGAGGCCATCCAAAAATGTAACAGTGGCTTCTTGGCACCTGGCTTTTACTGGGCTGTTATTTACGGGAGGGGGCAGGGGACGGACTTGAAGTCACTGAAGATGACTCGACAGGCAGGATGAAGAGAGACGGTGGGAAAAAGTCATCCCCAGGCCAAAGAGACTGCACATATTCTGACATTTTCCCATAATCTGGTCAATACGGAGTCAATCTGTCTTTCTTCTGGGTAACCATGGACTTAAATGAGTTTGTCCAGCCTGCTCTATTCTATTCCCTCTTGTAGATTCAAATTATTTTGAGGGCTTCTTTAAAGACCTTCTCTTGCTGGACTGACATGTAGTACGTAATCAGTGAGACTCAGGTCACCAAGTGTCCTTTGTCTCTGGGCTAATTGTCCCGTGTGCTTCTGTGACATCAGACTGAAGGTGGTGCCCGTGAGAAGGGAGGCGTTTTTCCTGGTTTTCAGCCATGGTTCACATGACAAGCCACAAGATAAGAAGCTCTGTCTGTGGATACAGGTTGATTCGACTGAAGTGGCTTTTGCTTTCATACCTTGTCACCCACTTCAGCTCTTCCCCATCTGGCTCACAAATCTCTCTTGATCATCTCTAGACTGGGAACGTGGTTTAATGAAAAGTGGAATCACTCAGTTGTGTCCAACTCTTTGTGACCCCGTGGACTGTAGCCTACCAGGCAAGAGTACTGGAGTGGGTTGCCATTTTCTTCTCCAGGGGATCTTCCCAACCCAGCGATCGAACCCAGGGCTCCCGTATTGCAGGCAGACTCTTTACCGCCTGAGCCATCAGGAAGCCTGGTTTAATGAAGAAGTACTGAATTCAAAATCCAAAGTCCTAGATTCAAATTCAGTGTTCGTCTTTCACACAGATTTCTATGGTTTGGGGTTGACATGCATACGCTGTTATATTTAAAATAGATAACCAGCAAGGACGTCCTGCAGAGCACAGGAATTAACCTAAATGGGAAAAGAATTTGAAAGAGAATAGATACATAGACAGATACAACTGGATTATTTTCTGCATGTGTGAGATTAACACAGCACAAACCGACTGTAGCCCAGTATAAATTACAAGCAATAAACGTCCCCTGAGAGCTCACAGCGTTTTAGACATTGAATGCCAGCCTTTCACATTTATTGCCTCGTTTAACTTCACAACCGTCCTAAAGCAGACTCACAAGCGACCCGTGTTTATTGCAATGGAAGAGTCTAAGTAGAATGTCATACGGAGGAAATAGAGCAGCTAGGGTTTGAGCCTCTTTCTACCCAAGTCTGGAGACAGGTCTCTCAGTCCAGATATGAGGTTGCCCCTTGTCAGCTGTGCGGCCTTGGACAAATTAAGCAACTTCTCAGAGCCCTGATCTTCCCATCTGAGTTTCAAAGTTCTCACGTGAGAAAGTGGGTATGAGAACGGCAACCTCAGGGGGTTGCTGTGTTTGTCCCAAGAGGTGCGAAATTTCTTTGGGAGCATCCCTGGCCTACGAGAAGGCCGTTTGCTGTTTCAATCAGAGGAAGGAGAGCTCAGTTCAGGAGCAGGGAACTGATGGGAGATGAGGAAGCTGCTGCGGCTGGAGGAAGCCTGCCCATTTCACTCCAGGGTCCAAGCCACAAGCCAGTCACAAACACGTCTTGCTCCGTGTGCTAAGAATGAGTGAGTGAGTAAGTGAAGGCCACTCAGTCGTGTCTGACTCTTTGCGACCCCACAGACTGTAGCCCTCCAGGCTCCTCTGTCCACGGGCTTCTCCAGGCAGGAATACCGGACTGCGTTGCTATAGTAAACAGCAACAGGTGAACATCTGGGCTGGTGGGGCACCTCTGCTGGTTTTTATACACAAGTGTAATTTATCCTGTGGGTCTTCAAAGATGATATGTGTCATGACGGGGATTTACTTATTAAAGAGCTTTCATGACAAACTTTAGGAGGGTGGTTCCTAATACATCCATCACTGCCGTTCTGCGGAAAGCCAGAGCAGGTCCAGGGAGAGAGCCTGCTGATGGTGTGACCTGATTTGCAGGGATTTTCCAGCATCTCAGGGGAGTGGGTCAGGGGGTGTCCTTGCTGTTCCTCTTCACCTGGTGGATGAGAACTTGGGGGGCAGAGGTGAGTCCTGACCGCTGAACCCAGAGCCAGAGCACAAAGGGTTTAGAGACATTGACAGAGCTGCCCCCCTGACCCACAGCTGCAAAGATGACCTGCTGAAACAGCGGGGCTGCATTCCCCGGGGGCCAGCTTGAGCTCACTGACACCAGCTGATCTCAGGCACGAAAGGAGGCTGAGGGTAAACACAGATGAGGCTCTCACTGCAGAAGCTGCCACCATTCTCTAGAATCTTCTGTAGTCTTTGGGCTAGTTGGGCTCCCTGGCTGATTAACTGATCATTCAATGTTTCTACCAATACTTATTGGGCCCACTTTGTCTTGGGAACCATACAAAGCGCTTGCTTGTGGATAATCCCTAACTTCATGGAGTCCCTCTTGAAAAGAAGCTGGATACAGTGTGTCATTATAGGAGACTGGGAAAGAGAGCCTGCCAGGAGCAGATGGCTCAGAGTGCTCTGCTGCTGCTATGTTGCTTCAGTCATGTCCGACTCTGTGTGACCCCAGAGACGCCAGCCCACTAGGCTACCCCGTCCCTGGGAATCTCCAGGCAAAAACACTGGAGTGGGTTGCCATGTCCTTCTCCAGAGCATGAAAGTGAAAGTGAAGTTGCTCAGTCATGTCCGACCCTCAGGGACCCCATGGACTGGAGCCTTCCAGGCTCCTCTGTCCATGGGACTTTCCTAGCAGAGCAAAATCACTGAAGGTGAGACTCAACGATGAGTAGGCGTTCACCTAGAGAGGACAGTGATGGACGATGTGGAGTGGAATGTGGAGGGCAGAAGGCTCTGCAGGAGGTGATGTGTTTGAGGAGGCATAAGGATTCTCCCGGACTTGAGAAATGCAGAGACGGGGATGATGACAGACAGCAAAGGAAGACGAGTGTAAGGAAGGAAGCAGGGGTCTAGACAACTGATACGCTGGTATTACCCCTTTGATAAAAAGTAATGAAAGTGGATCTGAAATACCTTACTGAAAGAGAAACACTCTCAGAGGATATGTACAAATAGCTAAACGCCAGTCATAGCCCACAAAGTCTAAAAACAGGTGAATGCAAAGCACATACCCAGGAAAATGCAAAAAGGAGGGCAGGAGGGCAGGAAGGGAGGAAGAAAGATAAGGAGCGACGTAAACGTGATTTGGTTACAGTGCTTCAAGGCACACGTGGAAAGAAAAAAGCATAAGTCTGAAAAATGCAAATGCAACATGAGCTCAAATGTCACCGACTTTCCAAATATCAGGAGGGCTGGCTTCTCCGCTCGCGTCCTGCCAGGTGAGGTGACGCACAGCTGGTAGCAACCAGCTTCAAGGCTGCTTGATGCTCAGATGCGATGCTTTGGATTTTGGCAGCGTCACTGCTCTGCTGGGCTCTAACTGGGGTCGACACTTGGGACATTTCTGTCCAATGCATACCGATCTGCACACAGAGAGGATAATTGAAGACAGAAATGAGTGAAGATGCTTTCCAAGAGTACGAAGAAGTCGAAAGGCTTCTTTGATGCTCCCTGCAGCCACAGGATTTAGAAATGTTTGGGAGACTCAAGTCTGGCAGGCCAGTTTTGTGGGGCCCGGTGCCTTTTCCTGAGGGATCCTTTGATCACTGGAGGTGTATGCAACTCACTGGCAGCTTTGAAGCCACGTGGATGCAGGATGTGTTTCTGCGTGACAGACAGTGCTTGAGTCAAGCTGTGATGATTCACGTTGGGAGGGCAGAGGTGGGAAGCGGAACATGAGGGTGACTCAGTGGGAAAAGGTGAAACTGGAGGCGAGACGCGGGTGGGAGCGGTTTGTCACCCACGTCCAGCACACTCGATACCTAGAGCCTGACTCCTGGCTTGTTGAGAGGGAGTGGGGCTCAGCACGGTCAAGGCTGTGAGCTGGATTTCCTTAGTGAAGAGGTTGCCTTGTGGGACAGATAAGTGAGTAACCAGGCTGAGAAACTGATCGATTTTAGAGGCAGATCAGTTTCATTCTGTTGGGACACACACCTGGGGCATACTCTGATGGGGAAAGAAAAACAGCCAAGAGACCCCAAAATGCAGCTTTACATTCAGAATCCAGCGCCACATGGACGGTCTGGCTTCCACCGTCTGCTGTCCTGGGGTTACAGGTGTAGGGTGACGTATCCACGCTGGGCCTTCCCAGAAGTAAAGCGGAGAATGACTGTGGTGCTGTCAGGTTTAAGCTTCGTATCACTGAAGGGTTTCTGGGATGGATATAGAAGAAAGAAAATGCCTGGTGGGTGGGCATCTCCGGGGGGCTCAGGAAGGAGGCAGATAACGCTCCCCAAGCCAAGCGTGGAGATGCGTGTCGACACTGCCAGCCAAGACAGGCGGCTCTGAAGGCGTCCAGAAATGTGTCTCTTTTCGAGCCCTGGCTTTCCGCATCCTCCCAGTGATTTTAGGACCAGTGGGGTGAACGAGCAAGGTTTCACAGCACCGACTCGAGGACCAACTGGAAGCTCAGGGGACCTTGGGCCTGCGTGCCCTGCCGAGGGCTCAGGTGACTCCGGCACGACTCAACAGGAGCCACACAAAACCCACGGTGGGCACAGCTCAGCCTCCTGGCCTCTTCTGACCCCAGGGTCCTCTCAGCCCCTCTCCTGGCCGTGCGGTCCGCTCACCGCGCCCACGGTCCTTCCCGCCTCAGGGACCTGGTGAACTCCAGTCCCTCCCTCCTGGATGACTCATCTCTCTTACACCCCCAAAGGCTGTGAACTCTAGTCTCCTTGTTCTTGCGAGGAGAAGACTGAACTGACTCCAACTTGGGAGGCTTTTCTCAACTTGTGTCTCCCTGGACTGAATGGTAATAAGGACTCAACTGGTTGTATTGACAAAGTTACACACAAACAGATGTGTTCTGTGTGTGCCTGTCCTGTGAGGCTGGAATCCCCACAGGGGAGATACTGATTTCACTCCCAGCTGAATTCCCACTAGAGCCTAAACCTGGGTGTCACAGGCGTGCACACGTGTGGAAGACCAACGAATCAATACTACCCGTGCACTGCTGTACTTGGAAGGCTTTGTGGCCTCCTACTGTGGGTCCTGGGCTGGGAAGATCCCCTGGAGGAGGGCTTGGCAGCCCACTCCAGCATTCTTGCCTGAAGAATCCCATGGACGGAGGAGCCCGGCAGGCTACAGCCGTGGTGTCTGAGAGTCAGACACGATGAGCGCACACACATTACTGAGTTAACGTTACTGAAAAGGTGTGTTGAAGTTCTAACCCCCAGGACCTGTGAACATGAGCTTATGTGGACATAGAGTCTTTGCAGATGTGATCGGGTTAAGAGGGGGTCAGCAGGAAAGGCCCTGATCCAGCATGGCTGTGCCCTTCTGGGAGGAGAAAAGCCATCTGGAGACAGACCCATAGCGAGAAGGTCATGTGGCGATGGAGGCAGAGCTTGGAGGGAAGCAGCTGTGAGCCGAGGGCCCTGAGGCTCAGCAGCCACCACCAGCAGCTGCAGGAGATGAGGTGGGAGTCCAACCAGGGTCTAGTGGGAGGGCGGCTCCGGGGGCACCCGGATCTATGAGAAGATACATTTCAGTTGCTTTCAGCCACTTGGTATAACAGCCCAGGACACTGGCCCACCTCCCAGTGGTGTTGTTCAGTTACCAAGTCGCGTCCGACTCTTTGTGACCCCTTGGACTGTAGCACTCCAGGCTTCTCTGTCCTCCACAATTGCCCAGAGCTTGCTCAAATTCATGTCCATTGAGTCGGTGATGCCATCCAACCATCTCATCCTCTGTCGTCCCCTTCTCTTCCTGCCCTCAATCTTTCCCAGCATCAGGGTCTTTTCCATTGAATTAGCTCTTTACATCAGGTGGCCGAAGTATTGCAGCTTCAGCTTTAGCATCAGTCTTTCCAGTGAATATTCAGGGCTAATTTCCTTTAGGATTGACTAGTTTGATCTCCTTGCTGTCCAAGGGACTCTCAAGAGTCTTCTCCAGCACCACAATTTGAAAGCATCAGACTTCGGTGCTCAGCTTTCTTTATAGTCTAACTCTCACATCCATACATGACCACTGGAAAAACCATAGCTTGAACTAGATGGAGCTTTGTTGGCAAAGTGTTGTCTCTGCTTTTTAATATGCTGTCTAGGTTGGTCATAGCTTCCCTTCCAAGGAGCAAGTGTCTTTTAATTTCAGGGCTGCAGTCACCATCCACGGTGATTTTGGAGCCTAAGAAAATGAAATCTGTCACTTGTGGAAAAATGACTCCACTTTCCCCCTTCTATTTGCTGTGGAGTGATGGGGCCAGGTGCCACGACCGGCGTCTGTTATCCTTAGGGTCCCCTTTGTGCAGTCTGTTTGATCGATCACTCTGCTTCCTCCAGAGCAAAGCAGCTTACACTGACGAGAGCTGTTCTCCTGGCTCCTTGCAGACAGAGAGCCAGGAGGGAGGACAGTGTTAAGGCGGCACCTGGGAGAGAGGACGCGAGAGGGTTTTGACAAGAAGTCGAGACTCAGAAGACGTCCGGGAAAGGAACCTGAGGGTCCCAGTGCCCGGTCCGTCGGTGAGCATCCTGCGGTGGGGCTGTGCATCCAGGATGACACACAGGCCTCGGAAGGCTGGGCTGACTCCACCCTGCAGGCGCTTCCGGGCCAGCACGACCACCCCGCACCTCCCCTTGCGTCCCATCTCTCTCACCAGCCCAGCCCAGCCCAGCCCAGGGCTCTCTGAGACACATGTCTGGCCTCCGGGTCCCAGGTTCTGGGGGAACTAGGGCTGGGTGCCCGCATCTGCTAGACAGGCTTCCTGTAGAGAGTTGGGCTGCAACCCAACAAGACAGGAGAGAGCAAAGGACTTTGGAGCTCCAGTGGGGTGTGAAGAGCTCAGCAATAGGAAACAATGATTTTTTTTTTTTTTCCAACACGGCTTGTTCAGTATCTTCTGGGGAACACTAAACCCTGAATATTCATAGGTGACCTTTTCTCGCGCGGTGTTGGGTGCTTCTTCTTGCTCTGCAGTGGATGCTGGTGGCTCACTGTCCCCCTTTGGCCCCCAAGTGCTCGTCCCCGAACTCCCGGCTCCAGTCACCATCCACCCAGGGCTCTGTTTGTTGTTGCTGCGGCGTTTCTCATGGGCCCTGAAATGGCTCCCTGCCCCCGGCCCGCCAGACCAGCACGAGGAGCCTGCAGTCCTTGTCCAAGCGGAGAAGCCCCTGTGTTTCCAAGGGGACCCAGTCGCTTTAGCTTCCTGCCTCTGGTGGCCGGCAAGGTGGTGCCCTCCCTGCCACCACAACGGCCCAGCCCCAGGTCCCAGAACCTGCGACTATGCAACCTCACGTGGCCAGAGGGTCTCTGCCGACGTGTGCAGTTCAGGAAGGGGAGATGGTGCTGGGTCATCTGGCTTCCCAGGGGCTCAGAGGCAAAGAATGGGTATGTGTGCACGTGTGACTGACTCGCTTTGCTCTGCTCCCGAGACTAACACAGCATTATAAATCAACTCGGGGCTTCCCCAGTGGCTCAGATGGTAAAGAATCCGCCTGCAACACAGGAGACCCAGGTTTGGCCTCCGGGTCAGGAAGATCCCCTGGAAAAGGAAATGGCAATGCAGCCCAGTATTCTTGCCTGCAGAACCCCATGGACAGAGGAGCCTGACGGCTACGTCTATGGGGTCGCCAAGAGTCAGACATGATTGAGCGACTAAACAGCAACAACCGGGTTATCTGCTTAGGCTCAAGGTGACCACAAGGGTCCTTACGAAGAAAGAGGGAGACGGGAGACTCAGCATCTCAAGATGCACCGTGAGAAACTGATCGTTGGGGTCCTTGAAGAAGGAAGAAAACGCCAGGAGCCCAGGAACACAGCATTCTCTGGAAGTTAGAAAAGATGTGGAAACTTCTTCCCTGGAGCCCTCAGAGGGGGCCAGCCCTGCAGGCTGCGAGACACAGTTTGGATTTCCAGCCTTTACGAGGTTGAGCTTTGCTCAGTGTCAAGAAGACAACATGTATTTGGTAGAGAGGAGGGAAGAATGGGGCTGCAGTTTGCTCAGGAAGGAAACTGCAACACTTAAGGAGAAGATACATGTCCAGGGTTTCAGCTCTGTGTGTTTCATCCCTTGTCACCGTCTAGCACCTTCCCTGTAGAATTCCACGTGCCATCTTTCCTCTTGTTATTCTCAGCAATCATTTGAACGTGAAATAAAGCATCATAGACTTCTTAGAGGAAAAGCATCATCAAGCAGCATTTAGCGACATGGAGAGATCTTGAAAACACAGCACCAAGTGGAAAAACACAACAGGGACTATAGCACAAGACTGTCTGGGCAGCTGGAGATCACATTTACACTGTGCCTCTTTCAAGGGTACATTTGTATCCAAGGACTTTGAATAAACACATCTGAATGTGTGCCTGGTGTGGAAAGGGTCGTGGCCTAGATGAAGAGGAAAATGATGAAACGGAATAAAACAGGAGGGTCCTTGGATAGGCCAGGAATGACGCTGTGCCTCGGTGTCCTCGACCCTCAGGAGAGGGAAACGGAGAGAGAGAACTGAAGCGAAGGAATTTTTCCCAGTTCTCGTAACCCAGTCTCTGCTTCAAGCACACACATCCTGTCGTGTTCAGAATCATCTGAACACGGTTTCAGTCATTCTGTAGGAACGAGGAGCTGAAGGGAATCTGACCGTCAAAACCCTTCTTTTCTGGAAGAGCAGAGGTTTGCAGGGAGATCTACTGAGGGGATGGGATGGATCAGGTTTTCCAAAATGTCCTCGAACTGAGTAAGGTACACACACATGCACACACAGCTCAGAATTCTCTGAAAGTGAAAGTGCTGGTCGCTCAGTTCTGTCCGATTCTTCTGTGACCCCGTGGACTGTGCCCACTCGGCTCCTCTGTCCATGGGCTTCTCCAGGCAAGAACACTGCAGTGGGTTGCCATTCCCTTCTCCAGGGCATCTTCCTGACCCAGCAATCAAATCCAGGTCTTCTGCGTTACAAGCAGATTCTTTATCAACTTAGTGACCAAGGAAGCTCCCCTAAGAGCCAGAAAAAATATGAACAAAATGACACCAGAACCGAGCGAAGCAAGCATAAAAGCCGATACGTCAAAGTCTGGGCACAAATGAGAACTTTGGCAGCATCATTTTGGGGCTAGATGTGGCCTTTGGGGAGCCTTGGTTAGCTTGCAAAATCCTGTAGTTGAAGTCAAGCTTCCTGCACCAAACTAGGACAATTGAAAGAACTATATATAGCTTCAGAGAAATGATGACTGAAAACAAGCTGCCTGCCTGCAAGGAAACCGAGACAATCGCTGGCCATTTCTGAAGAGAAGAGTCGTCTCCTCTGAGGACGCGGGGTCCTGAGCATGGCCTCTCGTGGACCTGGAGCTCCACCGTGCTGCTCACCGCCTTGTGCTCAAGGAACCTCACCCTGGTCCCTGCGTGAGCGTCTCCAGTGAAGTCCAGTAGATTTAAGGCAGATCCTCTAAGGGGAAAGTAATTCCTAATTCTGCACCCTAGGAAGATCCACATAGCCATTTGGACACATACTGTGTGCTCAATCGTATCCAACTCTTTGCAACCCCACGGACCATAGCCCGCCAGGCTCCTCTGTCTGTGGGATTACCTCAGCAAGAACACTGGAGTGGGTGTCCATTCCCTTCTCCAGGGGATCTTCCCGGCCCAGGGATCGAATCCAGGTCTCCTTCCAGCTCCTGCACTGATAGGCAAATGCTTTACTGCTGAGTCCCCTGGGAAACCAGATATTGGACAGACATTAACTCACAGCAAAGATAAATCACCACACCTTACAGACACAAGTCTGTGTGATGGGAAATAGACAGAAGCCGTGAGCAACTCTTCTCAATTCACAAAGGCTTCACACACCATGAGGATCGGACACACATATAAAATGACCAAGAGAATAGAGTCCAGGGAGGTCAAGAGAGAAGAACTGATATCAGAGAATTTGTCAGAACTGATGACAAGAAACGAGACCAAAGGTGCGCACCGGGAAAACAAGTTCGGGTGACGTCTCTCAAGGAACGAGAAAAACGAACGCCAGCCCAGATTTCTGCAGGCGAGGAGATGACGTCACGAGGGCTAGAATGAGATAATATGGCTTTTTAGAAAAACAAAGACTGAAGCACTCACAACCCCGGATCTTCCTAAAGAAATTGTGCTGGGGTCGATTTCAGAGAGATTAGGCGTCTCACAGGAGAACCCGGACAGCAGGTGACCTTGGGGCCCGGGGGAATGTCCAGGCATCGTGGGTTTGTGGAACAATAATTGAAACATCTAGTTTATCGGATGAAATTAATGCCATGTGATCACATGGCCAATAACAGCAGGGAAGCCAGATGGGGGTGGGATGAGAGTTTGCTAAGTTCTCTATATTGTTAATGAGAAGAGTTGATATACTGAATTAACTTTAGACATATTTTAATTCAGTATGCATACATATATATGTATGCATACATATACAGGCACTATGCATACATCTATACATTTGCATATATACATCTGTAAAATAAATGAGAACAGAAAAATGAAATAATACAGAAAGCAGGGTGACAAAGAAAAGGACAAAATGAGATGTTGGAAATAAATCTGAATACGTTAGTCATCACAAGGAATACATTTGCTAGGTAAAGAGATTTCCAGACGGAATTTTCGAAATCAGATTATGTGCTCTTTGCAAGAGATATGCCTAAAGCATAAGAACATAGAAACACTCAGGTAATTAATTGAAAAATGTATGCAGGGCAAATAATGACCAAAAGAAATCTGACCTAGTAATATTAACATAAGAGAAAAAGGCTAAAAGGGAAAAACATTGCAGATGAAGGAGGTCATTATATCTTGATTTAAGCTTAAATTGCCTACGAGGGCATAAAAGTTCTAAATATTTATGGGTGTAATAAAATAGCCACAAAATATAAAAACAAAAATAGAATTACATGGCGATGCAGGCAAATTCATTAAGAGGCTTGGATATTAGCCACATAACTTGGTTAGAGATTGACAGGTCAGGCAGCGAATATTTAGTACAGATAGAAAGATTTAAACAACACAATTAACAAGCTGGATTTAATGGACGTATAATAAAAACTCCACTCAAATGTGTGAGAATACCATTATTTTCATTGCTGCAAGGAACATTTACATAAATATCATGCCCTGGGCCAGAAAATAAGTCTAAATGAGTCTCAAAGAATTATAAAAACCAGGCCACATTTTCTGATTACAATACAGTCAAGTTGTACATCAGAGAGAGGACAATAATTTTGAAAACTGCCAATATTGAGACATTGAAACCTTCTGATTGATATGTCAAATATCTATTTAAGAAAAATCAGTACAGATCAAAAGAACACAACTAAGCAATAATAAAAATACTGACTGTCAAACTATGGAGGAACAGTTCAGGTGAGGCTTACAAGGAAATTGAGAGAAATATACCAGGAGAGAAGTTCAGCTCAGTTCAGTTCAGTTCAGTCGCTCAGTCATGTCTGACTCTTTGCGACCCCATGAATCGCAGCACGCCAGGCCTCCCTGTCCATCACCAACTCCCGGAGTTCACTCAGACTCACGTTCATCGGGTCTGTGATGCCATCCACCCATCTCATCCTCGGTCGTCCCCTTTTCCTCCTGCCCCCAATCCCTCCCAGCATCAGAGTCTTTTCCAATGAGTCAGCTCTTCGCATGAGGTGGCCAAAGTACTGGACTTTCAGCTTCAGCATCATTCCTTTGAAAGACATCCCAGGGCTGATCTCTTTCAGAATGGACTGGTTGGATCTCCTTGCAGTCCAAGGGACTCTCAAGAGGCTTCTCCAACACCACAGTTCAAAAGCATCAATTCTTTGGTGCTCAGCCTTCTTCACAGTCCAACTCTCACATCTATACATGACCACAGGAAAAACCATAGCCTTGACTAGATGGACCTTAGTCAGCAAAGTAATGTCTCTGCTTTTGAATATGCTGTCTAGGTTGGTCATAACTTTTCTTCCAAGGATTAAGCGTCTTTTAATTTCATGGCTGCAGTCACCATCTGCAGTGATTTTGGAGACCAAAAAATGAAGTCTGACACCATTTCCACTGTTTCCCTGTCTATTTCCCATGAAGTGATGGGACCAGATGACATGATCTTCGTTTTCTGAATGTTGAGCTTTAAGCCAACTTTTTCACTCTCTTCTTTCACTTTTATCAGGAGGCTTTTTAGTTCCTCTTCACTTTCTGCCATAAGGTGGTGTCATCTGCATATCTGAGGTTATTGATATTTCTCCCGGCAATCTTGATTCCAGCTTGTGTTTCTTCCAGCCCAGCGTTTCTCATGATGTACTCTGCGTATAAGTTAAATAAGCAGGGTGACAATATACAGCCTTGACGTACTCCTTTTCCTATTTGGAACCAGTCTGTTGTTCCATGTCCAGTTCTAACTGTTGCTTCCTGACCCACATATAGGTTTCTCTAGAGGCAGGTCAGGTGGTCTGGTATTCCCATCTCTTTCAGAATTTTCCACAGTTTATTGTGATCCACACAGTCAAAGGCTTTGGCATAGTCTAACCAGATATTAACGTTAAGCTTTTTATTTAAGATGCTAGAAAAAACTAAGCAACAGAAGACTGGAATGTAAAAAGAAGCAACAGTGATAAAGGAAAGAGCCGAGAGAAATAAAACAGAAAGGGTAATCTTGGGATGGTCAGTCAAGTTAACAACCAGTCCTTAGAAAAGACAGCCAAAGTAAGCTGGTGACACTGATGCAGAGTAGATGGGGTGGGGGCCACGGACACTCAGAAACAGGGCTGCAAAGACCACAGGGCCGGCTTAAAATGCTTTTAAAAACTTAAACAAAACGGACAGGTTCCTAGAAATCTACCACGATCGGCTTTTAAAAACTGGAGATGATCTGTATTTGAATGAGAAAAGCTGAACAGTCTTACCAGCATGAAACAAATTGAATGAATATTTTAAAATCTTCCCACAAATAGAACACCCATCTTCATCAATTTTACAAGCAAATTCTCCCAAGTTTTCAAGGAAACCTCTGTTTTGAACCTTTACAAACTCTTCTTGAAAGTAAGAAGTGAGGCCCCACCTCCCAAGCATTCTTGATATCAAAGTGAAAGAAGGAGAGATGCAAAATAAAAATGAAAAATAAATCTCATTCAGGAACAGAGGTGAAATTCTTAGACATTACAGGACTGATACTGGTGATTCCAATCAGAATCCTGAACCATTCTGGGAGGAACCGGCTTTGACAGCTACCTGTTAACCTTCGTAGAGGTGTCCTTTCTCACCACCTTGGAGCTTCCCCACCAGAGAGCATGGGGGGAAGTGAGGAAGGCTGGCAGGTGGGGAAAGATCAACAGCGGCCCTGGGGGTGATGAGGTTTCCTCCCTGCCATGGGGGCCCGACTCTGTCCTCGGCTCCCTGCATCTTTGCTGAGAACCAATTGGCATCATGCCGGCTTGCGTGTCATGCATTGGTGTGCCTGCCCAGTTGTGCCTGGCTCTTTGAGACCCCATGATCTGTAGCCACCCAGGCTCCTCTGTCCATGGAGTTTTCCAGGCAGGAACACTGCAGTGGGCTGCCATGCCCTCCTCCAGGGAATCTTCCCAACCCAGGGACTGAACCCATGTCTCTTGTGTCTCTTGCAGTGGCAGGCGGATTCTTTACCACTGCACCACCTGCAAAGCCCTTGGGGTTGGTTTGCCTTGGCCCTAATCAGGAGCAAAACAGCCTTGATCCTGGTCCTCTGAGAGCATCCAGCCTCCTTAGAAAGACAGATATCAAGCCAACCGCCACACATATACATGTACATATAAGTACAAGCGCAAACCGTGGCAAAAAGGAAGATCTTGCAGGTCCTCGTGGTTCTACAAAAGTATGTAAGGGAACCTGGCTTTGCTTGTGGGTTAGTGAAGCCCATGGGGAAGGAATAAAGTTTAGCCTGAGATGTAAAGATGGATGAAGAGTTAGCTAGTTGAGGAAAGGAAGAAATGATGGACCAGGCAGGGAGGAGAGGATGCCCTCTTTCTCCCACTCGGGAGGGAATGCGGCACCCTGTGGAGCTGGAGTCTAGAGCAGGGGGTGAGTGCCTGTAGTCACTTGTGCTTTCTGAAGTCCAGTTAGTGCTGTTGAAACACGACACTCTTGCTTTCTCTGCTGGAGCAGCATCTTTCCAGGGAAGGAAATGACTTCCCTGGACGAAGAAGGGAGCCATTCATTTTTCTACTTCGGTCACACATAGCTTTTTTTTCTTTTGAGGAGAGAATTTTTGCTTCTTAAAGTACAGTGCATTTTAGATTTTACCAAGAATTGAAAAAGCAAGACAGATCTTACTAAGGTTTGTTGTTGCTATTTAGTTGCTAAATGGTGTTCGACTCCTTGCCACCCATGGACTGTAGCCCGCCAGACTCCCCTGTCCATGAGATGCTCCAGGCAAGGATGCTGGAGTGGGTTGCCATTTGCTTCTCCAGGGGGTCTTCCTGACCCAGGGATTAAATCTGGGTCTCCCACTTTGGCAGGTGTGTTCTTTACCCACCAAGCCATCAGGGAGAGCTTTCTGCTAAGGTTCAGTTGATTAATTAACTAGTGTGTCCTTATTTCTTGGAACTGGAGGGGCTTTGCCTCCTTGGAGGCTACTCACAACTTGGTCAGTGACATCCTTTGGGAAGCAAGGTGACCTTGTCCCTTTTTTCAGCAGTGGTCCCTCCCTGAGCTTGTCTTTCTGCCTCTTAGGTGCCTCTACAAGGGCTGCCTTTGGGCGGGATCATGAGCGCTTTATAAATGAAGTGGGGCCTGAACCACGTCTATATTCTAAAGGGGCAAAGAAGGAAGAGAGAAGAACTAAGGTATCAACTATTTTGTAATCTAGATTTTTTTTTCCCTTTCCTCAAATCTTTGCGGCTCTAGGACAAACAATAGCAGGGAAAAAGGAAAAGGAAAAGAGATGGCCATGTATGTTCAAAATCCTATATCTAAATTTTTCATCTTTGTTTATCCTTGCCAGTTTTATTAATCTTCGGAAGAGTAGCCACATGCAGATTGAAGCATTTTGATGCATTAAAATTACACAGAGAAATGTGAGTTTCAAGAATGTGCATAGAAAATGCACATATAAATTATAATTTAAGGGCCTTTCCAAGAACATTGGCTTAATAAACAGGAAGAGAATGGGAATTTTTGCAGTGCTAATTATGACACTACTTTCTCTTTCCAAATCTTACCAGATGCCCGGAGATATGTTACAGGTATTCATTTGGAAGAGAAATAATCTCTAACATACATCTCACGAGAAGACTGGAAGGTTAAAGAAAGCCACAGCTCGTGGTTCAGAAATGGGTGTTTCAGAATATTGTAAATATCAACGGATGTTTGTGTAGTGATGGAAAGAAAACATGTTCATTCAAAAGTAACAAAGACCGTCATAGCCCTGGTCCAGGAAATGGGTTGGAATCAATCCATGCATCGTTTCAAAAATAGAATATGGAGAGGCCTGGTTCTGACCAAGATTGCTCCATGGCTGTTTCATTAAGGAAGAGAGTATTACAATGGGAGAGCAGGCATGCTCAGTGACCTCTGAAGTATTTGCAGTAATACAGTAATAACGTTCTCAAGTGTTCCCCTGGCACAAACCCACCTCAGGTTGGTTTCGCGGAATGCAGAGGTCAGGCAGGAGTTCAGGAATGCAAGTGAGGTCATTCCTCTGCCGCCTCTGGACGTGCTGTGAGAACCCACAGAGAATACGTCACAGCTCAGGAACCGAGCAGCGGGGTCCAGGCTGCAGTGAAGGAACCCAGTGCATTTCGCTTGTAAGGTCTGACTCCGTGGAGCAAGGCATCGGAAGCTCAAACAAATCATTATGCCAAACTTGCAAGTGCCGTTCTCCCTTAAAGGGAGTGGAACATGCAGGGCTTTGCCGCAGGTGGGAACTGAAATTAGAAGAGACTGCCTGGGCACTTAATCCAATGTCCACAGCCAAGCCGAAGGGATCCCATGGAGGGCACAGCCAGAAGTGTCTTTTGCTCCCATGGGCAGTTTCTGAGACGCCTGCATAACCTCAGAGGTTTACTTTACTGGGGGCAATGAGGATAAACGTGGTTTAAGCTCCCATAGCTTTTCCGTTCCTAACTGAAACTCTGAGATCCGGGCACACTGTAGGATGAACTAGGGGCGCCGCCCTCAGTGCCCATAACGTGGCTGCCGTTGACTCTGAACCAAAAGTAGCCAGTGTGGGTACTGCACCTCCTTACGCAGGGCTGCTCCCTCCTTCCGCTCCCCCTTCCTTCTCTCCTCTTTCCCTCCTTTCCTCCCTTTCCTCCTCCTCTATGCTACCCATTTTTTATTTCGACGAGAGCAACACAACTGTTTACCCTTATCCATTGCATGATAACTCTTTCAGCAAGACAATAGCAGTACTGTTACTGATAATATCATTCAGGAGACGGCTTAAGGCTTCTTGTTTCAATTCGTGTTTGTTTTCAGTTCCCTTCATCCTCACGGGATAAGCCACTGAGAAGGGGCAGTGAAATGAAAACATCCCTTGAAGTAACGTTTCTCTGTGTGATGAGGCCTCCATCTCAATACACAGGTAGGTTCATATAGCTGCAGTTCATTTTCACTTTTAGGTATTGCTTTGTAAAATTATGTATGATTCCATACAACGTTTGCATAGTTCCTAAATCAAGTCTACAAAATATATTATAGACGAAGTTTAGCTCCAGTCCCCTCAACTTTATTCCATTTTCCCTCTCCATTTATAGATAGCCTTTTAAAAAGATATTGGCCTATTTGTCCATTTTTGCATATTTATGTACATATACAGACACACATATATATGTATATACTTAACACATTTTGTTTTGGTTATTTACCAACGTGCAACAAATTGCCAGGAAACTGAATGACATAAACATAACCACACTCATTTTCTCTCTCTCTGTTTCTGTGCAGAAAGTCCGCGGACCAGCTGAAGGGCTCAGCTGGATGATCTGGGCTCAGAGTCTCTCCTGGGGTTCCACTCAGACGCCGCCTGCAGCTGGAGCAGGAAATGGTGTCTCTGGGAGCAGCTGGGACTCCTTCCACGTAAATCTCAGGGCTGCTCCATGCAGAGTCACTTAATGGGCCAGGTTAGGCTTCCTTAAGCATGGCAGCTGGCAAAGATGACGGGCAAGACCCCAAAGCCCGCTTGAACATGAGTGTTAAGAATAATAACATAAACATGAATGATAACAACTGCATGGAAGAAACGTCACGTATGTTTAAATCCGCTGGTTCATAATGCTAAAAACATTTTTATAAAGAAGTCATTGGCCTTCTTCACTTGTTTAAAAGAGGCTGGAGAATCAACAAACAATTTGGAAAACCAGTGGATAAAGGGAAAGACTCAAACCTTTATCCTGCCTTTCCTAAATAAACACAGTGTAATCAGAGAGTGGATGGGGGCGGGGGTCATTTCCTTTTATGAAACAGCAGCAGGGGACCCTCGGCCAGAGGCCCTGGCTCCCTTGCAGACTTGTCTGCTCATGGAACGTACGAGCCACATAGTCTTTAAAAAGCACCTTTGGGTGAATGATCCTTGGGTCCTTCCAGTTTCCAGCATCCTCCCACTTCCCATCAAGCTCTTGCCATCAGTACTACCACGGGAAATAAAGACACAGAGAGACTTAATTACTAGAAGAGGAAGAGGAAGACCGAAGCTTTCCCCTGCAGCCCTGTGGACGTCGTTGAAGCCGATCCAGCCCAAGCGCCTGGTGTCACTTTAGGGAGGAGACGCCTGTTCTTTCGTCTCTTCTAGAGGAGGGTGGGGGTTTCTGTGCTCACACAACTCATGCCGCTGTTCCTGACTTAGGTCTAATGCCACCATTCAGAGCTCAAATGGCGCCAGGGGAGGCCTGCCCACGCAGACACGCGCCTCCAGCGGGTCCATCCTGGCAACGCCCAGGAGATGCTCCACCTCAGGTCTCATGAACAGGCACAGGCTGTGGCTGCCTTTGCAATAGGGGACTTACAATGCTGACGTGAAACTGGTCCATCTTCTTGGAGCGCAGGCCACGCTGACTTTACCCCGTGTCTCTGCATTTTCGAATCGGAGGAAGACACTGTCCCCCACGTGCTGAGTGGAGCACAAGCTCGTTACTGCTTACCTGTCTGTGCTGAGGCTGGCACACAGCAGGCAGAGACTGACTGATCATCCCAAAGAAACACGTGTGGGAAAGAAAACACCAGAGGAACGTGTGCTTTAGTGCACAGGCTGGGAGAGAAACGGATGCCAGCTTCGCTGTCCACTCTCTGCTGAACTGCCATCAGTGAACGGATTTCAGCCCCAGATGGTCTGGGTGTAAAGCAAGCTGTTTAATCCTTTAGTCCCGTAGACCTCTAAAGAGAAGGGTGGGAATGTTTACACTGGCCCGGAAACTTACCTGTAGCAGCTTCTGCTCATATATTGTAATGCCTGATGGGAGGAATTCTGGAAAATGGGTGGATAATTTTACACCACTTCTCTGATGATTAACTGGGACCCACAGTTGGGTTTGGTTGGTTTGGAAACAACATCATTTTCTTCCTTGCGTGCATGCATGCTAAGCCGCTTCAGTCGTGTCTGACTCTTTGCAACCCAATGCATCATAGCCCACCAGGCTTCTCTGTTCATGGGATTCTCCAGGCAAGGACACTGGAGCGGGTTGTCATGCCCTCCTCCAGGGGGATCTTCCCGACCCAGGGATCGAACCCCTGTCTCTTGTGTTTCCTGCATTGGCAGGCTGGTTCTTTACCACTGGTGCCACCTGGGAAGTCCTATCTTGTTTTCGTTTTTTTTTTTTTTTTTTACCATCATGTAATAATCACAGGTAGAAACATGAAAAACTGATGAGCTATATACTGTGTCTGCAAGGCAAAGCGATCGAATCCTGAATGGAAAGCAGGGGTTTTCACAGAAGGAACAAGTTTTGTGTCCGTTCTGCTCATTGTTATTGCCATGATGAGATACCCTTTGAAAATAAATCATACGTATTCAATCATTTCTTGGAGGCCTGTCATTAAAAAGAGGAGCATTTATTACCTTCAAATACAGGGAATTCTCCTCTGCTTTGTCAGATATCTCACAGTAGTTGCTTCCTATTACAGCTCAAGCAAAGATAAACGGGAGAACTAAGGTAAAATAGCGTCTCAGGTACTATGCTTCATCCCTCATCACAAAAGGCAAATCAGATTTTTCACAGAGAGTGTTTATTCTGCAGCATAACGCGGCCCCTCTTTTTACAAGATGAGTAAACATCCGTAATGCACTAACACACCTTTGGCAACACGTTTGTGTTATGCTGGTTTTTAATGTTTGTGGCTAAAATCAAGCTGATATTTCCTCCCAAACCCAGGGCTTCGTGTCATCGGCTTTATGAGGTAACTGACGTCAATCCACAGCTGATTAATAGCCTGTGATTAAAAATAAATTGTTTTTGAATGGCAGACCATGATCATAACATCAAAAATATCCCCGGAAACCAGAAACAGAAGCAGCCATGCCCATGTCTGCCTGCGTCTCTGATGAGACATCCCTTCGTCACCCTTCCCGGCTGTACAGACTTCTAGAAAACGCCGTTTCTGTGAAATCTAGGTTGTCAGCATGCAAAGAAAGTTGGCAGAACACAGGGTTCCGTTGCTAAGTGATCCTCAGCAAATAAGATACGTGTACATTATGGCATTTGATGACACCTTCAGGAGAGCAGAGATTCCAGCCTGATGGGAAACACAGTTTCCAAGAGATGGGAGAGTGTGGGGGGTCTGTCCTGCCCGGCTGAGAACCCCAAGCCTGAGGTCGCCTGAGTCTCAGCTGGGAAATGAAGTCAAGTTCTGTTTACTATTCGGAGTCTCGGCTCTCTCCCTATTGACTCTCGCCTGACCTTTGAAAGGGACAGAGTGATGGCTCTGGTGTTTCCTTTCACTCTGTCAGAAGGCAAATTCAGTGATAGTCACATGCCCAGGTGAGCAACAGCTCCTCAGTGCAAAAGAAAAGGAAAAGCATTTATTGAATACCACTGCATGCACTGGGGCAGGGTGGGGGCAAAGCATCTGAGAAAATGCTGGGGGCCGGGGGGTGGCTTTTAGTACCAAGTTCCATTCAGTTGGATTGGTCTAGTTTCCTGCTTCCCATGTGAGGTCCAGAGGCGTGGGATGAACGGCCCGTGAGTGACAACCTACGGGGACCTGAGTCCAACCTTCAAACCTCTGCAGGGCATCCCTCAGGATGTGGCCATGTCTCTGTGAATAAACCAAGTGATACAACACAGCACTGATCTTTGAGAAACATAGACCCTTAATTTATGAGCGCTTTAATTTCAGCGAGAGTTACCCTTAATGACCCAGCAAGGACCCCTTCCAAGCGAAGATGCACGCGGATGAGAGATCTGATCTCAGGATCGCCAGCTCGCTTGGCGGGACTTCCCCATCACTCTCCTCTGAGTTGGCTTGGTTGTGAGTATTTTCTCCCGATTTTAACTGAATCCATTGGATTTTCTGGGGCCAGTTGCTCTCAATTAGAATCAACACCTTCACCCAGGTCGTCCCAGCGCTTCAAGCTGACAACTGTGCCCATGATAACAATCGGTTCTGTCTGTACTTGGGGATGACCTGATATTCTTATTTACCTACACACAGGACTGTTGCACGTGCCTGGAAGATGCTGACCGGAACGGTCAGCCATGAGGAAACTTACAAAGGCGAGCAGAACTCTGCCACACTGAGAGGAAAAAACCTTTCAGAACAGGGTGCTATTCCGAAATTGAGACGTTTTTCTAGCAAACAACATGAGTCTGGCAGTTGAAAATTGCCCAGCATCGATGTTCAACAGGCATTTCATTTCAGTGGGGACTCCTTTATCAGCTGTAAAGAAACTGCGTCATTGAAAGCCTCCTCCATTTCTTAATCCTCCACGATCAGCGCTCTGAATATTGTTCTGTTAACACGTAGGAAAGTCCCCAGTGTGAGGATTTTGAAGGCTGGATCTGTTTAACTCAGGGGCCTTGAGTTAGAAGCTCATTGCCTGCAGATGTTTTGCCCTAACGGGACTGGAAACCTGGCGGCTAACCACCAGCTATAAAACGGGGTAAGTGGCCATCACTCCAAGTTTCGGTTTCTTTACCTATAATATGTAGAAAATAAAACCACTACTTCTCAGGGTATAAGATGTATATTAGTTAATATGTGTGAAGTGCTTAGCACAATGAATATGTTACCATTTCTTCATCTGTAAAACCAGGATAATAAAAATATAATACCTACCTGTAGGGTCTGGGAACAAGCAGTGAAAGTCGTTCAGTTGTGCCCAGCTCTTGTCAGACCCCATGGACTGTCCATGGAATTCTCCAGGCCAGAATACTGGAGTGGGTAGCCTTTCCCTTCCCCAGGGGATCTTCCCCACCCAGGGATTGAACCCAGGTTTACTGCATTGCAGGCAGATTCTTTACCAGCTGAGACACAAGGGAAGCCCAAGAATACTGGAATGGGTAGTCTTTCCCTTCCCCAGGGGATCTTTCCCACCCAGGAATCGAACCAGGGTCTCCTGAATTGCAGGCAGATTCTTTACCAACTGAGCTATCAGGGAAGCCCAAACTGACCCCAAATGACAGGAATAAACAAAGCAGACAAATTATCAAGGGGAGAAATGAGCACAGTTGACAAAGGACTCAGAGAGGGTCGTAGATGAGTTCCAGCAACTTTTTAGTGTCCAGATTACCTCAATACTACGTCCACTTCTTCAGAGAATGAGAAAAGAATTCTGGATCCATTTTTGTAATGTTACCATTAACAGTAAACAAGGAAGAAAAAAAAACAAAACAAAACAAAGAGAAGCTACAGGTAAATCTCACGAATGATGATACGAAGGTACTAGGTTAAATATTACCTTACAAAAACGTTAAAAACCACCATATGAAGAAGTAGGTGAATCTAGTTTTAAAACCACTCCGCGTGAGCCAGCCTATCCATATGATTTTTATGTGAGCGTTGTAAAGGAAACAAATCCAAAACTTAAATTCACTGAAGCTGAAAAGGCAGGTGTCACAATTTAACATCTGGAAATTCCCTGGAGGTGCAGTGGGTAAGACTCTGGGCTTCCATTGCAGGGGGCACAGCTTCCATCCCTAGTTGGGGACCTAACATCTCACACGCCGTGTGGTGCAGGCAAAAAAAAAAAAAAAGTTAATATCTATTTGTAATTTAACAAAATGTAAGATAGCAATAGCTAGATAATAGTTATATATGAATAGTTCTATGTGTCAGCCCAAATCCAACATAGTACCAGGCTTAGAGGGCAAACTCAAGGCACGCTCCTGTTAACATCAGCCGCTGTCAGTGGCGTTTACTGTCCTTAGCGCTTGTAACTTTGTTTTGGAAAAACCAAGGCATTGTTAGTTAAAAGGAAAGAAGAGGAGAGGCAAATACAGCAGAGAGAGGGGAAAAGCAGGTAAATTCATGCACAGATTCCATCTATACATCATCTAGTAAGTGATAAAGGCGGTATTTATAATCACTGGGACAAGATGGCTTGGTTATTTAATAAATGGTGTTGGAACAATTGAACCGCCATCTGCAGGAAAAAATAATGAAGTGAGATTCCCTTCCTTATTGCCAACAATAAAATAACTTTCAGCTGGATTAGACATTTGTCAAAAACAACAATAAACATACAAGTAACACAAGTTCACGTGAAGGCTGCTCTCACAATGATCTAGGAAAGAGCAAGGTTTTCTCCGAGTGCCGAAAACTCAGGTAACTCAAAGAAAGCGCTGGTCAATTTATTACAGTGTACTTTTTAGGAGATTTCATTAATAAAAATACAAGACATAGAGTCACGACATATTCAGAAAAAAAATTTATAACACAAATTCCAGTGCTATAAATTGAAAACATCAGACTAGTTAATTTCTAAAATTCCTTCCAGCTCTAAATTTCCATTAACTTAATTTAATAGAATTCACATTTATTGAGCCATACACACTAGGCTTGCCCTGTACATAAAGCAAAACATTTGGGTTGAGTTCCTAACCCCTAGAAAAATCTAGAATGTGGTTGAGGTAGCAAGTACATGAGATACTTAGAAGACTTGGAAAGAATGAATATCAGGAAATCTGGGAAGACGGTGTTGCTGATGCCTGGATAGTTTTGAATTTTTCCGAACATCTATATAAAACAGCAATTAGATGATCAAAAAATCAGTCAACAACATTCATTTGTTATTGCTGCTTTTCAGTCGCTAAGTCCTGTCCGACTCTTTCCAACCCCGTGGACTGCAGCACGCCAGGCTCCTCTGTCCTCTGCTATCTCCCTGAGTTTTCTCTAATTCATGAGTTCATGTCCACTGAGTTGGTGATGCCATCCAACCATCTCATCCTCTGTTGTCCCCTTCTCCTCCTGCCTTCAATCTTTCCGGGCATCAGGGTCTTTTCCGATGAGTCAGCTCTTCACGTCAGGTGGTCAGAGTATTGAAGCTTCAGCTTCAGATTCAGCTTCAGCCTCAGCTTCAGCTTCAGCCTCAGTCCTTCCGATGAATATTCAGGGTTGAAATCTTGAATGCTATATACAGAAAAATTGAAAGTTACTATGAAATACAATTTATATTGTTCCCTATATTCATTTAGCAAATATATAAAGAGCCTTCCAAATGTGCCAGGCACTGGCTCGACCCTGAATATTGCCCCTGAGAGAAAGCCAAGGGGACCCAGGATGCGGCATGAGATTCAAGTCTGGGAAATTTCAGAAATCTGAAATCCCAGCCAGTTAAATGATTTTCTGAACCTTGCTCAGATTCAGACCAATTTGAAAATAGAGGTAAAACACTCAAAGATGCTTATTCCTGAAGCAAAGACCTGAAAACAAGCCTTGCCATTTGCAGGCTTAATATTAAAGAAATCCATTCTGCACACACCCACCTGTGGGAGGTGCACTGTTACATTCTCGTGTCCCACGGGCTTCCGACTGGTCAAACCTCCAGTTAAAATGCAGCCGAAGATACAAAACAGCCAAAAGTTCAGCCAAAATGTTTCCTAACAGCATTGACCAAAATGACGATTTTGCAGATGAGCCTTGAATTGGAGCGAGACACCTTAAGCTTGCCTTACAAATTAGAAAGCCAAGTGACTGGGCGTGCTTTTACAATAAACAATAAAGGTAAAATCTCCTAGTGGTTCCAGCTTGTATCCAGGATATAAGACAAAGGAGTGTCTTTGAGAACAGAAATATTAAAGGATCTGTCACCTTTGGCAAAGGATGTGGTCATTGGGAAGACATCTTTTATTTAGAAACACTCGAGCCCTTTGTTTGAAGCTATTTTATGTTGCATTTGTGTGTGAGAAAGGAAAGTTTCTAAGCAACCGTATTTTACACTGAATCTCTAATCCCAGTAAAACCAGAGTGCTTTTTTCCTGCTTTTTTTCTAGAAAAAGACTACATATCTATTTTTTATATACTGAATCCTTCAGATGTGTGATGGTTGGTTATCAGAATTGTTTGAAAATCGATAAATTTTTGACATCGAAGTTTCCAGGTGAGAGAAAAAATAAAGCCAGAGATAGACAGAAACTGGATTGTTTTCCCCCTGCCTGCAAATGGAATACCTACAGCCTATTCTCATGCCTTCCCTTATCCTTGCCAAAAAACAGAAAAATCAGATGAGTTTTCTTTTCCACCCAACAAAACCCATTGATGGATTTGATGATAAACTGAAGAATCAGATGCCATCCAGTGAGAGTACCTATTTGGACTTGAGCAACCATGTGCCACCAAGAGAGATGATGCCTCAAAACACAGCAGTCTGGCCAATTTTTAAAATCATTGCCCCTAGGCTTGTTAATGAACAAAGCCATATATCCTACATCTTCCAGGGAAACGAGTTTGATCCCTTGGCCTGGGGACTTCATGTAGCTGATGCCCTTTGTGTCGTGATCATACGCTCTTTCCCTGACAGACAGCATCTGGTTGTTAAGTTCATTACATTATGTTCATAGGGCAACATCGCAGGACAACAATTATGGGCCGATAATAAACAATGACTCTTTCTTAGTCCCTTAGAGTTGGACATAAGGCTGCTGTTGTTGTCCAGGCATTCAGTCGTGTCTGACTCTTTGCCACCCCATGGACTGCAGCACGCCAGGCTCCCCTGTCCTTCACCATCTTCCAGAGGTTACTCCAACTCATGGTCGTTGAATCAGTGATGCTTTCCAACCATCTCATTCTCTGTCTTCCCCTTCTCCTCTTGCCCTCCATCTTTCTCAGCATCAGGGTCTTTTCCAAAGGCTTGGTTCTTCGCACCAGATGGCCAAAATATTGGTTGAGAGGATGTATTTTGTAGTTAAATGTGCAGACTGACAAGACGAATTGGGTTCATACCTTCACTCACTAAGTGTTTTTCTGGACAAGTTAGTTCAGCTCTGTGTCTCTCCATTTCTTTATGAAACTGAGCCAATGACATCTCACTCATATTGTGATGTAAGTGCTCATTAAATGGCATCTGTTATGGGAGATTCAAGGCTTATTATCACAATTTCTCCACAAGATAATTATTTATATCAACTGAAGAGTGTGTTGGGGACTTTTCCCTAGAATCCTTTCATATGCATTTATGTCAGGAATAAATGTATGTCACATTCATTTATGTTATTCAAGCAGGCCTGACCACAACTTGGGAATCAGTCTTTAATCTCATTAAAGTGTTCTTTGGACTACCTTTTTCTGGCAATGCAGTGCACATGTGGGATCTTAATTCTCCCAACCAGGGGTTGAACCCAGTCCCCACCCCTGCAGTAGAAGTTTAGGGGTTTTAATCACTGAACCAGGGAAGTCCTTGGGCCATCTATTTTGAGAAAAAAAAATTGGCAAGTGAAAGATCTGGAGCCCCTTTTTGACTTAGAGAGCAAAGGATGTGGCCAACTTGATGATGACTTTGTGCCCAGTGCCCTGCAGAATTATTTTGCATTTGGTCTGAAGCCAAAATATCTCTCTTTGCATTTGCACATTTTGGAGGGAGACTGGTTTGCTTGTGGAGGGACGTGTCCTGGTCTGTTTGTCAACATCCTTTGCAGCTGCCCCCATTTCACTGAGCTTCTGTCTCAGTGGAAACTTCTCCACTAGGACAGAATACTAAATAGACAACAGCCAGAGGATTTGGGCCTGGGTTCACTGCCAGGTCAGCTGGAAGCAGGGTGAGGAGGGAAACAAGAGGCCGGGAGAAAAGCAACTCTGGACAGCGTGGACCTTGGCGTACAGGCAGCCCTGAGTGGACGTGTGCCAGCAGGTTCTGAGTGTGCACTGTGTGTGTGGGTGCCCCCAGGAGGGAGGGAGGCAGAGACCTCAGTGTTATGCAGGGTCCCGTGCAGAGCACCCAGGCTGGGAGGATTTCCAGGGATGCTGCGCTTTATCTCTGTGTTCAGCAGCATTTTGAACTTGATGGAGCAAGAGGGGTGGACCTGCTGAATGCAGTGTGTATACTGAACACCTTCTCCAGTGCAGCAGGACTTGGGCAGACATCCAACAGACATTCTTCCCACCCAGAAAGAAGACGGAGGGGCTCCTAGGTGTCAACACGGGGCCTGTTTCCTCTGCCTTGGGATCAGGTCCTGGGAGAACCGTGGACTTTTCCAGTTTGCCCGTGGCCCTGAGGAAGCTTGCACAGCAACAGACCAGCGGCGTGCGTGTAAGCGCAGAGTGGAGGCGCTCCCACCTCTAGGGTTTGGAGGGGAGAGAAAGCCTATGCGTTCTGCTCCTCCATTTCCATGTGTCCCAACTCTCACCCTGTCCACCCGTCCTCCACCATCTGCTCCAGTCACACCATCCGTGGGTAACTGAGTCCCAGAGAAGGCCTGGTGCCCAGGCTTCTTCTCAACACAGGTCAAAGCCCAGCGGGTGGTTGTACAATTGTTTTTGATCAAATTGAGCAGAATGGGAAAAAACTCAGAATTTATCACATTCAGTAAAGACAGGCATCACTTAATGAAAATTTTGTTCCAGTGCTGTGTGTGTGTGTGTGTTGTGTGTGTGTGTAATGGTAGATGAACAGACATATAGTTTTGCAGTATGAAATGCATTTCCTCTCACCAGTCACAGTCTACGACATCACAGACTTAGAGCAGAGGCTCCACAAGGGCAGGGCTGTTGTGAGGATGTCCCACCATGCCTGCTGTGAGGATGTCCCACTGTGCCAGGCGTGGCCCACAACTGATGTGAACACGTGGTGGGGCTCTCCAGTCTCCGCAGTTGAGCTTGGACCACAACTTTCCCATCACTCATTAGAAAGTCCCTGATGAAAAACTTGAAGTAGAGCTACCATACCACCCAGCAACCCCATTCCTAGGCATACACCCTGAAAAAACAGAAACTCAAAATTGGAAGAATACATACACCCTTACGTTCACAGTAGCATTGTTTATGATAGCAAAGATGTGGAAGCAACCTAAGTGCCAGTCAACAGAGGAGTGGATAAAAAAGATGCGATATGCATGAACAATGGGATATTAAGTAGCTCATCATGTCCAACTCTTTATTTAGACAAAAAATAATGAAATAATGCCATTTGCGACAATATAGATGGACCTGGAGATTATCATACTAAGAGAAGTGAGTCAGATGAAGACCAGTATCATATGATATCACTTATATACAGAATGTAAAATATGATATGTATGAGATTATTTACGAAACAGAAAGAGATTCACAAAGAAAATAAACTAGTTGTTACCAAAGAGGGAGGGATAAATTAGGGGGTTGAGATTAGCTGATACTATGCATAAAATAGATGAACAGCAGGATCTGCTCTGCAGCCCAGGAACTATATTTGATACTTTTCAGTATCTTGCAATAATGTGTTACCTTCCCCCAGGCAAAAAGTTGCCTCCATGCAGCTCATTGTACTGAGGGTAGAGAGCAGGAGGGTATAGCCTAGAGCTTGGACTGGCAAGTAGAAGCCTGGCATGGGGGGAATCAGTGTGTCTCAGTTTCCTCCCCCAAAACAACTGAACTTTTATAGTATCTGAAAATTGGGGAAGGGGGCCTCCTTGGTGGCTCAGATGATAGAGAATCCACCTGCAATGCTGGAGGCCTGGGTTCAATCCCTGGGCCAGGAAGTCCCCTTTATAAGGGAACGGCTACCCACTACAGTATTCTTGCCTAGGGAATTCCATGGACAGAGGAATCTGGTGGGCTACAGTCCAAGCGGTTGCAAACAGTCGGACATGACTAAATGACTAACACACACACAATAATGTATGATGGAAAAGAATATACAAAAGATTGTATGTATAAAATTGAATCACTTTTCTGTGCACCTGAAACATTGTAACTCAACTACAGTTCAATAAAGATCTTTAAAAATGTAGAAAGAGAAGGCTTTCTGATACTCTTGTTAGTGTAATATACAAAAATATCATAAACATGCTTTGCCCAGCCTACATGTGCTGTGTGCATGCTGAGTCACTTCAGTCATGTCTGACTCTTTGCAGCCCCTTGTAGCCTGCAGGCTCTTCTGTCCATGGGATTCTCCAGGCAAGAATACTGAAGTGGGCTGCCATGCCCTCCTCCAGGGCATCTTCCCGACCCAGGGATAGAGCCCACGTCTCTTACATCTCCTACATTGGCATGTGGGTTCTGTACCACCAGTGTCCCTTGGGAAGCCCTCTATATGTGGTACCAGTGAGCTATCTGTGATGCTGTGAACAAGGACGCAGTTACGAGAGCATCTGGGCAGGCTGTCCTGCAGGCTGCCCCTACTCGAGTCAGAGAAAGCTTTGCAGGAAGTGGCGGCTTCTAGAAGTAATGGTTAGCCAGCCAGAGGCTCTGCCCTGAGAACCTGATGCTCTTTGCTGGGGAGTTTGGAATGCATCAGCATGGCTGTCTGTAACGGCTGTGAAGACAATTACAACGTTCCCACGCTGCATGTTCTATTCACATTTTTTCCCCACCTCCTGGGGCTCTCCTCCAAGCCAGGCTTGCCTTTCCTGCAGGCTCCACGGTCCAGTCTTCTCTGCGGCAACTTGTTCCTAGTTCTGTATCTCGATTCATCTCCAGCCCCACATCCGGCAGACATAAATGAAGCTACGGATTCAGAGAGCTCCTCCCTTGGGTGTTGTCTCTGGTGTCAGCAATGGTAATTTTTTTTTTTTTTAATCTAAGACATTTTTATGTGAATAAAATAATCTCAGTTTCTTAAACAAGGCAATTAAATTCCATTTTACCTTGTTTTCCCAGGCTGGTGAGGTCTTAAACTGAGGGAACATCTTTCTTTGAGCCGCAGATGGAAGCTCGGCTTTTATTCTCTTTATTGACTGACATCTCTGCTCTGAATGCTTCCTGTCTGCACCACGTAGACCAGATGGGGTGGGGCTGAGTAGTGCCCTTCGGGTGTCTGTCTGAATAGTTTAAACCCAAATGATAACCGGGGACCCGGGTTCGAGGTCCTGTTCTCCTTCCCGAAGGCCCACATCCTGGTGGGGGCAACAGCTGAGCCCCTCCAGGGTCAATTCCTGAAACTCCACGCAAGTGATAGTGTTTCCCTTCTGTGCCCAGGGCCCTGTGGCTCTGGCATCCCTGGGGGGACTGCCAGCCTGAGAACTTGGTCGCCTGTGAAGCCTGTCTCTGCGGGGGGAGCCCTGACTCCCGGGTGGGGGGGGGGGTGTTGGTTTTGTCGTCTCCTTTTCTGACAGACGACACTTCTCTGCTGGTGGACACCAGCCATGGCGTGGCATCCTAAGTATTCCTTCTGAGAAAGGTCTTGGGAAGATCAGGTCATAGCCCGGCCCCCACCTGGCCGAGAGGCTTGTCTCTTGTGTGGATGGTACAAGGAGAGAGGGGGTGACTGAAGCCTCAAAAGCCAGTCCACAGCTCTTCCGTTCCCTCCATTCTTCTGTGTGAAGACGGATGAATGCCCAGATCATTGTTCCCTGGGGTTAGGTCCCAGACTGAAGATAGCCCTGAGCACAGCTAAGGCTGACCTCGATGGATGCGACCATGAGCAAGAAGTTAAGCTCTGCAGAGGGGGCTGGTGGTGGCATTTGTTAGTAAGCAGCACACCCCAGACTATCCTAACTGACACACTGTCTCATCCGCAAGTGTTTCCTGGGGAGTTGCCACACCTTTGAGCCTGGGGCCCACTGTAAATCACTCTCTTTGGCCCCTCAAATGAGAGGATCCTAGTTCTAGTCCCCTTCCTCAGTAAATATTCCCATATAGGTTTTTTGACTACAAAGTTTTACGGTGACTTTTACTGAGAGGTTGAAGGGATGTCAGCCCTGGTGATGGATGGAGAGTCACTGGGACCGGGGCTGGGGTGACTTGAGCTGGGTCTGTACCCACAGTGCAGAAGACACAGGGTTCAGAAGTGACTGCCTCTGGTGGAGCTGGGTGAGCTCAGAGCTCCACGGAAGGGTGTGTGGGTCTCTCAACTCAAAACTCTTGCACTGAGTGCCTTTCCCCATCCTACCACAAGTTTACATTCCACCTACAACAGCGGCCGGTGCAACTTTACAGCAACGTGTAACAGAGGGGATCGTAACTGAAATCCGCCCACACGCTGCACAGACATCGTACAACTTCAAAAGCACCAGAGAAGGACTGAGTAGGTGGGACCTTGATCATTTTTAAAATAGGATTCCTGACTGAGTTCCTGCATAAACTTTGTGGACAGAGGATGCTTTTCTATGCACGCATTTATATGGGGTAATGTATTGATTTTGACAGGGGCATTGAGCATGAACAGCTCATAAAATACTTGGCAAAGAGGAAGCTTTGTTTTTGTCACTTGAGAGACAAGGATGGAGAGAGTAAAAGCACTTTTGATTCGGGGGGTGAGGGTCCCTGAGAGCCATCTCGCCTGAGGAGTGGGTGTCCTCAGTCCTGGAGTCGTGGCTGTCTCGTTCCCACTGAAAGCAAGACCTGAAATGATTAAACTGCTCTCAGAAATGTAGCTGTGCCTGAGAATAAAGCCTGAGGATATTTGTAGGAATCTAGAAACATCCATCACAGACTAGGTCCATGATGTCTATCATTCAGTAAAAAATTGTCATTATGTAAAGAACTAGACAAATAGGAACAGGCCCTAAACAGACCTGAAAACCACACAGAGGATGGAATTAGCAGACAAGCACTTAAAACAGTTGCTGTAACTGTTCTTTATGTTCAAGAAATCAGAGGAAACATCAAACATACCAGTGAAAGAGACTCGGAAGATAGAAAGTGACTCCTCCAGCTTCTAGTGTGTCTGTGACGACCCCAGTCTCTCCCCACCTCCCCTCTGGTAACCGTAAATTTGTTTTCTGCATCTGTGACTCTATTTCTGTTTTGTAAATAAGTTCATTTGTACCCTGTTTTTAGACTCCACATAGAAGTGATGTCATATGGAATTTGTCTTTCTCCGTCTGGCTTACCTCACTTACCATGACAATATCTAGGCCCACGCGTGCCGCTGCAAATGAAAAGCAGATAACCGAACAAAAAACCCAACCCCTTCCCAAACTCCTAGCAATGAAAACTCTGGTGGCTAAGGAGAAAAATGCATTCAATGAAATTCGTAGCAGACGAGACATGGTAGAGGAAAAGATACTTGAAAAAAAAATCGCAAATGAACTTGAATACATTGCAAAAGAAACTATCCAAAATGAAACAGAGGGAAAAAGAGATGGACTCACACACACACGTCAAATAGTACCATCAGTGGTCTGTGGGGCAGTTTCAAGCAACCTTGTTTTCATATAATCGGAGGCCCCAAAGAAGAAGAGAGGAAAAACAGAAAAAGTATTTGAAAAAAATAACATGTAAAAATGTTCCCAATTGAATGAAGGCTATAAAATAACGAGTGTAAACAGCTTAACCAACCCACCTAAGAAAAAACAACAACAGAAAAAGCATGAAGAAAACGACATCAGGGCACGCTGTACTCTGTGATGAGTACCTCGGTACTGAAGGGGTGGTCCTCTTTCCTCCTTGGGCACAGAGGTTTTATTCCACAAGAAGGCCTTCAGCTCCCTCCGCCTCGCCTGGAAACGTTCATCTGCATTTTGCGGGACCATGGTTTCTTCAGTCTTCCCATCTCAGCTTCAAGGCCTCCTCACATCCGGTGTCTCCCACTGCTGCCGTCCATCACAGCGCTGTTTCTTCCCTTCGAAGGCAGGGTCACCTCTTGCAGTAAGGCTGGTTCTGATGGAGTGGGCTCTTTGCTTCTCTCTGATGTGTGCAAAGGTGTGGGAGGGCCAGAAAATTAGGGAGGGCGAAATTTCAGGCATGACCCGAGGATGCTACCCGTGGGTGCATGAGATTCACGCCACTCAGCTCTCTGGCCTGTTAGCCCTCAGGAGGAAGCCCAGGGGAAAAGCCTCTTTTTTCCATCTTCAAGCATAAAATGGAAACCCTTTACTGATGACACAGAACACTGCCACCCCAGGACCGTATTTCACCCTGGGAACAAATGTAGGAGCAAACGTGGTTAATATCACTCAAGGCGCTCGTCGAGTGTGCAGAGGTGATGGGAAGGCTGTGGGGCCGCTTGTGTCCTTTTGAAAGTTTTATAAGTAAACAAAATTGCTTTTAAAATAAAAAGGCTGTGATAGGACTGGCTCTTCCTGGAATTATTCCCAGGACATGCTATATAACAGAACGAATGTGTTTGTGAATTAAATGAAAGAGCCATGAAATTCTTGGATAAAATGGAGCATGTTGTGTTTTGGTCTATGAAAAGGGAAAATACCCTTTCCACGATGCCACAGAGGGATGGAGCTTTGGCATAACTAATGAAAATAAATCACATAGTCTTACAGAACATACGGAAAAATAGGCACTATTAGTAAACTTAGAAAAACGCTGTCAGTGAAAGACATTTTCATATGTTTCTGGGCTTAAAATGCACTAAGGGATGCCTTGGTTATGAGTGCTGGTAATTTGGTAATAATATAAGGTGCTAGTTGGGTGACTTAGTTTGCATTAATTAGAAATTAGGGATTATAAAAAAAACCCATTATTTTAAATAAGCTATATTACGTCTTAAAAACCTCAGTCATATAATTCATTACTTAACTGCAGTTTATGAACTGTTTTCTTTGTACTTATGTGCTCCTGGACACAGCAGTAGATATGCTTTTGAGTTAATGAATTTTATTAGACTGATTCATCAATTTTGGGGGGGAGCTATTTTCAACATGTACAAATACATTGAATAGTCTTCATGTATTCAAGCAGTCTATTAGACATCTCATCTTCTGTAAGTGAAAGTCGCTCAGTCATGTCTGACTCTTTGCAACCCCATGAAAGTCCATAGTGGAGTGGGTAGCCGTTCCCTTCTCCAGGGGATCTTCCCAAACCAGGGATCAAACCCGGGTCTCCTGTGTTGCAGGTGGATGGATGCTTTACTAGCTGAGCCACCAGGAAAGCCCTATCTTCTGAAAAGAGCATTTAAATTCCTCATCTTTTCTTCCTTCCATCCTCCCCACCCACCTCCCTTCCTTCCTTCCCTCTCACAAATCTGCCCTTTCCTATAGTGAAATAAGGTAAAACACTTAGACAACTTCAAAAATGGGAAAGCAACACTATTTTGGAAGCGGGTGTGTGAAGGCACAGCCTTCCTGATGCTAAGGAATTCTTTGAAACAGAAAGGAACATCCCACAAGGAAAAGAGGGTCCTTGAACAGAGAATTTAATCAAGAATAAAGACCAATAGGGGTGATTGTAACAAAGGGCAGATCACTTATTGCTTATAATTTACAAAAACTGTAACAGACAAAGCATTTAATACATCTCCTAGCAAAGTACTGCAGAAAAACCACAAACCATTTCAAACCGTTTGAAATCCCTAACAGGCTAATCCTTGAGAGTTTAGAGCTCTTTTTCCCAGCTTTATAGATGAGGGCATTGGGAAAGTCTCTGGTTTAAGGCTATGAAATGAGCAAAGAAAGGGGTGAAACTCATAATCAACAGCTCTGCACCCAGACCGCAAAGAGACAGTCCTTCCAGTTTACAGAGGGCAAAATGAAACAATCCCACTGCTGTTCCGAGTGGCCGGTTCAGCTGACATACGTATTTGCAACAGACAGAACCTGTCTCTGCCCCCTGCCCCTCCTCCCCACGAAGCCCAGTGCTCCACAATAAACGTCTGTGAAAGGGATGAATGTGGAGAACAAACAGATAAACAAGCAGGCTTCAGAGAGAACACGCGCGTGTGTGTTGTGTAAACGCCCTGTTACCAAACGTTGGACCACAGTGTTCCCAAAGAGAACCTGATCACGTCGGCAAATGGGCAAACCAGGAAGTGAGGGCCTTGGCGGATTAGCCCTGAGGCCTGTTCAAACGTTCCCTTCTGATATCGAGCCAGGACCCGCCGGTGATGACATGAGGGAGACAGAAACACACAGCCCTCAATCGCTACTTAGGAAAAACCATTTTTTCTCTGGGTTTAGGGGCGGAGCCATAACTCTCAGAACAACCGTGCCGCATTGATTTCCTCTTTTCAACTTCTGGACACGACAGTAGTTTCATTGCTCTTCACTTGGATCTATGGGGTTTGCGGCTGAAGTTGTGATGCAAAAATGTATGTAAACAGCAGAGGATTAATCGTTGAACGAAAGCTCCCTGCTGCCTCTGCCTGACCCTCCTGTCTACTGGGAAACAGGGCCGCAGGCACTGAGTGCGAGTGACCTACGCAGCGTTGTGCTGTCAGCCTAGAGGCGAGTGTGCAAGAGGGCTCGCCACCTCCGCAGACCTGGCTCTCAATGCTGAGCTGCTCGAGACTCTTCTGTCTTGCTGTGTTCCCTTCCTCAGACAGAGGTTTGTTTGTTTAATTGAACTAGAGTTGATTAGCAGGATTGTGTTAGTTTCAGGTGTAGAGCACAATGATTCACTTATACATGTAAACCCTGCGACCCCAGGGACTGCAGCCCGCCAGGCTCCTCTGTCCATGGGATGCTCCAGGCAAGGACACTGCAGTGGGTAGCCATTTCCTTCTCCAGGGGACCTTCCTGACTGTGGGACTGAACCTGAGTCTCCTTCACTCCAAGCAGATTCTTTACTGTCCGAGCCACCAGGGAACCCCCATATACATATGCACACAGATAAATATCTATTCTTTTCCAGATTCAAACAAAGTAGCTCCTGGCGCCATACAATATGACCTTGTTTCTTACTTGCTTCATGTTTTAGCCATAGTGCGGTGTTCATGTTAGTCCCAGCCTCCTAGCTTCTCGCTTCCTTTCCCTTTCCCCTTTGGCAGCCATACTTTTGTTTGCCATGTCTGTGGGTCTATTTCTGTAGTTCGGCAGTCTCTGTTTCTTCAGATTTCACACGTAAGCCATGGCGTATGGTGCTTATCTTTCTCTGACTTCCTTCGCTGGGTGTGATAATCTCTAGCGCCATCCATGTTGCTGCAAATGGCATTATCCCATTCTTTTCCACGGCTGCGTAGTGTCCCCCGTGCATACGAGCCCCCTCTTCTCATCCACTCGTCTGTCCACGGGCATTTGTGTTGCTTCTCTGTCTGGGCTGCTGTGAACAGTGCTGCTGTGAACGCTGGGGTAGAGCTGACTGAGGTCAGATGATGCGGGCCTGAATAGGTGTGGGCCAAGTACTGGTCTGGCATGATGCTGAAGCTCCAGAGCGGAGACACAGAGGATGGATTTGAAGGGTATCCCTTCTCAACATCTCTGGGTGAAACACTTGACTAAGAAGACCCTCCTGGATGGTTGCAAGTTAGAAGGTACATTTGGGAGTCAACAGAAAAGCCAACCGGGGGCATGGAATTATGAAACAACATCATAAGCCTTCCCCAAAGGAAGTTCTTCTAATAACATCTTTACTTCCTTTATTGAGTCTGAGAGTTTATTTGGTTATTAAAATCAGGAAGAGGATCTTTAGCTTCAGATTTGTTTGCCTTCAGGAAAGATGGACAAAGAGGAAAAGACTTCAATCAAGATAATGCTTTTTTGGGCTGAGAGTATAGAACATTACTGAAGCGTGTTTCACTTTATGTATTTATTTTCAAACCTGGGTAGGAAATTTTCAGCCTATCCTCTTAAATTGTTCTGTTTATTTATAGCAACATTAAATTGGTACATTAGTGATTTTCCTCTTGCTTTGTGCAGTACATTTTTAATTATATTTATTGTAAATATCTCAATCTATTTTCACTAAGATGTATTTTAATGCACTTTAATTTTTTAAAAAATCCACTCAAGCATGGAGGAAGAGATTCATGCAGGAGAAGCGGGGGGTTAGTGGTTGTTGAAAAGTCAGACAATGAGAGGGTGCGCTGATCCCAAAGCCTGAGAACTGTGGAGCTGGATATTTCTGGAATTTCTTATCACCCTTTCCCTTCATCCATCAGCCCTGACCTCGGAAATACACCAGCATCTGTGACAAGAATAGCTTAACAAAACCTGTCCAAACTTCCAACAACTCTCCCAACCATTTCAGACTTTCTCCCTGCAGCTCCGCTTGGAACAGCGGGCCCCCAGGCCTGGAGCCCCCTGGGGAACTAGACCAGCGCTGGCCAAGCCCTGGCTCCCCCTCAGGGTCTGGTCAGAGTCCTGTCTCACTCACTTTAGTTGGAGGCAAGTTGAGCGTGTTAGCCCAGGGTTCGTGTTAGGAGTCATAGCTCACCAGATCTGGGTTTGAAAGCTGACTCTTCTCTCCTGGGCTCTGTCACCCTCCATCAGTCCAATTCAGTTCAGCTGCTCAGTCTTGTCCGGCTCTTTGAGACCCGTGGACTGCAGCACACCAGGCCTCCCTGTCCATCACCAACTCCCGGAGTTCACTCAGACTCACGTCCATCGAGTTGGTGATGCCATCCAGCCATCTCATCCTCGGTCGTCCCCTTCTCCTCCTGCCCCCAGTCCCTCCCAGCATCAGAGCCTTTTCCAATGAGTCAGTTCTTCACATCTGATGGCCAGCAATCACTGACCACGATTCAGGCTTCTCTTTTGTGGTCCAAAACGAATGACTGGATATTTGTTCTCCCTTATGAAAAATGGGGTTTGGAAATGTCTTTAGCTCCTGACGCCTGGGGGCTGCAAAGATGCCCAGCAAGACCCTCACTCGCCCAGACACAGGGTGTCTGAGAGTCTGTCTTTCTGGGTCTCTGGAGCACGGCCAGACTGTCCTTGTCCCCTGGCGAGGCTTGCTGCCCACCCTCGCCCCATTCTTGTCAGATCTGTTGCCGAGGATAAAGCCCCATTTCTGCCTTGGGCACAGGAGACAGATCTGAGCGGCCTACCAGCCCCCCTCCTTCTCCTGCTGTTCTGTCTTCTTCCCATAACCAGAGCCTGAACTTGGGCTTGAGTTTGACCCTGGCCCTTGAGCATGCGTGTCTAGCATGTGCAGCCCAGCCCTAGTTCTGGGGAGGAAGAGGCTCCCACTCTCACAGGTGACTCCCTGAAAGGCCAGCCCTCCTGTTGCCTGGACTTGCCCCTGCAAGATCCACAAGACCCCTAACTCTGTAGGTTTGGGGCAAAGTCTCCTCAAGAGTAGGAAAGTCTGTTCTCAATGGCTGTTATAATCATTAAATTTGGTGACATGTCTAAATGGCCTGGTAAATGCTTCATGATGTTTTTTAAATTTTTTTTCTGATTGCAGACTTGTTAATCTCTAAAACACTTAAATGCTGGACATGGCAGCATTAGACTCATTGTGGATCCTGGATTATCAAAGATGATTTTTTTTTTTTTTTAGAAAAAGGGGATGTCTTTTAAACGGTGACTAGGAGGCCCAAAAACAACATGCATTTTCTCCCTTTTATGAAAATGCAGAGGATGCCTTGCTGACTTGAGGATCGGCTTCAGTGACACCAGATTTAAACACTGTGATATCTCCTGGGAATGACCTTGGTCTCAAGACGTGTTTTCACCTGTTTCAATTTTATCCACTATTAAAATCCTCCCAAGAAGGGCCGGGAGGAAAGAAAATAAGAGAAATACCGGCATACTCTCGGCTACAGAAACAACATCAGACGGGTGCATGAGGCTAATCCCATCTGCTGAGTATCCAGAACCCAGACAAAGGGTCAGGGATTTCCCCCTTTGTTGTTGAAGGCTGTCATGTCAAAACCTATTACAGTGACCGACACAATCAATAAAGATGTGCTGAATGAATGATACGCACTTTACAAGCAGGCAAGCAAGCCTGGGGGAACATTTTGTAAAAACACGATTCAATATTGCCCAAGTCTGTTCTTCCAGCTACAATGCACTAATTACTTAAAACTCATCTAGTTAAGCCTTAAATTAAAAAAGCAGACAAAACTGCTCTTTTTTTCCTTTGTATAGTTTTTATTTTCATGTTCAAGTCTGGCATTTTGTCACACTGTCTGAAAGAAGTCACTGTCACCTTTCAAAGATAAGAACAGAGAGCGTGGCACGATGACCATCAAGAGAGGAAACGCAGCGTTCACACCCATTCGAGCGAATTTTATTCCAATAACTGAGAGTGGAGTTGGAAAGAGAATGATAGTCTGGTAGCTAACGGAGGAGTCTCATCTTCACGCTTTGCTGAAAAAATGCCTAGGTACAGTCATCAGCTTTTCTCTCTGAAATGGGCTAGGTAAAACAAAGGAGAGGCCCAAGCCATATTTCAAAGACATGAAAAGAAATGGGCTGAAATCCAATTAGTTCTTTGAGAAAAAGAAAGAATATAAATGAGGTTTGTTATGAGGCTTTTGGAAACTAATGATTGAAGGTCAGCCGTAGGAAGATGCTCTCAGTCTGGATGTGGTTTATCAGTGCCGTGAGCAGAAAATTCAACCTTGGGTTAAGGCTCCACTTGATCTAAAAAGGTGTGAGTGTGCTGCAGAGGTCTGAACACACTGCGCATCGGCCGAGAGTGTGCGGACTGACTGCTCTGCATGGCGTTTCCTGTCTCATTGCCATCTGTTACTGGGAATGTCGGCAGGCCTCCAGGTTGGCTCACTTGGATTGGCTGGCTGTGAGCAAGAATTGATAGTCGTCGGGCCATAAGCACACACCATCCACCCTCTTCTCAACACAGACTTATTCTCACACAGGTGTGTGTGTGTGTGCAGGTCTAGGAAGGTATCAGCACAGATAAAGGAAACCAATGAAAAGACATGACTTAAGGTGATGTCAGACTCCTATCGCCGTCTTTGACTTCCCTCTGCAGTCCTTATGGGAAGAAAGCACGTGCTCCAGGGTTTACAACTTCTGTTCCCGTTTGCCTCCATTCTGCCCTCACCAGACCCGGACTTTCTGTACCACTGGACAAATCTGTACCAGTGGGCCAGTACGTTAGCCACCTGATGTGAAGAACCAACTCATTGGAAAAGACCCTGATGCTCGGAAAGAGTGAAGGCAGGAGGAGAAGGGGATGACAGAGGATGAGATGGCTGGATGGCATCACCAACGCAATGGACATGAGTTTGAGCAAGCTCCGGGAGTTGGTGATGGACACGGAGGCCTGGCATGTTGCAGTCCATGGGGTCGCAAAGAGTTGGAGACGACTGAGCGATTGAACTGAACTGGGCAGACCATGCTGTTAAGGCTCAGATTCCCTGTTACGCACCGTGTCGTAGGGTGACTGTCTTGTGCACAAGGAAACGCTGCCTCAGCCCCACACGTGATTCGCAGATGGCCCTGACTGCACTCTCACGCTGCCATATACAGGGCGCTGTCAGCTTAAAGAGCTTCAGGCAGCCTACACACACAGGGAGCTTTGTGGTAACGTTCACGCTGTGATCCACGAGACGGGGGTGTGCCCGGCTTCCTAGGCTCCCAGCCATCCCTTCCAGGGGCTCCTCATACTTCTTATTTTCCCCTCCTCCTCATGACGCTGTTCACATGCATCACTGCTTCTCAGAGCTTTGAATGTGTGACAATAGTTAGGAGTTAGGAGGAGCTGGGCTAAAGCGCATCCTTAACTCGATATTTTTTAAAGTTATTACGCAGCCAAGAGAATGGAGAGAAAATTATTTAAATCCGCATTATGCATTATATGTCAAAAGAAATATAAGAGACAAAAATCAATCAAGAATTTATTTCAGAAAAAAACAGGAGAAATTTTTAAAATTTTCCATAATTTTGGAGAAAGCATGTCAGACAAGAAATGAAGCTATGAAAGTACTGATTGATAGACTTCTTTACTATAAAAATGTTGTGATCATCAAAGATGAAAAGCAACAGAAATGAAAGAAATAAGGGAATAATAATAGAGAAGACATTTGCATCAAGTAAACTATAGAGAGAAGGTTACCACCTGAAATAAACAGAGTTCTTCACAAAAATAATAAAATCGCAAAGACTATAGTAAATGAAAGAGCCTAGGATAGGAATAAAAAATTCACAATGAAATATAAATAGTAAGAAGAAAATGTCTATATTCTCAGTTATCCAGGAAATGCAAATTAAAGCAAGACTTGCAACCATTTTATCCCTGTGAATCTTCTTTGAGAGAATAGCATTCTATTCTCCTGGGCCTGTTGGAATATTTTCATAAATAATAAGCAGTAATACAATCTGATACCATCCTTTCTTGGTGAGTTGTATAATACTGGATATACAAACAACTGAATAATATTTCAATGTCCACAATGTTTCAACCAACCTTTCATTCATCCAGGAAATATTTATTGAGCATCTATGATGAGCCAATAACTTTAATATGCTGGGAATCTCATGATGATTGCCTTCATCGTTCCTACAGTTGTTCTAAGGAAAAACAGATACCCCTATTTCTGAAGAAAACAAAAACACAAGTTCAAAAGGATACACGCACCCTACCTCCACTGCAGCACTATTGATGGTAGCCAAGACGGCCGCCACCTCGGTACCCATCAACGGGAGAAGGAGTAACGAAGACGTGGTCGGGCCCCCTGGTGGCTCGGCGGCAGAGCATCCTCCTGCCAACGCAGGCGGCGCGGTCACGATCCCTGATCCGGGAGGATCCCACGTGCTACAGAGCAGCTAGGCCCGAGGGCCGCGAGTAATAAGCTGGGCCCTGGAGCTGCTGCTCCGCAACGAGAGAAGTCACCGTGCTGCCTGAGCAGCAGCGCAGCCCCAGCACAGCCAGAAACAGAAATAAATGGACAAAGAAAAACTGAGAAAGATTTAAAAAAAAAAAAAGTGGTGCGTATACAATGGAATATGACTCAGCATTAAACAAATGAAGTCTTATCGTCTGTGACACAGCTGGCTCTCAGAGTGTATTACGAGAAGTGAAGTAAGTCCGACAGAGAGCGTCGAATAGTGCATGGTTTTGGAAAGAATAAAGCCGTGCCATAGGTGGGCACAGTAATTGCTGCTTCTCCAAAGATGCCCCGGCCCCTGCCCCCAGAACCTCTGGCTCTTGCTGCCTCTAGGGCAAAAGAGGCTTTGCAGGTGCAGGTGAGTTAAGAACTTTGAGATGGGGAGGTTATCTCTGGTTATCTAGTTGGGTCCACTGCCTTCAGAAGGATTCTGATAACAGGGAAAGAAAGCAGAGACAATGAGGAGACGAGAGGATGGAAGGGGTGTCACGTGAGAAGCCAGCCCTCCATCGCTGGCTTTGAAGAGGGAGAAAGCGGAGCCTCAGCCAAAGAACCCCGAGATGAGGAAGGGGGTTCTCCTCTAGAATGCCTCAAAGGAACACAGCCCTGCCCAGGGACGCCCTGCCGGACATCTGACTTACACACCTGTTAGGTGATACATCCGAATTCTTTTAAGCCACTTAGCTGTTAGTAATTTGCTACAGTAGCCACAGAGAGCTAATATAAATGTTCAGTAAATATTTATTGAAATCGAACCAAAAGAACTTACAAATATATAATATATGATGCATTAATCATACATGGAAAGACAATTTAAATGTGAGGGGTTCCAGCTGTTAAGCTTCTGAATGTCATGTTTCAGAGCATGAGACAAAAAGATAGGGCTCAATTCAAGATTTAGAAAGACGGAAAGTCCCCAATTAAATGAGATTGTCGAAACTACGCTGAAGACACATTATGCCTCAGCTTCTTTGAAGCATCGCGTGGAACAGGACAGTGCTCATAAAAGACAAAATATTTGAAGGGACATAGAAATTACTACATTTCTATTGCTTTAATATTTTTTGAACTTGCATTTCTGAAGCACATTAAGAACTGATGGAAGGCCCATTTCGTGGCTTTTCTTGTGTAATCAATGCCTTAGGAAGCCCTTCTCCCCTTTTCTGGGTCATGACTCCTCAAACTAGGCAAGCCTTTGTTTTCAAGATGTATGCTTGAGAAATAATGGCTATCTTTAACAAAAGTATTTTGCAAAATATTGAGATATCTGGTGAGATAATCAAGGGACATGGTGGCTTTTTTCCCAAGGTAATTTTTGTAAATCTAACTCTGACCCATGGCCACAGTCAGCTGACTTAACACTGAAATCTGTTGTTGCCAATGCTTTTCTTAATCCCCTAAGAATAGTATCTTACTAAAAACCCTTAATTTCCCCCAATAACCATACATATCTACTGCTTTATAACTACATTTGGAAAATAATATAATTCTTTCTGAAAAAAAAGTATTTTCCTTTATTATCATTTAGTTTCTAAAAATAGGGTGGAATTAAATGTCATGTACCTTTGGAATTCATTTTATAAATACACTTGGTAACTAGGAAACTCACATTGCCATTATTTATAATCTAGGAATTCTTTCCATGGTAACTGTTATAAGGTCACGATTGTGGCGTTGCAGTGGAGGCTATTTAAGAATCAACCAGAAAAGCCTTTTCCCAAGAGGGGGTAATGTCTGATGTCTCCGTCACGCAGATTAATGAGGTGAGGCTTACTGATTTCAGGGAGTGGCCCCACCTACAGTTCATCTCTGCCTTCTTGCCACAGACCTTCTTTGGGCCAAGAAGTGTTGCCAGCAGCACCAGCCCTTTGATTTCAGAGCCTTGGAAACTCTGGGTGCCATTTTTGTGTGTTCCCCCTCTTGTGACACCATGAGTAGGCTGATCACATTGGCATATCACAGGGCTTGCCAAAGTCCAAGACGTAGGGGAGAAGTGGGAGGCAAGGTCACGTGCGGCTGAACCTCCTCACATCCCAGAGCCTTGCTGGGCAGCCCGGAAGGGCCCCGGGAACAAGCCCCAGGGGACAGGTCCCAGCCATCAGCTTGTTCTCTGATCCCACAAGAGGTGGAAATTGGCTCAAAAGCCACTCAAAGAGTGCTTGCTCTGAGACGATGTCACAGTTCATTCAAGCTAATGAAAGATGAAACCTCTTGTCCTTATGCTGACAATCTTTCCCATGCCAACATCTACCCTAACCCCACTTGAAGTGGAAAAGACACTGAATTAGGATGGGCGTTGATGACAGACAACAGCCAACAAGATCCAGGGGTCCAGAAATAATCCAAGGGCTTTGTTTTCTAGCAACCAGATTAGTACCGAAGGACTTAAGCCTCATTTGAAGGCTCAGTGTGTAAAGAGTCCGCCTGCAATGAAGGAGACACAGGAGATGCAGGTTCAATCCCTGGGTCAGGGAGATCCCCTGGAGGAGGGAATGGCACCCCACTCCAGTGCCCTTGCCTGGAAAATCCCATGGACAGAGGAGCCTGGTGGGCTGCAGTCCACGGGGTCTCTAGCTTCAGGAGACGCAGGCAGGAGAGCAGGTGGAGACAGAAAGTCCAGCCAGAGGGAAGATGCCTCACTTCTTCTTGGAAGATGGAAGAGCATCCAGGGCGTTTCATCACCACCCGAGGACAGCGGCCTCACAGGAGAGGGCTATTCTAGTCCTATCCTGACACACATTACAACAAGCTTTGAAAGGATCACGATGCCTGGAAATGTTAAGAGGTGGAGGTGCCAGCTGTGGTGTTTCCCTGGGGGCTCAGTAGTAAAGAATCTGCCTGCAATCCAGGAGACTGTCTACAATGCAGGAGATGTGGGTTCAATCCCTGGGTCGGGACGATCCCCTGGAGTAGGAAATGGCAACCTACGCCAGCTCCAGTATTCTTGCCTGGAAAATTCCAGGGACAGAGGAACCTGGCCAATCCCAGTCCATGGGGTCACAGAGATTCGGACACAACTGAGCAGCTGAGCACACAAACAGCAAAAGCGCAACTGTTAGTGAGTGAAGTCGCTCAGTCGTGTCTGACTCTTTGCCACCCTGTGTACTGTACCCCACCAGGCTCCTCCGTCCATGGGATTCTCCAGGCAAGAACACTGGAGTGGGGTGCTGTTTCCTTCTCCAATACATGAAAGTGAAAAGTGAAAGTGAAGTCGATAAGTGGGGCCCGACTCTTCGCGGCTCCGGGGACTGTTGCCTGCCAGGCTCCTCCATCCATGGGATTCTCCAGGCGAGAGTACTGGAGTGGGTTGCCATTTCCTTCTCCAGTGCATGAAAGTGAAAAGTGAATGTGAAGTCGCTCAGTTGGGTCCGACTCTCTGCAACCCCGTGGACTGTACCCCACCAGGCTCCTCCATCCATGGGATTCTCCAGGCAAGAATACTGGAGTGGGTTGCCATTTCCTTCTAATTTAAAAGTCGGTCAACCAATATCTGCGATCCTTTGGATTCAATGACACTCTCATTTGTGGCTGGTGGGAGAGTAGATGGTAGAACTACTGTGATAAAATAAATGACTCGGTGGTCACTGAAAAGGTTGAACACGCATCTACTCTATAATCCAAGAACTTCACTCCCCAAGGAAAGGAAACAGAAGCGCACCAGAAGATTTGTGCAAAAGCATTTGCAGATGATTTATCCACATTACATGCAACCCATAACACTGACATCTATGGATGGACACTCGAGGGCTGGGGGCGGCGCCCGTGAGAGTCGTGCTTGCTGCCGTCTGATTTTTGTATTATTAAGATAGTTTACCATGTTGCCCACAGTGTGACGGAGCCTGCCAGGGTTCACGGGAAAGTCTTTACAGTTTTACACTATGCTTTGAAGCCAATTTTGGATTCTCTTTGAATCAGCAAATTCATGTCTAGAAATGGATCTGAAGATAACAAGAATGTCCTTTACAGGGCTATTTATAACAGCAGAAAATTAGAGGCAATTTAAGTTTCCTAAAATAGGGGTTGGGTTGTAATGATTACAGTGCATCTCTACGAGCTTTGTCAACAGCGTTGAAGAAGAATATTCAATGCCACAAACATACGCTATCACACAAAAGACGCGCACCCTTGTGTGAGACCTGGAAGGCCGTGTTCTGAAACGCCAACAACAACTGTCTCTTTGTCTTCTGTAAGAACATGTCCGAATTTCCCAAAAGACCTGTCCTCTCTGCCTTCGTGCTTTTTTTGGAAAGCTGTGTGTGTCCACCTGCATTGCCCTTCAGGATATGGGGGCAAAGGAGGCTGGTGGAGACAGGCAAATGCTTACGCTGCTTGCCCTGAGTGAATCGTAAAGTCTTTGCCACTAACCTGGGAGTCTTGCATCTTTTGCCAACATCTATGAAACTCTGCCCATCTAACCCGATGACTTGCGAAAAGGGTAACATCTCTGGCCCTTCGTGGCTCTTTGCAGCTTAGATGGAGCCAGAGGCCGGCATTTTGGATAGAGACACTGCTCCACTGGTTTCATCCACTATAGACACACTCTATTCTTCCCAACATCCGCCAGTCTTGAGCATCACTTCTTCATGAGAGATGCTGGTTATTTCATGGGTTTTAACTCTGGATAGTGGTCTCCATATTTCTCTCCGAGCGCAGGGGGCTCTCACATCTGGCGGGGCAGGAACCCCAGTCCCAGAGACCACTTCTCTTGTTCATCACAGGGCTTTTGCATTTTATTTTATTCTTAATTTTTGTTTTTATAGAAGTATAGTGTACTTGCAGTGTTTCAGGTAGACAGCACAGCGACTCCATTACATACATCCTTTTTCATTACAGGTTGTTGCAACATTGTAAGGGCTTCCTGGTGGTTCAATGGTGAAGAATCCACCCTCAGTGCAGGAGCCGTAGGGTCAATCCCTCGGTCAGGAAGATCCCCTGGAGAAGCAAATGGCAACCCACTCCAGTATTCTTGCCTGGGAAATCCCATGGACAGAGGAGCCTGGCAGGCTACAGTCCATAGGGTCAAAAAGCGTTAGAAGTGACTTAGCAGCTGAGCAATAAGAAGAAGAACCCAACATAGTGAATAAAGCTCCCAGTGCTATACGAGAGATCTTTATTATTTACCTATTTTATATAAAATAGTGTGTATCTATTAATCTCAGACTCTTAATTTACCCCTCCCCCACCTTTCCCCTCTGCAACTTATTTTTTATATTCTTAGGGCTTTGGGGGATGTTCATTTTAAAAATCACTCCTCTCTAAAGAGATGCATCTTCCCCAAAACATCTGAAGACCCAACTCCAACCAAGAAAAAATTAAAGTAATCAGACAAGATGCTGGTGACACTTACCCCACAAAAAAATCAGAAAAGCCCATTTAGTGTACATCTCACAGATTAATCCTAGGCTCTAATTAAATCAGTTCCATCCAGTTGCTCAGTCATGTCTGCCTCTTTGCAACCACATGGACTACAGCACTCCAGGCCTCCTTGCCCATCACCAACTCCCAGAGCTTGCTCAAACTCTGCCATCCAACCATCTCCTCCTCTGCCATCCCCTTCTCCTCCTGCCTTCAATCTTTCCCAGCATCAGAGTCTTTTCCAATGAGTCAGATCTTCTTATCAGGTGGCCAAAGAAATGGAGCTTCAGCTTCAGCCTCAGTCCTTCCGATGAATATTCAGGACTGATCTCCTTCAGAATGGACTGGTTGGACCTCCTTGCAGTCCAAGGGGCTCTCAAGAGTCTTCTCCAACACCACAGTTCAAACGCATCAATTCTGCTGCGCTCGGCTTTCTTTATGGTCCAACTCTCACATCTATACATGACCACTGGGAAAACCATAGCTTTGACTGGAAGGACCTTTGTCAGCAAAGGAATGTCTCTGCTTTTCAATACGCTACTAAGTCATAGCTTTTCTTCCAGGGAGTAAGGGTCTTTGATTTCTAATTAAGCACACTCATTTAATTGACAACAGGGACACGAACGTGAGAAACAAAGGCAGGTGCTGTGCATCCTTTCCCTCCAGATACTGCATCTATATGCAGCGTCCATATGAGATGATGGGTTTCTACTAATTTATTGTGATAGTCACTGAATGATGTATGTGAGTCAGATCATCACACCGCACGCCTTCAGCTGTGCAGTGCTGTACGGCAATCACATCTCAATAAAGCAAAAAGGATGAAAACATTAGAAGGTTTTTGCAGTGACGTGGGACTGGGGTTACTTTGGCTCCCAAGGAGACTTTTAGCTATGTCTGTAGATATCTGGGCTTGTCACAACTGGGAGGAGGGGGGCTCCCTGGTGGCTCAGATGGTAAAGAATCCGCCTACAATTCGGGAGACCTGGGTTGGTCCCCTGGAGGAGGGCATGGCAACTCACCCCAGTCTTCTTGCCTGGAGAATCCCCATGGACCGAGTAGCCCGGCAGGCTAAAGATCACGGGGTGGCAAAGAGTCCTTAGTCCTGAGTGACTAAGCGCACGCATGGCTGGGGGAGGAGTGGCTGCTGATAATGAGTGGACAGACCCAGGGGTTCTGAGAGACACCCCACAACGCACAGGACACCCCCCGACAGCAAAGAGCCATTGAACCTGGATTCGGCACAGTGTCGGGGCCGAGACGCTCTAGACGGAGGGACGAGTGACTCCCCAGTCCTGGTCAGTGCAGGGGGGCAGGGAGGGAAGAGGTCAGAACTGGAAATATGGTGGCCGAGGCAAAAGCAGGGGATGCAATCGGAAAATGTTTCGGAGCAGAATCCACAGAACCAGGAACTGACTAGCCCTGAGCTCCTAGGAGAAGCCTGGGTTCAGGGTGCCGCTTGGGTTTCTGAGGAGAGTCGCCCCCTCCCTGTCGCAGCAGGGGCCACATCTGGGAGGGACACTGACGAGTCTGACCCAACAGGGCTTTCTAGTACTCCGGTGGAGCTCGCTGTCTGGTGAATGACTGAAAATTGATTTTGAAGGCGTTTGAAAGCCCCAGTGGAGGGATGGAGCTGTGCTCTCCAGGAATGCATCCCGTCACAGCTTTTTGTCTCCCTCGTAGCAATGGTTGATGGAGATCTTCTTTGTATACATTTGTTTGCTTGGTACCGTCTGCGTCTCCCCTCTTGAATGGCACTCCATGGGTGCAGGAGTCTGGTCCACCCTCCCGGTTGACATGCTTCCAGAGCCTAGAACCATGCTTGTCGCCAGATCACTGCTTCACTGCTCGTTCACACGACCATAGCGTGAATACATGGATGGATGACCACACACATGCCCACATAAAGAACGTGGGCAAGGACCTCAGCAAAGCTCAAGGATAGAAACACGGTTTTCTGAATTTATTTACTTATTGCTCGGCTGGGTCCTTCACTGCTGCTTGGGCTTTTGTCTAGTTGAGGTGAACGGGGCTACTCTTCCTGTGGTGTGCAAGCTGCTCATTGCTGTGGCTTCTCTTGTCGTGGGGCATGAGCTGTGGGCTGCTCAGGCCTCAGCAGTTGTGACACATGGGCTCAGGAGTTGTGGTCCCGGGCTCTAGGGCACAGGTTGTTCAGGAGTTGTGGGTCCCAGGTGCTATAGCACAGGTTATTCAGGCATTGTGGTCCCGGGCTCTCGGGCACAGGTTATTCAGGAGTTGTGGTCCCAGGCACTAGGGCACGGGTTATTCAGGAGTTGTGGGTCCTGGGCTCTAGGGCACAGGTTATCCAGGCGTTGTGGTCCCGGGCTCTAGGGCTCAGGTTATTCAGGAGTTGTGGGTCCCGGCCTCTAGGGCACAGGTTATCCAGGCGTTGTGGTCCCAGGTGCTATAGCACAGGTTATTCAGGCACTGTGGTACCAGGCTCTAGGGCACAGGTTATTCAGGCATTGTGGTCCCGGGCTCTAGGGCACAGGATATTCAGGAGTTGTGGGTCCCAGGCTGTAGGGACTGCTCCACTGCATGTGGGATCTTCCCGGATGGTGGATCGAACCCGTCTCCTGCATTGGCAGGTGGATTCTTTACCTCTGAGCCCCCAGGGAAGCCCTGGGATGGAAATATGACTAGAAATGGTGAAGCGGGTATTGTCCCCGCTGTGAGCACGGTGAGACTTATCTTGGAGAAGGAGAACCAGGCATGGGAATCAAACCAAGCTTGGGAAGCACCTGAGAAACACATGCGGTCAGGAGAAGTCAGGGAAACTATCACAGAAGGAGCAGAGAGGTGCCCCCTGAAAAACTGCCGGACAGTGAGCGAGGTGCCCTGGGAAGGGGAGTGAAGGAGCAGTGAGGACGCTGTGAGCGTCGGTGGACAGCCAGGAACGGCAGACCTGGTTTAGCCGGCCCAAAGGAGAGCATCAGTCCCCTGAGATGTTTATTCAAGCCTGTGGCCCTCGTGTATATGCAGCTCCTCAGTCGTGGGCACCACCCTGACCGGAAGCCGACCTTACAAGGCCCTGCCTGACTCAGCCGTGGAGCACCCTCCTCACTCTCCTGGCTGAGTCTTGAGCTCGTTCTCACCCCACCCCGCCCCCCAAGCCTGTCCTCCCCCAGTTTGTGTATGTTCTTTGCTCTGTCTGGGGCACCGCCCTTCCTAGCGGATTCCTACTGGTCACCCAGGGACTCCCTGGCAGAGGGTCCTGTTCCCATTTTGCAGCCTCTCATATCCCCACAGTGCCTCGTATACAGTTCAGTTCAGTTCAGTCACTCAGTTGTGTCCGACTCTTTGTGACTCCATGGACAGCAGCAGGCCTCCCTGTCCATCACCAACTCCTGGAGCTTGCTCAAACTCATGCCCTCCAACCATCTCATCCTCTGTCGTCCCCTTCTGCTCCCGCCTTCAATCTTTCCCAGCATCTTGGTCTTTTCAAATGAGTCGGTTCGTCACATCAGGTGGCCAAAGTATTGGAGTTTCAGCTTCAGCATCAGTCCTTCCAATGAACACCCAGGGCTGATCTCCTTTAGGATGGACTGGTTGCATCTCCTTGCAGTCCAAGGGAATCTCAAGAGTCTTCTCAAAAGCATCAATTCTACCGCGCTCAGCTTTCTTTATAGTTCAACTGAAGTATTCAGTGATGTGTAGACTCAGATAAAGGAAGAGATTAGAGAAAGCTAGTGGAGGTGAAGGAATTTCAGTGGAGCTGTTTCAAATCCTGGAAGATGATGCTGTGAAAGTGCTGCACTCAATATGCCAGCAAATTTGGAAAACTCAGTAGTGGCCACAGGACTGGAAAAGGTCAGTTTTCATTCTAATTCCAAAGAAAGGCAACACCAAAGAATGCTCAAACTACTGCATAATTGCACTCATCTCACATGCTAGCAAAGTAATGCTCAAAACTCTCCAAGCCAGGCTTCAGCAATACGTGAACCGTGAACTCCCTGATGTTCAAGCTAGTTTTACAAAAGGCAGAGGAACCAGAGATCAAATTGCCAACATCCACTGGATCATGGAAAAAGCAAGAGAGTTCCAGAAAAACATCTATTTCTGCTTTATTGACTATGCCAAAGCCTTTGACTGTGTGGATCACAATAAACTGTGGAAAATTCTGAAACAGATGGGAATACCAGACCACCTGACCTGCCTCTTGAAAATCTATATGCAGGTCAGGAAGCAACAGTTAGAACTGGACATGGAACAACAGACTGGTTCCAAATAGGAAAAGGAGTACGTCAAGGCTGTATATTGTCACCCTGCTTATTTAACTTCTATGCAGAGTACATCATGAGAAATGCTGGACTGGAAGAAACACAAGCTGGAATCAAGATTTCCAGGAGAAATATCAATAACCTCAGATACTCAGGTGACACCACCTTATGGCAGAAAGTGAAGAGGAGCTAAAAAGCCTCTTGATGAAAGTGAAAGAGGAGAGTGAAAAAGTTGGCTTAAAGCTCAACATTCAGAAAATGAAGATCATGGCATCCGGTCCCATCACTTCATGGCAAATAGATGGAGAAACAGTGGAAACAGTGTCAGACTTTATTTTTTTGGGGCTCCAAAATCACCGCAGATGGTGACTGTAGCCATGAAATTAAAAGACGCTTACTCCTTGTAAGAAAAGTTATGACCAACCTAGATAGCATATTCAAAAGCAGAGACATTACTTTGTCGACTAAGGTCCGTCTAGTCAAGGCTATGGTTTTTCCTGTGGTCATGTATGGATGTGAGAGTTGGACTGTGAAGAAGGCTGAATGCCAAAGAATTGATGCTTTTGAACTGTGGTGTTAGAGAAGACTCTTGAGCATCTCTTGGACTGCAAGGAGATCCAACCAGTCCGTTCTGAAGGAGATCAGCCCTGGGATTTCTTTGGAGGGAATGATGCTGAAGCTGAGACTCCAGTACTTTGGCCACCTCATGCGAAGAGTTGACTCATTGGAAAAGACTCTGATGCTGGGAGGGATTGGGGGCAGGAGGAGAAGGGGGCGACCGAGGATGAGATGGCTGGATGGCATCACGGACTCGATGGACATGAGTCTGAGTGAACTCCGGGAGATGGTGATGAACAGGGAGGCCTGGCGTGCTGCGATTCATGGGGTCGCAAAGAGTCGGACACGACTGAGCGACTGAACTGAACTCAACTGAACTGAACTGAATCCACTGTTTATGCAGTGTGATTATTTAAGGAAACAGAAGTGTGAAGATACGAACACGCCCAAATACGTCAGCCTACAGCCCATGTTCCTTCACCGTGTCCTCAGGGAGAAGCACTGAGAAGTCTTGTGAAGAAGCCTTATCAGCCTCAGATAGTATTACAAGAGCAACAATTAGGCAGATGTCTGCCAAGCACTTTCCACGTGCCAGGCAGTCAGCTCTGTAACATGACTTAAATTCATCCCAGTCAACACTCTGCTGCACCTCCGCCTGTTTACAGAGGAGATGCTGGTGGACTTGTGTGCCGTGGTATTCTGGGCTCCCGGTAGAGGACCAGGCTCCTGGTACGTGCTTCATAAGCATTTGCTGAAAGAAAAAATGAACCCCTTTTACAAATGAAGAAACTGGCTTGAGAGGCATGAAGATCTTGCCAGAAGCCCCCCAGTCAGGGAGTAACCGAGCAGGCATCTCCCTGCTGACTCCAAAGCCCCTGGGAAGATGGCCGATCTCCCGACGCCCTGCTGGTGGTCTGACCTGAGTGTCCTCCAGAGTTCTCAGAATTAGCCAGTCCTCACCCCTTTCATAACACATGCTGCGTTTCACCCTCGGTCTCCGCCCCACCCTTGCCCTCCAGTTACCATGGAGTCCCTGTCCTCTGTGGAGGCGTGGGCATGCCAAGCTGCTTGAGTCACGTCTGATTTTGGGGACCCCTTAGACTGTAGCCCACCAGGCTCCTCCGTCCATGGGGTTCTCCAGGCAAGAATGCTGGAGTGGGTTGCCATTTCCTTCTCCAGGGGACCTTCCCCACCCAGGATCAAACGCGCATCTTGTACATCTCCTGCGTTGGCAGGTGGGTTCTTTACCTCTGGCCCCACCCGGGCGCATGGTAGCAGCCGAGCCAGAGCCGAAGGTCCTTTTCATGCTGGTGAGTCTCGTGCTGTTGCCTTTGTGAGGGAAACTAGACCCTCCCCTTCCCCAGGCTCCCTCTCCTGTTCCTTCCCAAGAATCCCGGGACCAGTAAGTCAAGGAAGTCATCTCCAATCCATTACCGATTTTCACTTCCTCACAGATGAGTGATGGCTTCCTGGGACTATCGGCTTCAGTGTTCTTGAGATGAGAGCGAGAGCCTGCTTGTGTGTGGAGGGCGGGGGGAGCGAGGCTTGGGGCACGGCCGTGTGTGTGCAGGCATGTTTCAAGGGTACTTGAAGCCGCAAGCTCTCACATCATTCTGGTTTTCACATATGCCTCGCAAGCATGAACTTCGTCTTAAAATTGCAGTGTTCACACTGCTCAGATCAAAGATTCCCTGTTATTTAATCGCAGCAAAGAGCCTGTCCGCGCCATTAATGAAAGCACGTCACCCTATACGCCTGTTAACAGTGGTAGAGAAGAAGTGTAGAAAGTGCTCTGTAGGGAACAGTCTGATGCTGGTCCCTTTGCGGATGCTTGAGATGAACTAATAGGTCTCTTTCATGTCTGATTTATATGATTCTAATTATAGAGTCATTTTCATTCCTGTGGTTATTCTCCTCTGCCAACGTAAATGTGCTGTCCTTGTGGCCCAGTCCTCACTCTCTCCACTTTGCGACTTGGGTCTTCTCTCAGACGTTCATGTCACTCCTTTTAGGAGGCATTTTGCAAATTGCAGGCTTCTCCCCAGCAACACTGTACCTTTAATAGAGACGGAAGAAGCCCAAGAGAGGACGCTTTCTCTGAGATCAGTGTGAAATAAGTTTGAAAAGAGGGCAATGGTAGGGAACAACGAGGCAGAGGAATGTGGCGATGTAAGCCACGTACCAATGGGAGGCTTGGACCATAAAGAAGCCTCAGTGCCAAAGAATTGATGCTTTCAGACTGTGGTGTTGGAGAAAACTCTTGAGCGCCCCTTGGACTGCAAGAAGATCAAACCAGGCAATCCTAAAGGAAATCAACTCTGAATATTCATTGGAAGGACTGATGCTGAAGCTGAAACTTCAGTACTTTGGGCATCTGATTTCGAAGAGCTGACTCATTGGAAAAGACCCTGATGCTGAGAAAGATTGAGGGCAGGAGGAGAAGGGGGCGACAGAGGATGAGATGGTTGGATGGCATCACTGACTCAATGGACGTGAGTTTGAGCAAACTCTGGGAGGTGGTGGGCAGCGAAGCTTGGCATGCTGCAGTCCATGGGGTTGCAAAGAGTCAGGCACAGCTAAGCGACTGAACAACAACAATGGAATCTGTGATTCTGTTCAGTGGTCATGACTGGACCTCACGTAACACATTCATGTTCAATGTTTTGGCAAACACCTCATACTATTGCAGAGAGGATGGAGTATGTTCCAAATCCCAGACTTCTGGTAGCTTTTCGTCTGCACTGAAAATCAAAAGATGACAAAATGGTCCAGAAAGAGCGTGTGCTCCCTGGCTCGTCTTAGGCCGGGCAGGCTTGGGGGGAACAGAGAGCTGACTGTGGAAGCCCTTAGGACAGGGATGATCAGTCCAAGGAAGGATGCTCTGCAGAGAACTTCTGAGGCTGGGCAATTTGCTCTTGGCTTCTGCCCAAACAAATGGCAGCGGAGACAACCCAGGGAAGAGATGAAACAGTGTTCTCTGGATATATGTCCAGGAGTGGGATTGTAGGGTCAGAGGGTAATCTGAAGAGATATACGCACCCCAGGGTTCATAACAGCACTATTTACAACAGCCAACACTTGGAAGCAAACTGAATGTTCGTTGACAGATGGGTATGCATATATACAATGAAATACTACTCAGCCTTAAAAAGAATCCAGTAATGCCATTTGCCTCATCATGGATGGACATAAAGATTGCCATACTAATTGAGGCAAGCCAGACAAAGACACACATATCGACTATATGTGGAATCTAAAAAAAAAAAAAAACAAGTAAACTTATTTACAAAACAGAAATAGGCCCACAGACATGGAAAACAGACTTATGACTCCCAAAGGGGAAAGGTGAGGGGGTGAGTTGGGAGACTGGGGTCAGCAGATACATGCTGGCATGCTGCAATTCATGGGGCTGCAAAGAGTCGGACACGACTGAGTGACTGAAGTGAACTGAACTGAACTGCTGTGTGCAAGCTAAGGAGAGCAAGGACCTGCTATGCAGCACAGGGAACTCTTCTCAATATCTTACAATAACCTGTGAGGGAAAAGAGCCCGGAAAAGAATATATCATATATACGCATTGGTGGTGGTTGTTTATTCGCTCAATTGTGTCCAGCTCTTTGCAACCCCACGGACTGCAGCGTGCCAGGCTTCCCTGTCCATCACCAGCTCCTGGATTTTGTGCAAACTCATGTCCATTGAGTCGGTGACGCCATCCAACCATCTCTTCCTCTGTCGTCCCCTTCTCCTCCTGACCTCAGTGTTCTGAATCATTGTTCTGTACACCAGAAAGTAACCCAGCATTTTACATCAACCACGCTTCCATAAAAAATAAATAAAAATGGATGCTGAAAGGCGCCCAGAGCAGGTCGCAGACCTTTTTCCAGACGCCGGATCGCTGAGATGGGCTTCCTGGTGGCCCTCGGGGCTTGCGGGTGAGCTGTGTGTGTGAGGGGACAGGTCTACAGTGGGCTTCTCCCCGAAATCCCCGGCTAAGGTCTCCACGTGTGCACCCCCTTGCGTCGTCTTTGTTTTTATTTACCCTTCCGTAGCTGTGCTGCCTCCTTTAATCTCTCTGCAGAGGCTGCCCTGTGTTCCACTGTGTTTCACTTTCTCAAAAGATTTAAGCCCTGCCAGTGGCGGCGGACTGGCAGACATAAATATTCAGCTTTGAAAATCCACACTAATCAAACAATTTCCCTATGTCGTTTGCATATTTTGGTGACTAGGAGATGAAATTAACTCACCAGGCAATCTTTACACACACACACACACACACACACACACACACACACACACACACTTTCATCACTGGAGAATTTTACAGTAATATCCTGAATGATATGCATTTTTCTTTTATACAAAGACCCTCTCTTCGGATGGGTGTTTTTGTCTAAATTTTGACATATTGAAAAAAAGGAAAGAAAACAAAATACTCTTACAAAATAGTTTTAAGTGTGTTTAAAGTGCACCATGGTTCCTTGGACCCATTAAACCCGTCTGTCTCAGCAACAAAAGATGGAATCAACAGAGAACATGAGTGGAATTATGCATGTCATTTATAATGAACCTCATTATACAAGGGGGCCTCATTCTATTATGAAGCACTGTAGTTTACAATCTTATTGCTATTCAGCTTTGAATAATGACAAAGAAAAAAAAATCCCCCCACCCATGTCAGAGCTAATCTTTTTTAATGCTCGCAATTTTGTATTACTTGTGTATTTCCTTCAAAGAAAATTTCCCCATCACGATCATTCCACTCAGCTGTGTGCACACCTGTCACCTTAATGACACTGAGCATCTTACTTTCACATGTCCTAAGAAAAATGAAAGAATTCCGTATATCTTTCCGCCTCTGATAAGTCAGACACAATGGCCATCTCGCAGTTGAATCTGGCATCAAATTTATAAGCAATAAGGTCTAGTTACCATCCCGGGTAAGCCTCTAATTCCATCAAGAGTGTTTATGTGCCTTCTTGGACGGAATTATAGCTGGAGGTGCGTTCCGTGGCCCAGTGCTGTGTCCTGGCTGTTTGCGGGGCTTCGAGGTTTAATAAGACTATTTGCCATCAAACCCCTTTTCTGTACATTTTTATTACCCTACAATAAATTCAGAGGGGGAGAATCTGTTTGGTGCACGCATATTTGGAGGCATTTTGGGGCTGTTATTTTCAAGCACCAACTCGTAAATTGCAGAATACGGTTTTAAACGCCCGAGCGTTTCAGCCTGGTGCGGCTCTCGTTTCTAATACAACACCCTGGGGTCAACGCATGTCCCCTGCTTACCTGGGCTGTTTGTCAACATCATTTATTTATCTGCACAGAGAAGAAAGTCATGTTGGGACCAGTGGAGAGACAGGGAAGAAGTAGAAAGATTACCCTCTGTTCTGAAAGTGGTGCTGTTTGTGTGCGTAAGGAGACAGAGGGACTTTGTGTGTGTGGCTCAGGAGTGCTCAGGAAGCCTGGACGGCTGAGGGCGAGTGCAGTCCGCGGCTAGCTGGGCTTTGCCGCCTGTCCCTTCTCCTCTCTCTGCACCACTGCCTCCTCCTGTTCCGCCCCAGGCAGAGGCCAATTCGTAGGTCTGGATTCCAGCTCCATCACTTCCTGGCTGACTGTGAGGTGGGTCCTTAACACCCACTACGACTCATTTTCCTCAGCTGAGGAATAAAGATAATAGCGCTTCCTGCACCACACATATGTGGGTGAAATTCATTCACGTGAGATATGCCTAGAAATCACGGCACTCTGTGCCTAAGCACCACTCAGTCCACGTTAGCTTTGCTTTCCAGCTTATACCCATTTTTAAAGGATTTATTTGATTGAAGTATGGCTGATTTACAACGCTGCGCTAATTTCTGCTGTACAGCAGTGAGTCAGTTATATGTATAAATGTATATATTGTTTTTCACATTCTTTTCCGTGGCAGTTTATCCCAGGAGACTGTAGTTCCTTGCGCTGTGCCGTAGGACCCTGTCTCTCCACCCCATGCACACGCTTGCGTCCTCTAACCCCCAGCTTCCATTCCATCCCTCTCCTCTGCCGTCCCCTCTGGCAGCCAAGCGTGTTCCCTATGTCTGTGGCTCTACTTCTGTCTCACAGATAAGTTCATCTGCGTCCTGTTTAGACCCCACATGTAAGCGGTATCACTCGGTATTGATCTTTCTCTGTCTGACGTACTTCGTTTAGGATGATCATTCAACTTACATCCATTTCAATGAGACAAACGAGAGCGCGGACTTGACCCTCGAGTTCGGTGGTCAGCAAGGCCCTAACCTGTGTGGGTGAAGGGTTTTGATTGTCCGAGTCACTGGCTCAACAGTGATCGGAAACAAACGGGAGACCGAGTCAGAGATGAGTCAGCGATAACTGACCCCCGACTGCTGCATGACTGTCTCCTCACGGAAGCATTTATGAAAAGGTGGGGGGGATATTAGCTTACAAAAGGCGGAAGGCCCCAATACACTCCCCAACACTGACATTCTTGAAAACTCTAGCCAGTCACAAAAGAGCCTCTATCGTACGATTCCATGTATGTGAGATGTCCGGAGCTGGTAAACACAGTCAGGAAGTAGCAGCTTCCCAGGGGGCTCAGTGGTAAAGAATCCACCTGCCAATGCAGGAGACGGGGCTTCCATCCCTGGGTTGGGAAGATCCCCTGGAGGAGGGGATGGAAACCCACTCCGGTAGTCTTGCCTGGAAAATTCCAAGGGAATAGGAGCCTGGTGGGCTACAGTCCACGGGGCCTCAAAGAGTCTCATCCACAGATTCGTGGTTGGCAGGAGCCGAAGGGGCTGCTGAGGAGTCAGATCTTACAAACTTGGTTTCTTTGGGTAGGGAGGAGAATGAGGGAGCTGTGATGTTTACCCAGCTCTTTGACAGTCGTAGGAACCACACGAGGTACGCTTGGAAAGCATGGATCTTATGGGATGTGAATTCTGTCTCAATAAATCTGCTCTGGAAAGTATCAGAGCAGGGCCACTGTCAGATCCTGAGGTTCCGTGCACGGATGGATGCTGCTGCTTCAGTCGTGTCCAACGCTTTGCAACCCCGGGGTTTAGAGCCCGCCAGGTTCCTCAGTCCATGGAATTCTCCAGGTGAGAATACTGGCGTGGGTTGCCGTGTCCTCCTCCAGGGGCTCTTCCCGACCCAGGGATTGAACCCGCGTGTCTTCTGTTTCCTGCATTGGCAGGTGGGTTCTTCACCTCTAGTGCCACCTGGGTATCTAAGCAAAGATCTTTCCGTGGTTTGGTAACTAATGAATTGTGTAATGGTTTTTCTTTCTGGAGTTGATTCACTAGAAATAAATCCAAATAGCATCCACCTCATGAACCCACATACAAATACACAGGAGATGTGAGGGGCAATGTTTTCCTTCATTCTTATCTGCTGGCAAAAATCTTCCAGTAAAGCAAGACACCCAAACAAGTATTGACTAAGATAACACCACAACGCATTTCAGTACTATAAAGTATTTGAAGGATCAAAACTCCTGAAAGTTTTTATCAAAAAAATGTTGATGAAGCAAACAGAAATAGAGTGAACCACCAGAATTCTTAGCACTATTTAACAGTTAGAAATGATTGCGTGTTTTAGACACTAAATAGCAAATAGAACTTTTTAAAAGATTAGCATCAATAAGAGTGTTTCGTTGAAAATTAGAGCGATGGACCCTGTTACCACAAAACTTTGATCTTTCCAAATAAGACAGTAAGTTTTTTGAAAATCATAAAAACCAAGGCAGTAAAATTTCAATCATTATTGATGGCAAGTTTTCACCTAAAGCTCCTTTAATAATTTCATGTGAAATTCAATATTTTTGAACTTAGTGATGTTTTCCAGTGATCTTGGGAGCTGTAAGTGATGTTATCGGAAAAAAAAAAAATCAAAACTTGTTCTTCGTACGTGGAAAAAATAAAGAGGCTCACCATAAAAACTTACTGGATTTTGTATAGATGTTGTCTAGACAAAGTAATAGAGACAATCTGAAGTCTCAACCAAAATTTAGAAACATACACTTTAAACTTCGGTGACATCAAAGTCATGATAAGATCACTATTCTGAATGTGTTTTAAAAGGTGCAAATTGTAAGTCTCCTGTTTGCTACTCCAGATAAATCTCATATTTGTCTGATGTGCCAAATAAGCGCTAGAGAAAATTCAGTAATATATCTGAGACAACTGGGATTTAAACAAGGAAAACTGGAAGACAATTCAATGTTGATAGCATATTAGGTTTAAAGTTGCAAAACTAATTTGAAGGTTGCATCACAATTTTTATACTCACTTTAATAGCAATTGAACGTGGAAACAGGTAAACATCAGAAAATATTAATCATTCCTTTTTAAATTTGACTTTGTTAAAACTCCTTATGAAAAAGATGTTACTGTCTCTGTTTTTTTCTTTAAAGCAGTAAAACCATCTCTTTCTGTTAATAGCCATCCAAAAGCATTAAAGCTACTCTCTTTGACTTCACAATAAAGAAGTGTTTTCAGTCATCAAGGCCGACCTATTTCTGCAAATCTCTTTGGATTGAGAGTCATCTATTAATAAAATTAAGTCAGCGAATGGATGGAGCATGCTGATAAACAGTGTCTGTGACTTGGATAACTGAGATATTGAATGTTCTATGCAAACCTCAGACTGTATAACCGAGGCTAGAAAATACTTTGAGTGTAGTCACAGTTTGTGAAAAAAAATCTGAAGGAGTAAGGATTGAGCAGTGAGATGAATAACGCGGATGATAATGTAACTTCTCTGCTTGCTGAAGCTGCAAGGAATCTAATGACTGTCCAGGGACCGGAGGTGTCAGTGGAAGATTTTGACGCATCAGTTCTGCCACGTCACGACAGACTAGGTAACTCTCGATCTGATGACTGCAGTGTCGAAAGATCGTAGAAACAATTCCTCACCTATCAACAAATAATCTGGAAATGAGTGTGATCATTTGGGAGAAAGTTATGCTAAAACATCACGTGATAAGCACTTTACAAATACGTGTAGTTTAATTCAAGCAGTTAATGGATAGAGAAAGACGTGTTTTTCACTGTTTGATTTGCATGTGGATTCATATGTATGTAATTCATACGATCGTGACAGTTTGAATTTGCAATGTCATTCACCGTATGACTCAGGGAACCTAGAGGGGTGGGATGAGGTGGGAGGTGGGAGGTGGGAGGCAGGGTCAAGAGGGAGGGGACATATGTAACCTATGGCTGATTCACGTACGGCAGAAACCAGCACGACATCGTAGAGCAATTATCCTCCAATTAAAAGTCAATCCATAAAATACCATTTCTCCAGAAAGAGACATCAAACAAACTGATAAGAGCTGAAAATTCAGAAAGCTGAATACGTTATTTTTTCTTCTCAAAAATTTTTAGTTTAGTGCAATCTCAAAGAAAATTCCCTATGGAAAATTTGGGCTGGGGTTATAGGCAGAGTGAGTCTGAAAATGATCAAGAAGATCAGCCACGTGAAACTGAACAGTGAAATTTTGAAATAAAGTAGCGAGAAGCATTTTTGCCTAGACATAGAGCTCTGATAGGCAAGTCACTTTGGTCCTGGAGAAAGGATCAGTGGATGAAATAGATGAATAAGAAACACAGTGGCATAGTGAGGTGGGAGGCAGGGTCAAGAGGCGGTCCTGGCAGTCCAAGAGTTAAGACTCCACACTCCCACTGCAGGAGGCCCAGAGTCAGATCCCTGGTTGGGGGAGTGGGATGCAGGGCGCAGCTAAGATCATGCACGCCCTGCAGAGTGGCCAGAAAAATAAAAGAAACACAGGGACATACTGCAAAAGCGGTAAATAATAGGAATAGCATCATGAGGTTATGAAAAACAGAAGGATCACAGTTTTCCGAAGCACTGTATTATCTGTTGAGAAAACAAAAACAAAACCAGATCAGAGTCTATCTTTACACATGGTGCAGAATGCAGGGGAAATATTTCTCTGTTCTCAAGATGGTCAAGAATTTTACAGTCAAAGCAACGGAAGAGAGCGTGATGGTTAATCAATACCGTCAGCTACATAAAAAGCTCCTCTGTTTCACAAATCAGCATAAATAATATTAAAAGGCAGCAACAACCTAGGAAGAACTGCAGCAAACACGGCAAACATTAGATTAATGACCGTTATGCAGAAAAACAGAGTATAAATCAATAGATGAGACAGTAATGCACCTAGAAGGGACGTTGGCAAAGAACGTGAGCCAGCAGTGTGTTAGAGGAAAAGCTTAGAGCCAATATATGTGAAGCCATCTTACCTTTGCTTGCAAATGAGCAACTTTTCTATCATGTTAATAAGATTGTTTTCCCCTGAGGACATTTACAAAAATATGCTGTGATTTGCTGTGCTTTCCACTCTAAAGTTGCTATTATCCCCCTTTGTGATCAATAAGTATCACATAGGGAGATAATTTGAGACTATGGAAATAACTCGATTCTCATCATATTTTGGGAACTACTTTTAAGATCCAGCCATGATTTTTGCTCAAAACAGTGTCTGCTGTGGTGCTTGTCAAATGGAGATTTTCTTCATTCATCATTTTCTCCCCCTATATTTATTAACTGGGGTTTTACTGAAAGGTCAGGCATCTCCACTGGTGGAGAAACCTCCCAGACATCACCACCTACACAGTAGCATGCTGCGTTAATGGCTTAGGCATGTCCCAGTCTTTGGGACCCCACGGACTGTAGCCCACCAGGCTCCTCCGTCCATGAGATTCTCCGGGTGGGAATACTGGAGTGGGTTGCCATTCCCTTCTCCAGGAGATCCTCCTGACCCAGGAATTAAACTCAGGTCTCCTGCATTACAGGCACACTCTTCACCATCTGAGCCACCAGGGAATTCCCAATGGGGTCTACCGAATGGTGATTTTCTATTTCTAACTTTCCTTCTCCTTGTAATAATTGGATTACAGATTTTTTTCCAACAGTGGAGAAACCAGGCAGAAGCCACATTACCAAATGATCAAAGTTACCATCAGCAATGGAGCAAGTAGACACGTTTCTAGGCACCGAGCACATAGTGTCTCCTCTGTTAAGAATTTAAAACCGATATACCATTATGGGGAAATGCCAGGCACACCAACATAGAGCAATATTAGATAAAATAACTGACCACTATTCCTCCCAAGTGTCAAGACCTCTGAGGACAGACCCAGGAAAGATCCAGATTAAAGGAAATTAACAAAACACGGCAACCGACTTGCTTTCTTAAATTTTATCCTGGACCAGAAAATGGACATTGGTGTGTAACAACTTGTGAAATTTGAATGAAACATGAAAGTTAGATAACAGTATTGTAGCAGTGCTCTTTTTTTCTAATTTTTTAAAGCTATTATCATAAGAAGAATTGGGATGAAGGATATACAGGAATTCTTTAAAGTATTTTCCAACTTTTAAAATTCAGCAGATAAAAAATTAAAAAGGAAATGAAAACATAATACCTTTTTGAAAATAGTTTATTGATCTCCTTTACGACACTTGACACTGTTTCAGCATTTTTCCACGTCACTCTTCTGTATAATTTTCTTAAAGAAATAATCAGAGTTGCAGGCAAAAAACATATTACATACATTTTCAAAACCGTATTTTTATTTTTATATAAATGCAGTAAATTTATATCCAGACTGCCATTGAAACAACAAAAATTGTGTCTAAATATTATTTGATGGCTTGATATTTGGGAGCTGGGTGGAAGAGGTGTTATACACAGAGAAATCCTAAACCAGTCTGACAGCCTCAAAAGAACACTCATCCAAAGATAAAATATAAGTTGAAAATGTTCAGATCTGTTTCATTAGTAAACAGGCCTCTGCTGAGTTGCTGTTCAGGAGAACACCAGTGCCCGTAAAGCAGCCCAGGGCGCCAGGAGGAGCTGTGGCCGGGGCGGAGGGGTCCTCAGCCGTCAGAGGTGCGCAGGTGGGGCTCCGGGAGCAGAGAGCCGCCTCGCCCTCCCCACTCTCTCGCTGAGTCCGTGGGTGAGGAAGCGCTCTGACGGGGTCCATCCGGGTCACCCTCGATGAGCCTCCAGGCAGAGGGTGGGGTGGAGAAAGGCGGACAACGGGTGTCTCTGCTTCGCAGTTGTTTGATTCTCTCCATTTTTAAAATTTTGTTGAAGCACAGTAGATTTACAATGTGTTAATTTCTGCTGTGCAACAAAGTGACTCAATTACACACGCACATATCCTTTCCCATCTTCCTTTCCCTTTCCGCTTAATCACAGGATATTGAACGCAGCTCCCTGGCCTCTACGGCAGGCGCTTGTTGTTTATCCATCTTGTGTGTAACAGTTCACATCTGCTAAACCCAGGCTCCCAGCCCCCACCTCCCCACTTGGCAACCACAGCTCTTGGATCTTTTGGTCTTCCACTTCTTTCCCCATGGACCTCACCAGAAAATTCCTGTTTATCTGGAGCTCAGAGAGCTCCACTGTAAACCTGAACCCCACTCCACCAAGGCCGGCACTTGACCTGTCAGAGGAGGAGGAGCCGGGAGTTAGCAAACCCTGTCTCAGGGCGAAACAGTGATGAACACTCCCGGGGAGCTTGTGAGGAGGGATTCACTGACCTCTCTGAGCCTGAGATGAAAACAAACACAATCCAAGTCTTTCTCAGCAAGGTCTCCTGGGGAAGGGGTTCCATTCTGAATGTCGGAAGCTACATTTTTTTCTGGGCATCTCTGATACAAAATCTTTGATTCCTCAAGGCAACTGTGTCTTGGGGAGACTCCAGTGACTGTCTCACTGGGGAGATGAGAGATACCCAACATGTTTCTGTTTATGATTTTCAGACTATTCCTGTTTCTCTAGGAACAAATAGAACTGGAAATAACGTGACGCATTAATACTGGGTTTTAGTCAAGGGAGGGTATTGTGAGAAATTCTCACTTCTGTTACACCGTTATTTTTTTTCCAAAATGTTTTTACTTTTATGATCAAGGAAAGAAACCTTTTTTCTTTTCAAGTGACCAGAATCATACCTGATAGGACACCGCGTTAGAGAGGTTATATTTGGGAGAAACAAGGCACGTGGCCCGTCATTGCCTAGGTACTCAAAAGGTGAGTGTTAGTCGCTCAGTCATGTCTGAGTCTTTGCAGCCCCATGGACTGTAGCCCACCAGGCCCCTCTGTCCATGGGATTCTCCAGACAAGGACACTGGAGTGGGCTGCCATCTCCTTCTTCAGGGGATCTTCCTGCCTATGGGATCAAACCCAGGTCTCCCGCATTAGAGGCAAATTCTTTACGGTCTGAGCCACCAGGGACGCTCACAACGCTGATAAATTTTTATCTTTAGAGGCACACACAATTACGCTGTATTAGCTTTTTGCAGAGTCACAGTTTCTGAATTCTGTGACACCCTCACCTTTTGTTCAATGTTGCTACTCTTTGACGATTTATGAGACTTCATATGCATATGTTAAAAGATATAAAATAAAATTGCTCTTTTCTTTGGAACATCTGTCTCCCTTATGTGGCAGTTATAGGGCAATTTCCTGGGAAATTTATTATTAAAAGAGAAGAAGGAAAAGAAGTCTCAGGATAAACTATGAAAATTATGTTGGGTATGGCATGCTTAAAAGATGAGGTGCCCTGAAACGAAAATTCTGGAAAGGCTTTTCCTTTCGCAATGTTTTCTTGATTTTACGCAATAATTTGAGCTCCCTTTTTGACTAAGTTTCTCAGGATGGGGTTAGTTTAAGCATGTTCTAAGACAGCCAAGCTCGAGTACGCACGAATATTTGAGAATTTTAAAATATGAAGATACCCACTTTCTTTCCCAAACTGTCAGCTAAACTGATATTTTCTTCAAGACAGTGTAACATGTGCCAAATTAAAGGGCAGTTTCTGCAAGAAGCTGTTTTGTATCCCTGAGATGTCATTTTGTTAGACCAAATGACAGTGACTAGCCAAGAATTTGCTCCTTGGAAAAACTGGCCAGCAAGTGCTGTTAAACAGTCTCCATCTTTACTTCCCTCCCTCCCTCCCTCCCTCCCTCCCTCCTTTCCTTCTTACCCCGTGTCCCACTTCTTTCACGTGAACACACACACACACACACACACACACACACACACACACAGAAGCAAGCAATTAAATGCCAGCAAAGTGCAAAGAACAACTCAGGACAAGAATACTTTTTCAGTTCAGTTCAGTCGCTCAGTCATGTCTGACTCCTTGCGACCCCATGAATCGCAGCACGCCAGGCCTCCCTGTGCATCACCAACTCCCGGAGTTCACTCAAACTCATGTGCATCAAGTTGATGATGCCATCCAGCCATCTCATCCTCTGTCATCCCCTTCTCCTCCTGCCCCCAATCCCTCCCAGAATCAGGGTCTTTTCCAATGAGTCAACTCTTCCCATGAGGTCGCCAAAGTATTGGAGTTTCAGCCTCAGCATCAGTCCTTCCAAAGAACACCCAGTACTGATCTCCTTTAGAATGGACTGGTTGGACCTCCTTGCAATCTAAGGGACTCTTCTCCAACACCATAGTTCAAAAGCATCAATTCTTCAGTGCTCAGCTTTCTTCACAGTCCAACTCTCATATCCATACATGACCACTAGAAAAACCATAGCCTTGACTAGATGGACCTTTGCTGGCAAAGCAATGTCTCTGCTTTTGAACATGCTATCTAGGTTGGGCATAACTTCCCTTCCAAGGAATAAGCGTCTTTTAATTTCTTGGCTGCAATCACCATCTGCAGTGATTTTAGAGCCCCCCAAAATGAAGTCTGACACCGTTTCCACTGTTTCCCCATCTATTTGCCATGAAGTGATGGGACCAGATGCCATGATCTTCGTTTTCTGAATGTTGAGCTTTAAGCCAACTTTTTCACTCTCCTCTTTCACTTTCATCAAGAGGCTTTTTAGCTCCTCTTCACTTTCTGCCATAAGGGTGGTGTCATCTGCATATCTGAGGTTATTGATATTTCTCCCGGCAATCTTGATTCCAGCTTGTGCTTCTTCCAGCCCAGCGGTTCTCATGATGTACTCTGCATGTAAGTTAAATAAGCAGGGTGACAATATACAGCCTTGACGTACTCCTTTTCCTATGTGGAACCAGTCTATTGTTCCATGCTTATTTTCCAGATTAGGCAGAAACAAGGATGTATAGGTTTAGGATGTGAACAAAAAAGTTGCAGTCTTTCCTGTTCTTTCAAACAGGTTGCATAATCCTGAGTCCTAACCGTGTATGTCTCTGCATTATTATCAGTCGGATGGGAGTAAAAAAAAAAAAAAGCAAATGACTTCATGTTGGTATCTGCAAGTATCAAATACTTAAGAAGCTGGTCAAACCTGTAGTGATTCACATTCATATGTGAGAAAGACTAGCTAAGAAGATGGGTAATTGGAAAGGGCAGCAGCAGGTACCCTCCTCACAACTGAGGAGCAGGTCAAGGCCTTAAAATGCACCCACATGGTGATATTTTAAAATTAATTTTACAAATGTAGAGAAGGAATTAGATACCGTAGATCTTATTGGGCTGCACGTTCTTATCCTTTCCTGACATAAAGGTAGCTAGTTGGCTCTTTTTTCTAAGTGAAAAAGAAAAGACCTCTCTTTAAAATTTATTCTCTAAGAAAAATAAATGAGTTCTATGGAGTAGGTTTTATTTTTAGCTCACTAGGAGCTATAGCAAGATGTCTTATGCCAAATATCTCTTCAAAATGTACCTTTTGGGGAATATTAGTTAGTTCTTTGAAATAGGAACCTATGATGAGTTCAAAGGGAACAGGCCATAGTTTCTTTTTCCTGAGAGATCCTTTAAAAAGTCTGAGTTCTGAATTTTTGTCTAAGTACCATGAAAACTAAAATAAAAACTCTTTCACTCTGAACAGTCAAAAAAAAAAAAAAAAGCAAGTTATTCGTCCCATGGTGTCTGATCTGGAAAGTCTGTTAGCCACGGGGCATTTTCGTTCTTTGAAGATTTCATTATAGCAAGTGGAATAACACGTGACAGAGAGAATGCACACACAATGTAGGGAGCAAGCAGCATATAAACTTTTATGGAGCTAATTCCCTTCATTAAATCGGAGAAGGCACTTTGAACGGCTGGGTTAACACCTGCAGAGTCATAAGCTTCACGTGGATTATAATATTTCTATTTGATGTTTCATGGTTTTTGAAATCACGGGGCACATCTAAGGTTTTGACTTTTAAGGTTAAAGCTGGTGTATTTACAGACAGACCTAATTGGGAACTGGGCACCTCGAACTGTGTTAAAGCCACCGTGTTTTACCTTCGCCTCTGTCTTTTTTGGATAATCAGGCTCACTCTCCCACCCAACAAGGAAAACTGTGCTCATCGCTTGCAAGCAAAAGGCTCTTTCACAGATAACAGCGGTGCTGCGGGAGGCTTTGCAGGCAGCCTGCCGCTCCCTGGCGGGCAAGGCCAAGTGCTCTGCGAAAGGAAGGGACGCACACTGCATATGGGATCCCACGGCGACCCTCGCGTCATTGTAGCCACAAGCGCTTTTGGAATTTAAAGAGTTTTTTTTTTTTTTAAAGGACGTCTCAGTGGAGGGTTATAGGAGGCCGCTTCTGGTGTTGGGAAAAACAACCAAAATATGTGTTCTCTCCCTGTCTAGACGGAATGGTACTGTCCCAGACAGAAAGGTCTCCACAGGCCAGACAGTCCATGTAGCAGCAGTGCCCGGAGCACTGTGATGCCCTGGTGTGAGGCTGTGTCCTCAGGACAATTAACAGGACCGCCAGGGAGACAGCCGCGAGCGTGTGTGTGTGTGTGTGTGTGTGTGTGTGTGTGTCTGTGTCTGTGTCTGTGTGTGTCTGTGTGTGTGTGGTTCTCAGCACGAGGCTCACGTTCTTGGACACGCATTCAGACATGAGCCCAGGGCGACAGCGATCCACGTGGATGTGTAGATGCTGTGAGTGCACGCAGAACATTATTTTGAGCCCCAGATTGGTGCTAATGGAAAAACACAATTTGGTCTCACTATTTTATTTTTGAAAAATCAGTTTTCAAACTCAGAATTTCAGCCATGGTATCATCAACATCTAACATTTACTTGGATTTTGTGTCCAGAAGAAAAAAACAATGGTTCAAAATCCATATCATTTGGAGTGTGCATGTTTTTAAATCTTAACGTGGTAAATTGCACACTTCCAAAAAAAAAGCTTTTCTCCTCATTTTTCACCTGGTTCCCAGCCACAAAAGACAAGGATGACTTAGCTTCCTTATGGGGGTTCCCTGGTTTTCCTGGGACACAGGCACCCTTTTATCATTCCAAATCACTATTTGATGTTAGGAGGCCCAAAAGAAAGTTTGTGTGAATTTGGGGTACATTTAATTCTTAAGGTCTTACTTTGTTTTAAACAGACCCCTCACTGAAGATCAGAGAGAATGGCAATTTAGTCCCTTTTTGCATATTTTTCTGCTTTAAGAGCACAGTAAAATGTACCTGGCTTTAAATAACTTAAGTGTGCTGCTTTGTACATGGAGAAAAAAGTCACAGTGTATCTCAGAGTTTATTCTGATTGGTCCCTTTAAATGATGGAAACGGCTTCCTCTGCTTACAGACCAGTGCAGTTCACCTCCTTTGTCCAGAGATGACAAGATTTGAGAAACACTGCCGGGAATAAGGCCTTGGGGCTCGGCCAGCGTCCCAAAGACGCTCGCTTGATATATCATCAGATTTCAGAAGATAAGAACTGTGATTTCCAGGTGCAATTCTGAGTCTTCACGAGCAGGTGCTTCTGCTGAAAGCTCCCTCCAGGAAATCTTTCCTGATGTATCCCAGTGGATGCACTTGGTAAAGAAGCTGTGTCCAGGAACAGAGCTGGCATCGTGCCATCTTGCGGCTCTGTGTCCAGGGACAGGAGGGAGCCCAGCGGTGGCTTTTGGTGGAAGGTGGCCTTCTCCCCCCAGCAGTCCTGGAGTCAGTGAACAATTTCATCACCAGACAAGCACAGGTTCTGTGATGCAGAGCACGGAGGAACAGGCCGCTGCCTCTGAGATGAGGTGGTAGGTGTGCAGACTTGAGCCCACCAGGAGGGCAGCCTCTCCAGGTCCTGGAAGAGGTGACCTGGGGGAAGTGGAGTGGAGGGTGTGCCCCACGTGCCCAGGAAGCAGCCTCAACTCGGTCCCCAGGAAGAGGGTCTGCCTCCACACCTGCCCCACGTGGCAGCGTTGTTTCCTGGCCTTTGGGCTGGTGGCCTGCCCACCAGGTCTGTGTTTGTCCTTGGTCACCTCGCCCTCCAGAGTCCAGCCAGGGACAAGCTGAGGATGTGCACAAACACACCAACGGCTCCCTGAGCTGCAGATGGCTACCAGCAGCCCAGAGTCTACTTTAGTCTACTCTGTAGACTCTGGACGTGTGGACCAGCTCTTAATTTTATGCCTGATGTGTAATCTGAAATTGTCCTTGCAAAAGAAATGCCTAGAGGTAGGTTATTAGAATGGGGAAAGATATAAAAACAAACAGAGTGATGAAAGCAGTGGAAGATCCCCAATAACAGCTGTATCCCCCAAATCACAAGAAAAAGCCACTGGACTGAAACTGAACCTTCAAATACCAGTTTGAAAAGTACAGAAAGGTTATACCTGACTCAGAAAAGCTGAAAAATTGGTTTCTTTAAATCTCAGTCTACAAAATTTAAACTCTATTTTTGATGTGTATATCTTTAAGAAGGATATTTTAAAGTATTTGAGTAGAAAAATATCCACTATCAAAATCAGTTTCTACAGATAAGAAACAAGTTCTCTACCATGTAGCTTTCTACATGGAAAGATTTCTCATTGAGCACTAAAATAATAAATGCATTTTCTCAAAAACTATACGTGTCCAGCAGTGTATGTCAAAGTACAGTCATTAAATACAAAAACCTAAAAGGCAAATCCTTCCCGACTTGGATATTTCAGGTTTTTTCCAAGGTCTGTACTAGTTTGAGTTGCTGTTTTGCTTTTTAGCTGCTAAGTCGTGTCTCACTCTTTCGTGACCCCACAGACTGTAGCCCACCAGCCTCCTCTGCCCGTGGACTCCCCCAAGCAAGGATACTGCAGTGTGTTGTCATTTCCTCCTCCAGGGGATCCTCCAGACCCCAGGGATCAAATCTACACCCCTGCATTGGCAGGCGGACTTTCCCACTGGGCCACCGGGGAAGCCTGTACTAGTTTAAGGGAGGCATCTAATTGGGAAACTCATGGAAAAGTGTGCAAAGTGGTTATCCTGGAAGGATAGGGTTCTAAGGAAACTGTACTTTCTTCTGTATGAGGTTTGATATTTTCTAAGTTTTAGACAATAGACTGTGTTCATTTAGAAATCTTAAGAGTACTTATTTTAAACAGAGATTGTGTGTTGCTGGGCTGGAGAGAGAGCATCCTCCTCCCTCCCTCCTCCCCTGGTGTCCAGGCTGCTTCTTTCCCTTCTCCTTCTCACTCCACGCTTTCGGGCAGTCCTGGGCTTATTGCTCTCGGGATCCATCTCTGGGGCTCCTCATCTTATGCCCTTGATCCCAGCACATTCAACTGACTCTCTGTACCCTGACCGCCTTGATGACGCCCGAATGGTCAGCCAGCCTCCTGCACCGTCCAGGCCCTCGGTGGAATCCCTTAGGCACATCACTAGAACCCCTGAACTCCAATTTCGGAGCGGCATTCACCTGCCTCGCCCTACCTCTTTCTAAGGCGGTGTTCTCACCTCCACTTGCCGGAGCTGCCGTCCAGTGGGGGGACTTTGATGCGGAACCTCACCGTCCCTCTACGTCTGCCCTCAGCAACACCATCAGTTCCTGCCTGTCCACCGACTCCAGGGCTTTCTCCCGTCACCGTTGCCAGGGCCCCCAGATTGGTTCCCTAGACTTCGGGCTCATCTTCATTTGCCACCAACTTATTTCCTCCCAAGCCTGCCAGAGTGACCCCTTTAAAAAACCACCTCTGATCACGCCATTCCTCTCTGCCACGCCCTTTGATGGCCGTGGATTGCCCCTAGATGAATTCAGACGTCGTGGTCCAGTCAGCGAATTTCAGCCTCTGCAATCTCCTCTCCTCACGCTGGACTTCCTGAGCCGTCAGGTTATTAATTACTTGCTGTTTCTATAATGAGCCTCATGTTTTCAAACCCACGTTTTCAGGGAATGCAGCCCCTTTCCCAGAATGCCCTGCTTGACAAAACCCCCACTTCTTATTTCAGAACTCAGACCTATTGCCCCTCCTCTGAAAAGACTTGTCTGAGCAGAGTTGGGACCCTCTCCAGGATTTATCACGCCCAAATAATTCCCTGCAGCCACTGTTCTCTGCTCCCCATCTAGAGCTCTTTAAAGGCAGATTTTTCTAAAAAAATAATTCACTGTGCTGTTTCCAGCCTTGTTCATAGTGCCTGGCACATAGCTGACACTCAATAGACACGTATTGAGTGAATGAACGGCTGTTGTTGCTGCTCAGCCATTAAGTCCTGTCCAACTCCTTGCAACCCCATCGACTGCAGCATGCAAGCTCCCCTGTCCTTTACTATGTCCCAGAGTTTGCTCAGATTCATGTACATTGAGTAGTGACACCATCCAACCATCTCAGGGATTCTCAATACATGTTTAAGACTACAAGTAACTAGGTTCGGAAACCATTAAGGGGACAAATATGACCCCTTATTGTGCATTTCAGGACACACCATGTGTTTCCTGAGCAGCTGTCCCATATTTAAAGGATCTCAGGCCTAAGGTAATAATAAATGACATGGAAAGGCAACTAAATTTCAGACAGAATTGTTGGGCAGGAAGGCCGCCCCCGAAGAGACTGAAAAGCTTAAGTCTTGAGGGTCACACAGGGCTCAAGGGGTGACTGACTGCTAGCTGACTGTAGCCAAACCGTTCAGTCTTTTTGTCTCCGTTCCTTCATTTCTGAAACATGTCTGTAAGGTTTAGAAATAAAATGGCTGCACTATGTGGCCATCTCTTTGGGTAGGGTGGGAACCTTAGAGAAACCAACATCCATTTGTAACCACTCTCAGCTTAAGAATTTCTTCTTCCCTGTAAACAGGTCATCTCATCTCAACCTTTTCCTTCAGATTCTCAGTTTCACTGAGTACGTTTTGTTGGGTGCTTTTCTTCAAACAGCTCAGCACCTTTGCGTCACTTCTTGTCTCAATGCGGCATAGTTCCAGGCTGTTGGCATCGGTATTTTATTTTCCTTAACTTAATGTCAGCTATCTGCGATGCCTAGTTACACCTTTTGAAACGAAATCAATGTTTAGAAACAGTCACCAATAATCCTGAACCGGTGTTTATCGCTTAAAATCTGAAGATTCACTGAAAAAACCAGTAACACAGACGGAATGTCTCCGTCTCGCTATTTAACATTTTTTTTCCTTTGAGACTGGTCTACTGTGCACTTAATTACCAATAATTGCCCACCAGGTATGAGATTATAAGAAGTAAATGTCAATAATTAGCAATCGTGTGAGACAGTTTAATTTTTTCCTTCGGAGAGATTTATTTCTAACTGTCTCTCTGGTGCGTAGCCGTTGAAATATTAGATAATGGATTTTTATTGATTTTTAGCTGAACACGGAAGAGGTATGAAATACATTTCCATAACTTTGATGGTCAGGAGACTCAGAGTATATTGATTGGATTGATGTAATACATGGGTTTGTTTAGAATATTCACGTCAGGAGAAGAGAAAGCATGTTTCAGCAGTTAGATGCCACGCTCCGCCCCAGAGGAGGAGGAAGACGAGGGGGAGCAGAGGATGAAGGCGGGGCGGGGGGTGTTCGGGATCTGACGCCAGGCGTCAGCCTGACTGTGTGTTTCAAAGACCCGCTCATCACACCCACTGCGCTGTCCTTCTGGGCAACTGGAATGCATCGCACAAACGCTCGGTAACCTTAGCCTCCTCCCCTTTAAGTGACCGAGGCCAGGAAGCAGCAATTGCCTCTTAATGCGTTTGTGGGAAGAGAGCTTAGGAGAGCACACGACAGCTGAGCCTGACGGCAGTGCGGCCAGGGAGGCTGTCTCATCGGAGTCACTTTCAGAGAAATGGTCCTCCCAGTGAGGTGCCAAAGGGGTCCCAGGGGCCGAGTTCTGTCCACATCTTTTCTTCCCCAGAGACACCTGAAAAGCTCATTCAGAGGTGACTGGGGCCGGCCAGAAGTGCGGTGTTAAAGCATTTATCAGAGAGACGGTTTGGGCTGGATCGTTCAGGCCTCTTGTTGCTCAGTCGGGGAGTTGCGTCTGACTCTGCGACCCCATGGACGGTAGCCCGCCAGCCTCCTCTGCCCATGGGATTCTCCAGGCAAGAGTACTGGAGTGGGCTGCCGTGCCCTCCTCCAGGCGTCTTCCCGACCCCGGGGTTGAAGCTGCGTCTCCCGCACTGCAGGCGGATTTTTTACCACTAACGCCACCTCGGAGCCCACAGGTTTCAGACACGTGACTGTACAGTCCGTTCGCTGTGTCCTGTCTTAGGATTGGGCTTATCTCAATATGATGATTCCAGGCTCACGCGTGGTTCTATCTTTGTGAATCTTTTCTAGGAAAATGCACTTTCCCACAACTTCCAGAGGCACAAAGTAATAATGGACTTCGGTGTTGCCGAGTTCCTTGAAGATCTAGTTCAAGCCCTGAAGATGGGGTAGTGAGGTTCAGGGCTTCTTGGAGGCATCTCTTGATACTTGCTGGCAGAACGGCTTCCCTTTGGTGTCCTTAAGTGTTGTCCGTTCCATGGGGTGCACAACCCCTTGGGCCTCTCTGGGGTCTGTCTGTCGTTCTCTGCCTCTGTGCCGAGTAACGCTGGAAGGCCAAGTCACACGATTCTGTGCGGAGATTCGGAAAAAAGAGAAAACGTCGTGGGACGTGTATGCTATCCTTAAAGCCTCCGCTTTAGCTCTGGGTTGCCTGCTTTGATGACTTATCTTTATTTTCTCAGAAAGTGGGTTTATTCTTTCCAAAGGAGATAATAAAATAAGGATGGAAATAATAAGAATATATTTAGAAACCTAAAGTGACCCAATATCATCAGGGTTTAGTCATTTCAGAGGAACATATCCAAGAAATTCAGCCCAGAATTAAACTTGGGGAACAAAAATAATATCTTAAACATTTGTGGTAGACCAGGGCAGGGAGTATGATTGTTAAGATGACTCTTCTAAGGGAAGTATCCCTGCATTGCATTAAATATCTTATTGTTGTTGCTCTTTAATCTCTCAGTCACGTCCAACTTTTGCGACCCCATGGACTGTAGCCCACCAGGCTCCTCTGTCCATGGGATTCTCCAGGCAAGAATACTGGAGTGAGTTGCCATTCCCTTCTCTATGGGAATCTTCCCAGCCAAGGGATAGAACCCGATCTCGTGCATTGCAGGCGGGTTCTTTCCTGCTGAACCCCCAGGGGACCCCTTGAGGAATTCTCATGACCACTGTTTCCCACAGCATAAAGGAGGCGATGCAGGTATAATGCTGTGATTGAATCAAAGACCTATCTGCTGACCTGTATGCTAAGTGGAGCGGCCCTGATGGATTTAACTCAAGTCAAATTTGAAAACACATGAACAAAAACATCTGTTGGAGTCCTTCCCTTTGCCTTCCTTCAGTTTTCCTGTGTCAGGAGGGGAAAAAGCAATAGACCCAAGGGCTCAGCGTCGGATGCTCGCTGCCTGGCCCTCCCCTGCTGCGGCTGTGGGCACGTTGCCGTCTGGCCTCTCTGTTTGTTTTGAAATTTCCTACTGTTCATCATCAAATCCTTGTTTATGTGACTTCGCCTCTCATTGGACGATGATCCATACCTTTGGAAGCTGTCTGCAGCTTTCTATCTGAGTTGACTTACGTCAACAATCAGAAAACAAATTGCCACCTAATATTGTCTCAAGATGAACCGAGGATTGACATCTGGAAAGACGGTTCTGTGCGCAGCGTGTCAAGGTTGTCATCCCCCCCTGTTGTTTGTAGAAATGTACGAGCCCTGCACGCCAAGATGAGGCTCTAGGTGGTGGGAATAAATTACTCGGAGCCCGTCGTCCTTTCTACCGGGAGGACCTGTGCCCTGGCTTTTTCTGCCCTGTGGTTGCAGCGGTGGTCCGTTTCCAGAGGTGTTTCCTTTCCCATTGCTGGCCTGCTCCTTGGCCTCTGCCCTTACTGCATCTTCGGACCGTGCGGCCCAGCCTGTGGGCTCCACATGAGTTTGTTTTTCCACTAGCTGTTTCACGGTTATATTATTTCAAGATGTCTCACCATACCCTTGTCTTTCTTTTCTTCGCTTGCGCATGCATGCTGAGTCGCTTCAGTCATGTCTGACTCTTTGCAACCCTGTGGACAGTAGCCTGCCAGGCTCTTCTATCCATGGGATTCTCCAGGCAAGAATTCTGGAGCACGTGGCCATGCCCTTCTCCAGGGGGTCTTCCCAACCCAGGGATCAAACTCAGATCTCATATGTCTGCCTTGGCAGGTGGTTCTTTACCACTGACACCACCTGGGAATAGTGTTTCTAATTTCCCTACTGGAACCTTCCATGGTGCCTACAATAGTCCTGGCTTCCTACCTGTTGCCTTATTGTCATTACCAATGGTCTTCCCTTTCACACTGAAAAGGGAAAGTGTTGAAATGAAAATTATAGTGGAGGTGTCTCTACCCCCCAGATCATGACATCTCTCAGATTTTATAACCATCTTCTGAGGATCTTTATTCCAGGTAAAGACTGATTTGATAGGTACTTAATTTAGATCCACCATCCTCTGCCATGTATGAAATCATAAAATGGAGCCAAGCTCTGAACCTAAGACTAAGTAAGTCCTAACGGGTGATTCTAAATGACAGACAGGGCGGGAGAAACATTTTCGAGCCTGCTAAACTTTTCTAGTCGTTGCTGTTGACGCAGAAGCTGCTAATGGTTCTGGGCTTGGCAGCGTGATCACTGGTAGTGATCATGTAGTGATCACTTTATTTTCCTCTTTCCCCCAACACATTTATTATATTTGCAGAGACTGCACCAAACACTGCTCATAGCATAAAGCTGTATCCATGAGGGTATCAGATAAATCCTCTACTGTTCATTCTGAGGGATGGAAGTAGAGTCATAAAAGACAGGTTCAATAATTAAATCTTGAAACAAACAAAAAAATCAGATACTATTAAGGCTTGGGAAAAAAAAAAAGTGATATGATAGAAGCTGAAAGCCACTATGGAGCATAGCTAAGGATGAGAGACCCAGGAAAGGTCCTCAGAGATGGAGGTGGCATTTAAGAAGAGAACCAAATGGTCCATCCCCTTACTTGTAGCTGGACAGGGCTCACCCATCATCACCTACATTTTTCAGACTTCCCTTTGGCTAGCGGTGGTGTGTGAATAAGTTCTAGTCAATAGTTTATAAGATGAAGCATCATGTGCAGCTTATGGAATGCAGCCTTAACGGGAGGCATGAGCCTCACTGTTTATCTTTTCTGTTTCCTTATTCTGCTGCTTAGAACAGAGCCTTGGCTCCCGGAGTTCAAGCAGCCATCGTGCGGATCAGAGCCCAGTGCGGAGTCTGATGAGAGGAAGGTCCTAGAAGGACCCCGGCTCCCTGGTTCTTCCTTATAGCTCCCTGGCTCTCTCCAGCTCTGCGCTGTGCTGAGCTTAGTCGTTCAGCCATGTCCGACTCTTTGCGGCCCCATGGACTGTAGCCCGCCAGGCTCCTCTGTCTGTGGAACTCTCCAAAGAAGAATACTGGAGTGGGTGGCCCTTCTCCAGAGGAACTTCCTGACCCAGGAATTGAACCAGGGTCTCCTGCATTGCAGGTGAGTTCTTTACCAGCTGAGCCTCCCGGGGAGCCCCCTGCTCAGATCTTGATGCTTTAAATAAAAAATTGATGGTATTTGGCATTCCAACTTTTCTGCCACACTCAGTTATGTCTGATTAAAATAAGCGCTGACAGCCCCAAATGCAGAACGCTCTTGCAATGCATCATGTCACCAGGCCAGCAACTCAGAGGAGATTATCTGGGGTCAGAGACTTGGACCTGAGCTCAGGAGAGGATTCCGGTGGGGTGGGCTGGGGGCAACAGTATTTCGAAGACTCTAAGACAAGAAAGAACACATATCATCAAAAAGCCCAAAACTGTGGCTTGAGCAGAGGGAACCCGTGGTTAGCAGGATCCTGGAGAAGCCGGCAGGGCCAGATTATCCGTGACCTTGGAGGCCATGGAGCAAATGTTGATCTTTATTCTAAAATAAAATGGGAAGCTATTTCAGAGTTGTATGCAGGTATTTTGACGATCAGATTGGGGCGTTTAAAATATCACACTTATCGCTGTAGGAGAACTTACTGGACTTGAACAAGAATGGGCAGAAGAAGACCATCTAGGAAGTTAGTTGGGTCACATTTGGTCCATGGGCCGGGGGCGGGGCCAGGAGGTGGCATGGGAGGGTCAGCAAGAGGGCGGGGCTCCTGGCTTCATCTGAATTTCCCTTGGATGGGAATGGCCTTCTCTGTTCCCTGCACATCTCTCTCTATAGCGTGCCTACTGTCTTCTTTCCATCTTTGCATTTTCTCTCCCACGCAGCAGAGTGCCTTGCTCACAGTAGGTTCTCAATGCATATTTACTGATTTAGTTAAAGGGTGGGTGAAGAAAGCACTGTCGTATAATTCTCCCCAAAGAAACCCAAGGATGCTCACAGATCTTGCTGCAAAGCTCCTGGGAGCCGTTTTTCTTTGCTGACTCTGTCGATGTTGGTCGCTATGGCAGCATCATCTGGAAGAGGGGTCTGATGTTGCAAGCCCGTTTGCCTATGAAAACACCTCCTGTTGCAGAGCTATCAACATGAGCAACAAGGATGGTGCAATCCTGGCGCTTTGGCAAATGGAATTTCTGGAGGGAAAAAAAAAAGCACAACTTTAACCCACTTGCTCTTTTGCAACCGTGTAGCAATATCTGTAGGAAGCGAGTGGCTTTTCCCCTTTGTTAATAAAGTAGGTTGAAGTAACAAGGTTTGAGTAACAAATGATTTCGCTCTGTCTGGTTAATTATTATGGGTGGTTTATCCCTGGAATGAATGCTCTTTGCAAGTATCAAGAAATGAAAATGGGAACAGAAAACTCCATCCTGTATTCTGAGAATTGCTAGGGGCTGGGTGAACCAAATGTTCCGTCTGTAACAGTGTCGTCCCTGGGCAGTGTGGGCTTTCAGGGTGAGACATCCAAACCACAGAAGCTCAGGATAAGACAGGGCCACTTTCAGAAAGGCCCCCAGTGTAATGTCAGCGTGACCCACCAGACAGAGGTAAAGGAGGGTGCACAGACCACCACCGGGGGCTGCTGCAAACCATGTCCTCACAAGATCTCAGAAGGAGCCCACTTTTAGGGGCTCCTTCAGCACCCATCAGCACGTTCATGGAAGAGAAAAGTCAGTGACCCTGCTAAACTCTCACAGTGACCCCGAAAGAGGCTGACAACTGCAGAGCCCCAAGGGTCAAAGACGCCCACCAGAGGCCTCGGAGCAACCTGGGGGGTGGGGGGTGGCGTTTCCTCCCAGCAGGCCACTTGGTTTTCTGCTTATGCATAATTGGTGACAGCTCATCAGGAATCACTCCGACTTCAATACTTCCTGGAACCAGGTAAAATGCACTAGTTAAGAAGAAAACACACAAATGTATGTGTTCTCTCTCTTGTCCACACACACGTGCACACACATACACAGCTTATCCCCAATCCATACATTTGGGGAAGTCACAATGTCTGAATCACGCAGTGTCCAGCTATTAATCAGCAAATTTAAATAACTGAAAACATCAGAATAATTGTCATCCAGTGAAACGAACAACCTCTGAAAGACAATCGCTCCATTTGGAGGCTATATTATGGCTTTTTTTCACTGCATGCTTGCTTTGGTTCTAAATCTCATCTTGTGAATGTCAGAATTCATCCTTTGTCATTTAAAAAAGAATGTGTAACTAAGCAGATGTAGTTTCCCTTTTTTTTGGTCACAAATTTTATTTTATTATTATTATTATTTTTTTTTTACTTTATTTTACTTTACAATACTGTATTTGTTTTGCCATACATTGACATGAATCCATCACAGTGTATACAAGCTCCCAATCCTGAATCTCCCTCCCACCTCCCACCCCATATCATCTCTCTGGATCATCCCCATGCACCAGCCCCAAGCATCCTGTATCCTGTATCGAACATAGACTGGCACTTCGTTTCTTACATGATAGTATACATGTTTCAATGCCATTCTCCCAGATCATCCCACCCTCTCCCTCTCCCTCAGAGTCCAAAAGTCCTTTCTGTACATCTGTGTCTCTTTTGCTGTCTCGCATCCAAGGTCATCATTATAAATGGCCTATAAACTCACTGCAGAAAATGTACACAACACACAAGAATAAGAATACTGGAGACGCTATTTTGAAGACTTTGTTTCACATTCTGGGTTTTCTGAAACGTGCACCTGGGGACTGGCTGAGATGACAGTGAACTTTGATTGCACACGTGTCAGGCATTATTGTGATATTGTACCGGCACCAACTCAGCTCTTTATCCACTTCTGCGTGACTTTGAATTTTCTTATTATGACTTTCACATGTTCTTCTGAATATTGTTTTCTATATCTTTAAAAATTCTTAGTAAACATAATTTTTAACGCCTGTGCCTTTTATGGGGTAGATATATCAGGGCAGGTTTGTGTCATGCAAACCAGTAATGTTTCCAGTTTTCCATTAATGTGAATAATGTGAACACTGTCGTTTACTATAACTGTATTACAAATATTATTCTGATGAAAAATCACAAGTTATTTTTTATATAAATCCTCAAATGTGTTTCTGATTGTGGAATTAAAATAGATTCCCAGAAGCAAAATGCTGGCTCAAAGTCTTGGAATATTTTCTATATATAGTATTTTTAAAAGGGAATTTTCACAGCAGAAGGTATTTCAGTTTGACCAGATTGGCTAAAGTGCAAGGCCTGAATATCAGTTAATTACTCAGTTTCTCCCCAAACAAGGGAAGTGGGTGATTTGGAGCCCCTGGTGGGCTGGATATTTGCTTCTAATCCTGTTCTGGTTTTTTTCAAATTCCCTAAGGAAAGTCGAAGAGAGCACACACAGTGTTCAGTGTTCCAGCGATTTCTGATGACTGGGGCAAGGGGGCCCAGGCTTCCACTGTGAGCCCCCAGGTGCTGCCCTGGGGGCCGGTTTGTCAGAAAGGCATCCCGCTGGCGGGGCCTCGTGGGAGCCTGGACCGGACGCCTGGGAGCCGGCCCTGGGGGTCTGGGGCCCAGTCAGCCCCGCCTCACGCTCTATGCCAGAGGCCAGGGTTTCCAGGTCCGCCCCGCTCAGAGCACGCTGGCGCCAGCAGCGCTGGTCAGGCCCCGGGGAGCATCTCTGAGTCATCGCGCCTTTGAAGCCTCATCTGCGCCTTCCACCGAGAGAGACCAGGTTCGGGGTCCACGTGCAAAGCCGCCGGCTTCCTGCATTGCTGACGCCATCTTCCTTTTCTGCTGCTCTTCCTTGAAAGTCAGGACCGTGCTTAAAATAGAAATGAGTCAACTTCATATAGATGCAGCGTAACCGAGTGAGTCTTCACACGGGAACCGAAACCAAAAGGAAATGAGATGGATGTTCATACGCAGAAGCCAGTTTGTTCACTGCATCCCACGTCGCGCTGACGAAAGCCTCCCGAGATAGTGGAGTGATACTGAGAGCGCATCCCTGGAACGTGAATCGAGTGCCTATAACGGCGATGGAGGAGGAAGTGGCTCTGTGATTCAGAGTGTGACGGGCCCTCGGATAAGCTCTGGAAACTTTACTCTGAGCTCATCGTTAAGTGATAGAAGTGCTGGCAAGATTTTGGATGCGGTGAGCTATCTTGCATATTCGGTGACTGGGCCAGACCGTGCGCATCTAAACTCAACCCGCTCTATGAGAAGAAAAACACGACTTGATTTTAATAGATTTATTGGCACGCGATTAGCAATCACAAAATGCACATATTTAAAGTGTGCAGCTTGCTAAGATCTGGCCGAGTGCACACCGGTCGCCACCCCCCAGTGAAGCTGATGCAGGTCCATCATCTCCAAAGCTTCCTCCTGATCCTATGTCATTCCTTCCCACCCGACCCCCCACCCTCCTGCCCCAGCAAGTACTGTTCAGTGTTCCATGCTTATTGATTGAACTATTGAAATGTTATGGAAAGGACCAAAAGTAGCCGTTCATCTGCTGCTTTAAGAGTAAATAATACCCTAAACAACACGTGTTTAAACAATAAGGATGGATGATGCTATAGAAAACCCATCAATCATCTTGGGCGCCGGAGAAGTCCAGGTGATTGCTCCATGAAACATCGCAGTGTTCTGAAACTCGGGAACCTGAGTTTCCTAACCCTGTCAGGACGTCCTCTTGACTCTTACTGGAACTTAGTGACCGTTGTGTTTGGCTGTTCTCAGACCGTTATTATAATAACCTGCTAGATTCTTTCCAGGGATCGCTTTGAATCCACCCACCTGCCCTTTGCCTTGCGGGAGTCTCGTTTCCTTGGGGGTTTGAAATGCTGTTTGCTCACTTTTGTTTTCTGCCGTCCTCCCTTGTGCTCTGTTTTTCCAAGACCACGAAGAAGCCGCAGCGGTCACGCTTACAGAAGTTCTCTGGCCCCTGAGACTTCATCGCGGGAGCTCACAGCTTGTCTCCCTGCTTCTCCCACGGTGGGTCTCTAGTCTCCTGATGCGGCGCTGAGCCGCTGGCCTCCTGTGGGTCTCAGCACGCCATTATTTCCAAGATTATCCTCAGGACAGACAAAGAGGGAGAAAGAAAGAGAGAAACGAAGGAAGGCACGAGGGGGAAGGAAGGGAGGGAGGAAGGGAGGAAGAGAGAGCTGCCGTGCTGAGCACTCGACACCATCGCCTCACTGGCAGGTGCTACTGTCTCTCACTGGCCAGGGGCCACTCTGAGGCACGAGAGTCTGGGCCTGGCTTTCCAGACTCTCAAACACATCCTTTAAATCTCTTCCAGCTCTTCTCGGCCGTGCTATTCTTCTCCTGCATTTTCTGCTTTATTGGGCCCCTTAACCAGCTCTGCGCTCTCAGCAGCTCCCCACGTGACTGCTCCTCACTAAAAGATTCCCACTCTTCACAGCTCTGCCCTGCAGTCCATGGCGGTGAACTTTCAGCAGCATTCCAGCCTCATTCAACTCGCGCCCAGGCCCTTTGTCTCTGTCTTATCTTGTCCCTGAAAAAATAGCAGTTTGGGTTGTGGTTGCTCCGGCTCAGCTGGGGCTGGGCAGCGGAAGGCCTGCAGGACGGAGAAGGGTCAGGCGCTGTGAGCATCTGGGGCGGAGAAAGGGTTTTCTGGAGCCGCTCCCTTTCCTAGCGCAGGGGCTAGGTTTCAGTTTACAGAGGGACACGTTGAACAAAGGCCACAGTCTATGAAGCCCGCGTGTATTCCTCACCACAGCCACCCAGGCGCTCTGGGACCCCATCAAACGTGCAGTGGCCTCTGGAGAGGAACTCACAGTGAATATTTAAGAAACAGCAGTAACAGAAACAAGAACAGAAGCACCGCCGGCTGGCAGAGCCCGAAGCTCAAAAGTCTCAAGGCTCTTCTGCATTTTGAGACCTTCTCCAACAACACGAACATTCTGCTTGGTGAGTCGGTAAGAACGCTCGCCCTTTGACGCAGTGAATCCCTGTCTTTGTCAGACTGGGGGGCTGCCATGGTGGAGAGAGTCCGTGATCTGAATTTCTCCAACCAGGTGAAACCTAACAAGCACGTGGCTGGGGTCAATGTTGGGTGAACACCCAGGATTACCGGACAGATGTTAGCCTCCACCTGGCTGGGTGCTCACAGAATCCCCTTTATCCCCTGAAGAATTGCTAAAACCAGCAATTAGGAACAGCAAACGCCAGTGCTTTGCCTTGAGGGGACTGGGAGCTTCAAGGCAAAATAGCTAAGAGATGTGAAATCTGTCATTAAACACAGCCTTGGTCTTAAATGTCCAGAACCCTCTCCTTGCCCTTGAGTTTTGGCAACAACTTCTTTCTGAATTTCTCTGCCTCTGTTTAACAGTTTGTTTTCTTAGGGAATAAGCTCTGTAAGCAACCAGTTGTTTTTCATTCCCGTGTTGTTCTTCCAGCTCTCTTAATTGGATAAATGAACATATGGCTTGACTTTTAACCTGATTTTCCTTGCGCTTAAACCGAAAGAGGGTACCACCATTTGTGTGTGTTCTGTGCACTGGTTTATTATCAGTTCCAAGGACCTTACCAGTATGACCTGGGAGATTCTACAAAATGAGAAAAATTGCTCTCACCCTTTGCCGTACCTAAAATCAATGGTACGACGAGGGTAAAATGGAATATGATATGCCAGACAGTACTGTCTTTACTGAAAGACTGCTTGCAGTGGTATTTTGGACAGGGAGAGTTTACTAAGTATCTTTTGCTGAAAACTTTTCGTAGTACAAATTATGTTATTCATGGTGGTTAAGCTCTGTAGTCACCATGAACACAAAATTAGTGAATTTCAGGAATACTTAAGAACCATCATTCCTGTAGAAAACAGTTCCTGCAAGTTTCTGCTTATGACATTTTCACCAGCCAACCGATTCCTACCTTTGTTTTATGTACGTTTCTGTTTAGAGGTACCTTATTTAACAGACACCGATGGTTCAATAATGATAAGGTTGAACTCGTGGTCAACCGCCTTGTAATTCAGTCCCAAACAAAGCTGAACTGGCAAAGGTTTTCTCCGCAAGGCTTGTCCCAGCCTTCTCACGCTTAGGGAGAGCAGACAGCACTCCAGGGCCACACTTGAGAGCCGTTTTAAGCAGCAACATCACCCAGAAAAGCACATGACGTGGAAAGTGTGGTGCTAAATGCCGTGAAAGGACCCCGGTCTCCAGTCTGAGGGCTGGGGCAGGAGGGCAGCTCCGTTCAGACCAGTCGCTCAGTGGTGTCCGACTCTTTGTGACCCCATGGACTGCAGCACGCCCGGCCTCCCTGTCCATCACCAACTCCCGGAGTTCACTCAAACCCATGTCCATCGAGTTGGTGATGCCATCCAGCCATCTCATCCTCTGTCGCCCCCTTCTCCTCCCACCTTCAATCTTTCCCAGCATCAGGGTATTTCTCAGTCAGTCAGTTCTTCGAATCAGGTGGCCAAATATTGGAGTTTCAGTTTCAGCATCAGTCCTTCCAATGAATGTTCAAGACTGATCTCCTTTAGGATGGACTGGTTGGATCTCCTTGCAGTCTAAGGGACTCTCAAGAGTCTCCTCCGACACCACAGTTCAAAAAAGGCAGGGTGTCCCTTGTGTGTTCTCACCTGGGAACACGCCCGCCAGGCCCACTTCAGATTTTTCAACTACGTCCATGTCCGTAAGTGAGTGAGTAACACAGTATTGGGGGTTACAGAGAAGTGTAATGGGCTGATCTATTTGCAGATACGGAATCCATGGCTAATGAGGACCAGCTGTGCTTCTGGAAGAATCACTGAGGGCATCTGTATTCTTCCTGTACTAATATATTTTTTTTTGCCAATACTGATTATCTCACTTCTGACTATTCCAGCCTTCCTGACTTAACTTTCTCTTCTTAAAAAATTTTGTGGAACTAAAAAAAAAATTTTTTTTTTCTGGTTCCTTATTCTCCACACCCAGCCTTCAATTCAGAACGATTGCATTTTGGTTGTTTGTGTAAACATTGATGGGAAAGGATGCTCAGAGGTTGCTGTGGGTGTGCCCCTCCCCCAGCTTGCATCCCCATACCTCGACATCCCCCAGCTCACCCCAAGTACAGGTGCAGACACACGGGAGGCTGGCTGAGTCTTTTTGCCCGTAGACATCCTCTGTCCAGAGGAATACGCTACATCCCCAGAGGGCAGAGCAGGGAAGGGGCGGACAAGGCGCCTGAGACGCGATCAGAAGCCCAGCTCCTCACCCCTCAGTGGAGGATTCTGGGGCCTCTCCCCAGCAGGACTTGGCCCCCCTGGCCCCAGGACTCACCTGCACCCTCCCACCTCCTCATGACACCCTGTGGCTTGCCTCTCTCATTAACTCAACCCAGGGACTGAGCCCGTTTCAGGCACTGAAATGCCAGGGTTCCTACATCGCAGACAGATTCTTTCAGATCCGCCAGGGAAGCTCTCTCAGTAACAACCTTTATGCAAATCCTTAACGCAGGTTCCTTAATGCAATGCCCCTAAGGTAACTCATACAAGGTGGAAACACTTTTGGGGTGGGGTGAGAATCTTAAGGAAAGATTTGCATTTCTGTGTGATGGTTTGAGCTGAGAGACACCAGAGGGCCCAGCGGAGAGGCTGCCCTCCACACCTGGCCTCAGCTCCCACGAGACCCTGGCCTCCGTTCCCACTGCCGAGTTCCCTGGTGCCCTTGGAAGTTTCCTGGGCTGCGCTCACAGATCCCTGCGAACTGGTGCAGGGAAGGCAGGGAAAGCCTTTCTTTCGCCACGTGGACGGCCAGGAGCCTAGAGTACAGGTGCTGGCAGGGTCGTGAAGGCTCTGACGGCCTGTCCCTTGGGCTCCGGGGTGGCCAGCAGTCTTGGGTGTCCCCTGGGCCACGGACACATGACTCCAGGGTCCGTGTCATTACCTGCCAGTGTCCATGTCGCTGCCCTTCTTCCTATAGAGACACCGGCTGCTGGACTCGGGCCCACCCTAGGACCTCATCTTACCTGCATTCCACCCGCAAAGTCCCTGTTTCCAAATCAGGTCCCGTGCACGGAGGGCTGGGGCGTGAGCACGCCTTCTGAGGACACCCTTCAGCTGGGAACCATGCCCGACTCCCTGGACTATGAAATGCAGGCGCTGGGCGGCAAGACGATCTCCGAGCTCCACTCTAAATCATGCAGTCACAGGATTCAGGCGTCAACGGTAAGTGTTGCTAGCGCTTTCGTGGCTGATGTTTCTCTTCCTCTCTCCCTTTCCCATTATAACCACAGTAGAAATCAGACTGTTGCTGTTTAGGCACCAAGTCGTGTCCGACTCTTGCGACCCCAGTGGACTGTGGCCCGCCAGGCTCCTCTGTCCATGGAATTTTCCAGGCAAGAATCCTGGAGTGGGTAGCCGCTGCCTTCTCCAGGGCATCTTCCCGACCAGGGCTGGAACCAGAGTCCCTTGCACTAGCAGGCAGATTCTTTACCTCTGAGCCACCAGGGAAGCCCAGATATCATATTACAGTTCCTCTAAAAAGAAAAACGCATATCACCTCACATTAAAATATAGAAAAAAGAAAGCATACATCAAATTGACGTCTCTTCCAATAATTACATTCTCATCTCTAAGCATTTAACTTTCGAATTCAACTTCAGATACTCACTGAACATTTATAAAATATTTTGAAAGACTGGGTGAAGGTAACAATTAGTCATGACACAGATTTCCTGAAAGACCATTATGTTACTTCTGATCCCTCGCTCAGGTACAACGTGTTACAAATTTAATGTCAGAATGTTATCTGCCCAGGACTCCAGTAGTTTGCAAGGTTAAGGGTGCCTTCCCCACAGCTTAACTGCTCCTGCCAGGGAAGGGATGAATAGAACTGACTGTATTTTATTTTTCTCTAAGCTGTAGTGTGTTTTCTGCACGACGGGGGACCGGATATGAGAACAACAGGTATGAATCGTATCATTAACCCCAGGGAGCAAAGTTTGAGTGAGTCTGCTCTCCTGGAAGGCTGGTTTTTCTTTTTTTAAATTCTGTTTATTTTTCGAGATTTTCACTTTTTAAAAAGATGCTCTGTTTACGCTATAGCCACCAATGGAAATAAAAGCAAATTATCCTTGGAAGGAGGTAGGAAGTATTTGTAGCGCTGTGCAGTGGGGCCCCCAGTGTGTCCACTGCGAGGAGAGACGACGCCCGGCCCAAGGGGCTGATGGAAGCTACGTGGCCACCGAGCCCTGCCCCAGTGATGTCTCCCGGGTCTGAGGACAGGAAGTCACGTGTGGTGTCATTTTCAGCTGCAAAGGGAGGCAGATGCTCCCAGATCGCTATCGTGGTCCAGTGTCAAAGGGGTCTCGTGATCTTACCAGGCGTCTTTAACCAAAGATAACAGCGGAAGTTTTATCCATTGGGACCTGACAGGGGCCTCCAAGGCCTCTTCCCTTGTCTCAGTCAGAGGGGTGAATGTAGGCTCAGCAGGTGACGGGATTCCTTTTTTAAAAAAATAGTTTTATTTATTTATTCCATTTACTTTGGGCTGCGCTGGATCTTCGCCGCTGTGTGGCTAGGCTTTAGTTGCCACGAGCGAGGGCGCCTCTCTGCTGAAGAGTCCAGGCTTCTCACTGCGATGCCTTCTCTGGGCGTGGCTCCCAGGCTCTGGATCACAGGCTCACTAGCTGTGGTACCTGGCTTAGTTTCCGTGAGATCTTCCTGGATCAGGGATCTGACCTCCGTCTCCTGCATTGGCAGGTGAATTCTTTCCCAGTGAAGAAAGAGGCCCTGGGGTTCTTAGCTATTTGGAAACCTCCTTCAGCTGAAAGCCAGGACCATCACTTTGATCTGATTATATTGTTTGTTGGGGTCACGTGGAGAATGAGCAGACAGCAGCAGTAACCCTTCTGGCCTCTCCTGACTTGAATGGAGAGTCAAGCGGTTGATCCGTTCATGTGCTGACGAAGAAGCTGGTCAGCATCCTGCCGTTTCACGAGGCTCATAAGCTGTCTTCTCAAGATGAACAGTTATATACGAGGAGTCTCGATGCATGATGAATGCGACTCTCGCCTTTAGAGGTTACCCAGGCAGTCAGGTAGAGAATTGAGGTGATCTGCTCTGAAAGACAAAAGGGGAAATTTCCTTTCTGCATGAACAGCATAGTAGGCCTAATCTTTCACTTCACACCGTGGTCGCACAGGAAGGTGGACACTGCCAACGGGAAGCCTTCCAGGCTTTCACTGGTATTTTTCCCAAGTGCCTCAACCATCAGACCATATTAGTGTTTCCTGGGCACATGCAATGCGATTGGAATGTTGTAAGAGCCTTCTCCGTTCCCTGCAAAGTCATTTTCTACAGGTATTTCCCCAGGTAGCAGAACATGGTCTTACTGCCACATGCCCGGAAAGTGAGAAAGTAGCAGCGTTTTGCACACTATACATTTTAAGAGCTGGAGGTTTAATGACATCCCTGGGGTCACCCCAGGGCAGGAACGGTGGATACTGTTTGCTTAGTCTCCAGACTCACTGCTCACACGACTGCCCACACGGGGAACCCAAAAAGCCGTGGTTTTAACTCAACTAGATTCAGAGGGCGTCTGGCTCCCCGAGCTCTGGGCCCAAAGTCAGAGACACATGCCTTTCTCAGGCAATTGGAAACATTTCAGTCTCTTGCATCAGGTTCCTTAACATGTATCCCTTCATCACTCAGCTATGCCGGGGACTTGTCTGGGTGAGAACACATTCAGAAGAACAGCAGTGTGCTGGGACCCCAGTTCTCAGCCTCATTTTGCAGGTCTCACCAACCCAGCACAGAAGGCCCCTTATCAACACGTTTCCATTTTTCTTGCAAGGAGGGTTTTCGGTAAGAGAAAACAGGCCAATAGCCTGATTTAATAAGAAATAACAGTACATTTTTCAGGTCCAGCTTTGGGTCATGCAAGCCTTCCAGCCAGGACTGGAAAATGGGCCGACCTCCAGCACCTGCTCTTAAATGTCCCAGAGCCCGGAGCTGCGTTGAACGGACACACCAAGGACGTAAACGGGATGCCCGGTGTGCTGATTTGAATCCCCCAAATCTGGAGGTTCATCATTCCCAGAGTCTCGTATCATGTCGTGTGTGCAGTGAGCTTCTCTTCAAAGAGCCCTTAAACATTCACTAACCAGACAGCGTGTTCCTGCCGCACTCTCAAGTCCAGTTCACAGCTGCATCAGGCTTGTGGCGCCGAAGGAAGGCGTCCAGGACGCTTGTGGCATGCACAGAGCGGAGAGAGGCGCATCGCCATGTGGCCCCGGTCCCCACAGGAGCGCACGCAGGGAGCCCTGTGCAGAGAGGGAAAGAGCCACACGCGGCTGCGGAGCTCCGGAGAGGGCCTGCAGACAGAGACGACGTGCTTTGCCTCTTTCATAATTAGCCCCTGTGAACATGTACCGCTGCTACTGCTGCTAAGTCGCTTCAGTCGTGTCCGACTCTCAGCGACCCCCTGGACTGCAGCCCACCAGGCTCCTCCGTCCATGGGATTTTCCAGGCAAGAGTATTGGAGTGGGGTGCCCCTGTGAACATGTAAGGAGTGGTTTTATTTTGTGTGGGAAAAAACCCAACAAAACTATGCTGTTCATGGGACGGTTCATTTATTTGTGAGGCAGGCACCAGTTGGGTTGGAGGCGGCCTGGGGATGCTGCTGGCGACTGAAGCCAGGGATGAGGAGGTCACACCCTGCAGGCTGTGGTGGCAGGTGGAGAGGACCCAGGCCCGGGAGACACAGGAGCGGGTGTGGCTTTATTTGAGGGGAGCTGGTGCAGTCAGAGGCCCAGGTGTGGGGGCTGCTGAGAGCTGCCCAGGGCCCTGGGGGGCAGGGGATCGTCCCCCACCGCTGGGGGTCCCTGCCTGGGAACTGCTGCCCCTGGGCAGAGCGGCCTCAGCCGGGGTCAGCCCTGCCTGCTGGCAGCCTCCTGCCTCAGTCCGCTGCTGCAGCTCTAACAGCGAGGTCTCAGGCCGGGGCGGGCACCGCCTGGGCTTAAATTCACACACCTCCAGAGGCTGGGAGTCTGACGTGGGGGTGACAGTGTGGCGGGGTCCTGAGCTCGGAGGTCAGGGGGGCCGTGTGGTGGGTTTCTGCTGCAAGCCCCCCCGCAGCCCCGGGTGCCCCACTCCTGACTTCACAGTGTGTCTGCACGTTGCAGAAAGGTGGCAGGGGCTCTGGGTTCCCTTTACAGGGGCCCTGCCTCAGGGCATGGGGCTCGACCTCCCCAACCTGCTTGTCTCCCCAAGGACCGACTCTCTCATTCCACCACCAGGAGGTGAGGATCTCAACGAGTGTACTCTGAGAAGACAGGAGCGTTCAGTGTACACACCTCTGTCCAACGGCTGGTCAAGGCGGGCATGCACACTTTGCCCCTGTTGCTCACCTCCTGACCGTCACCCAGCCCCATCCCAACCACCACTGAGCCCCATCCCGACCATCACCCAGCCCCCTCCTGACCGTCACCCAGTTCTCTCCTGACCGTCACCCAGTTCTCTCCTGACCATCACCCAGTCCTGTCCTGACCGTCACCCAGTTCTCTCCTGACCGTCACCCAGCCCTGTCCTGACCGTCACCCAGTTCTCTCCTGACCATCACCCAGCCCTGTCCTGACCGTCACCCAGTTCTCTCCTGACCGTCACCCAGCCCCCTCCTGACCGTCACCCAGCCCCCTCCTGACCGTCACCCAGTCCCCTCCTGACCGTCACCCAGCCCCCTCCTGACCGTCACCCAGCCCTGTCCTGACCATCACCCAGTCCTGTCCTGACCATCGCATAATCCCCTCCAGACCATCACCCAGTCCCCTCCTGACCGTCACCCAGTCCCCTCCTGACCGTCACCCAGCCCTGTCATGACCATCACTCACCCCCCTCCTGACCGTCACTGAGCCCCCTCCTGACCATCACCAAGCCCCGTTCTGACCGTCCCTGAGCCCCATTCTGACCGTCACTGAGCCCCACCCTGACCATCACCCAGACCCGTCCTGACCGTCACTGAGCCCCCTCCTGACCGTCACCGAGCCCCACCTTGACTCTCACTGAGCCCCACCCTGACCATCACCGAGCCCCGTCCCGGCTCCAAGGCCCTGGTAAGCTCAGTGCACCTGCCACCCAGCTCTGCCTCCCTAGACACCGTCTTGCTTCCTTCCCCCTGCGGGCGCTGCTCCTTCCCCTTGTCCCCAGTGGACTTCCTCTGTGCAATATGTGTCTCGAGTCTGCTTCCTGGGGAACCTGAGCTGTAAGTGTTCTGGTCAAGGGTGGCCTGAGAAAGCGACGAGTCAGCTCGCTGTGAGGGCAGAGACTCAGGGCGACTGGGCCACAGGCAGCATCCGGCATTGGCAGGGCTGCTGCTGCTGCTGTGACTGCCTGCACAGGCGACCTGGGCTGGGGGGAGCGGGAGGGTGGGGGACCGATTCACAGCCTTAGCGGCTTTCCAGGCTCCAGGAGCAGAAATCGCAAAAGAATCCAGTGTCCTTGCTGGAGGGAACTGATGCATTAGAGCAGAGGTTCTCAGCAGGACTGATTTTGGCTCCCCAGGGATATCTGGTGATATAAGACTCATCACAACCGAGAGGGGACAGTTGCTACTGACTGACATCAAGGGGCAAAGCCCAAGGATGCTGCTGAACACCCTGCAGTACACAGGATAGACCCCAAAACAAAGAACCATCAGGACAAAGGTCAACAGGACAAAAGCCAAAAAACCCTGCATTGAAGACAGTGAGAGGCAGGGAACTTCCCTGGAGGACCAGTGGTTAAGACTCTGAGCTTTTAATGCAGGGTCCACCGTTTCAATCCCTGGTTGGGGAGCTAAGATCTTGTGTGTCCCACAGTGCAGCCAAAATTCTTTTTAAATAAATAAATTAAAAAAATTTTAAAGATAGTGAAAAGCTAAGAATGATTAAGTTAAGGCAAGTGTGAAAGTCAGAGGCCTATGTTGCTGAAGCTGAAGTTCCAATACTTTGGCTACCTGATGCGAAGAGTTGACTCATTGGAAGAGACCCTGATGCTGGGAAAGATTGAGGGTGGGAGGAGAAGGGGATGACAGAGGATGAAATGGTTGGATGGCATCATCGACTCAGTGGACATGAGTTTCAGCAAGGTTCGGGAGTTGGTGATGGAGAGAAGTCTGGCGTGTTGTAGTCCATGGGGTTGCAAAGAGGTCGGACGTGATTGAGTGACTGAACAGCAACAGTGTGTTATTTACTGAATTTTTGTGTCCCCAAATTCCTGTGCTGAAGCCCTAATACCAATCAGCTGTTATTAGGAGGTGGGGGCTTTGAGAGCTGATTAGATGAGGTCGTGAGGGTGGGCCCCCACCATGGGATTAGTGCCCTTATAACAAGAGGAACTAAAAAGCCTCTTGATGAAAGTGAAAGAGGAGAGTGAAAAAGTTGGCTTAAAGCTCAACATTCAGAAAACGAAGATCATGGCACCTGGTCCCATCACTTCATGGGAAATAGATGGGGAAACAGTGGAAACAGTGTCAGACTTTATTTTGGGGGGCTCCAAAATCACTCCAGATGGTGATTGCAGCCATGAAATTAAAAGACCCTTACTCCTTCGAAGGAAAGTTATGACCAACCTAGATAGCATGTTCAAAAGCAGAGACATTACTTTGCCAACAAAGGTCCGTCTAGTCAAGGCTATGGTTTTTCCAGTGGCCATGTATGGATGTGAGAGTTGGACTGTGAAGAAGGCTGAGCAGCGAAGAATTGATGCTTTTGAACTGTGGTTTTGAAGAAGACTCTTGAGTGTCCCTTGGACTGCAAGGAGATCCAACCAGTCCAAGGAGATCAGCCCTGGGATTTCTTTGGAAGGACTGATGCTAAAGCTGAAACTCTGGTGCTTTGGCGACCTCATGAGAAGAGTTGACTCATTGGAAAAGACTCTGATGCTGGGAGGGATTGGAGGCAGGAGGAGAAGGGGATGACAGAGGATGAGATGGCTGGATGGCATCACTGACTCGATGGATGTGAGTCTGAGTGAACTCCGGGAGTTGGTGATGGACAGGGAGATCTGGCGTGCTGTGATTCATGCGGTTGCAAAGAGTCGGACACGACTGAGTGACTGAACTGAACTGAACTGAACAAGAGGAAGCGGAGAAGGCAATGGCACCCCACTCCAGTACTCTTGCCTCGAAAATCCCATGGACAGAGGAGCCTGGTGGGCTGCAGTCCATGGGGTCGCACAGAGTTGGACTCGACTGAAGTGACTCAGCACCAGCAGCAGCAAGAGGAAGTGGCACTGGGGCTCCTCCTGCAAAATGTGGACACAGAGATGGGGGCCACCTGCAAGCCAGGATGAGGGTCCCCCAGGGGCTGAATCTGCTGCAGCTTGATCTTGGTCTTCTAGCCTCCAGCACTGTGAGAAGCCAGTCCAGTCTACGGTGTTAGAGCAGCCTGAGCTGACCAAGACCTCCTTGGCAAAACATAGAGAGACTATCCTCTTCTCTAGCTGGAGGGCAGAAGAAGCTGAGAATCGAGATTAGCACTTGGGGGTTAGGATAGCAGATCCCAGAGGAAATGGGATTCCCACCTCCAAGAAAACCTGCTGAACTGCACCCCGTCCTGATTTCAGAGCAGCCGGGCCTTAACATATATTTCTTGGTGGAGAAATATGGTTAGTGGAGGTTAGTGGAGCTATTTACAAGATGAACAGGGAAAACAACGAAGGAGCCATGAAAATCTTATTCATTTATTCATTCGGCAGAATACTGTTTTGTCCCTTTAACGACTCTGGAAACGTTCCCACACTCTGAAAACATGGGTGTAACAGTATTGAAATATGGTAAATGCTGTAAATGCCGTATCAAATGTAAAAAGTTATACAATGTAGAGAAAATGAGTTAAAGTATGTAAGATGTTTTCCTAAGAAATGAAAAAATATATAAAAATACTATTTTTTTATATTGTTAGAATGTTGGAACTGTGCCTTGTGACCTAATAAAACGCCGTTTCTGAAATATTTTTCCTTATTGACTGTAAATTAGTAACAGTACTACCCCCTTAGGGCTTCCCGGGTTGCTTAGTAGGTAAAGAACCTGCTTGCAATGCAGGAGACATAAGGGAAGCAAGTTCAATCCCTGAGTTGGGAAGATCCCCTGGAGGAGGGCATGGCAACACGCTCCACTATTCTTGCCTGGAGAATCCCACGGACAGAGGAGCCTGGAGGGTTACGGTCCACAGGGTCACAAAGAGTCGGACACGACTGAAGTGATTTAGCATGCACGCACACTACCCCATTGCCGTAAATATAATTTGTACAGCCATATGCCCTGCACAAAGGCTCCTGGCTTTGGGGGAGGGCTAGCATCCAGCCCAGAGAGGGTCTCCAATTCGCTTTCCTCACCTGCGGCAGGATGGATTTTCTAGCTGGCAGACAGGCTCAGCTATGATGAGAAAGAACCTATAGAAAGTTTCAGGATGTGCCCAAGAGGACAGCTCTAGACTTACTTGGTTTGCAAAGGGGTCTCACAGACACGTGATTAGACCCCTACCCAGAGAGGACTTGACCGTTCAGACTTGAGTCACTGTCTTCCCTTCTGTGAACCGGGATGCATTCGTGCATCAGGAGACGGCAAGGGCTCCACCTCTCCTCCTAGCCCGGCTTTCTAGCAAAGATCCTGCTCTCCTGCTCTGCTTTTCAGGCCTCTGCAAACAAGCGCCAGGGTGAAACGTGGAGGGCAGGTGCCAGGAAGCCGCTGGCACGACCCTCCCGGGTGCCGTGACCCACACGAGCAGGGCGGGGGAGAGGAAGCGAGACAGCACAAGTGCCCTGGGGCTGCGGCTCTGCATCCACCCGCTGCCTGGAGAGAGGAGGTCGCCACGGAGCAGAGTTACACTGCGGAATGCTGGCCACGCTCCGGTCGCCCTTGGGGACACGGCCGGATGTCAGAGGAGCAGGACCCGGGGGACGTGCTAAAGGCAGAGAAGTAAGGTGCATGGCCCCTGACAGGTGCTCCCGACAGGTGAGCTCGTGCCCCATCCGCTTTCCTAAGAAACATGGTGGGCTAGTGAGGGTGGGTGTGGATGGCCGCAGGGGCCTCTTGTGGCCCTGGGAGGTGATCTGGGGGGAAGATGGGGTGAGGGTGAGGAGGGGAGGTTTTACTTTCACCCCCAGGCCCAGGGAAAAGCTGCTGCCTGCAGGGAGGGCGGGGTGGCAGCTGGGCTGGCTGAGAGCCGGGCTCTGCACACGGCGTAAGGCGCATCCTTTCCCTGCCCGGCCTCGGGGCGCCCCTCCAGTCCCGCGGGGTCCACAGATGGCACCACGGGGGCCCTCTTGGCCCTGGTCTGCACCTTCTGGTTGCTTCTCCATCACTGTCAGGTGGTTGCTCCTTAAGGAGACGACCCGGGGGTGCTGAGCCCCTGAATTAAGCAGGGAGATCTCGGAACTGGGAGGGTTTCCTTCAGACTTGGAGAGGAACAGGAGGCCCCCGAAGCCCTTCTCCAGGCTAGTGGTGTTTCAGAGGCTCCTGTCCCGGAAGAGATGGGAAAGGGGCTCGGCCAGGACCCCCTTGGAGTCCAGCAGAGTCCTGTGGACTGCCTGAAGCCCTCCCTTGAGTCAGTTCCAATTTGGGAATTCTAAGTCCAGTGACCCAGTTGCTTTCAATGGATTTTTCTATTTTTGCCACTGCCTCTGTGGCTGATCTCCAGCAGCATAGTGGGCACCTACTGCCCTGGGGTGTCTATCTTTCAGTGTCCTATATTTTTGCCTCTTCATACTGTTCATGGGGCCCTCAAGGCAAGAATACTGGAGTGGTTTGTCATTCCCTTCTCCAGTGGACCACATTTTGTCAGAACTCTCCACCATGACCTGTCCGCCTTGGGTGGCCCTGCATGGCATGGCTCAAAGCTTCATTGAGTTACACAAGCTGTGATCAGATTGGTTAGTTTTCTGTGATCGTGGTTTTCATTCTGTCTGCCCTCTGAACTAACTCATTTGAAAAGACCCTGATGCTGGGAAAGATTGAAGGCGGGAGGAGAAGGGGATGATGGAGGGCCAGATGGTTGGATGGCATCACTGACTCAATGGACATGAGTTTGAGTAGACTCCAGGAGTTGGTGATGGACAGGGAGGCCTGGCGTGCTGCAGTCCATGGGGTCGCAAAGAGTGGGACACGACTGAGTGACTGAGCTGAACTGAACCTGCTGCTAAGGACAGATTGGAGCATTTTCCACTCTTTTTACAGCTCTTGCTACCTAGATGGAGATGCAAATATTATATACTGGCGCAGGCTGTTCAAAATCAGGGCACCAGAGAGATCAAAAAGGGAAAGAAACAACATCTTTCTGAGGTGTGTTGTCTTTCCTCTGCCAGCCAACGACACTTAATGTCACTGAGGTGGGCATGTGGGCGTGTTTACTACAAATTGGCATTCTGGGGGCTTCCTCATTTCAGTGATCTTTGAAACTAACCCACTTCTTGGGCTGAAGTGTCAGCTGAAGAGGTTCTGTACACAGGACACACACACACACACACACACACACACACACACACGGAAGATTTTCTTTCATGAGAGCAACCTTGAATATGCACCAAAGTTGATTTAAAGAGTATTCTGAAGACTTTTTAGTAAACTTCAGCATAGACCAAGGGGATGGGACACTGAGATATTATCTGATGGATTTAGCCAGAACGAAGAATGTGTTGAGATAATTTTTCAGTCGGATGGAGAGAGAGGAATTGCCCCAAACGTGACCTCACGGCTCCTCTTCTTTTGGCAGATGGAGACCAATGCCCAGATCAGAGCATCCAGGACCAGAGGGAACGCTACATCCCCTCAGCCTCCCGGGGACCTGCTGGAGTCAGAAGCCATCTAGGAATTAAATGACAGAGGAGACGAAACCAGAGCGGAAGCACCCGACGTAGCGTTCGTCTCTCGTTCCCTCCTCGATACCTGCCGTGGTATCTGATGTCCAGTGCCTGCTGGACATACGCTTCTCCAGTGAGTGGATGCAGAACTGAGCACACTTCTCTGTTTTGTCTCTTTTTCTTCTTTCTCAGTCCTGTTGGTCTGTTATGCTCTGTGCTCAGTGGCACAGTCGTGTCTGACTCTGACCCTTTGGACTGTAGCCTTCCAGGCCCCTCTGTCCATGGAATTTCTTAGGCAAGTATACTGGGGTGGGGTGCTGTTTCTTCCTCCAGGGGATCTTTCCTGCCCAGGGATTGAACCCGAGTCCCCTACATCTCCTGTATTGCAGGGAGCTTCTTTACCCGCTGAGCCCCCTGGGAAGCCTCGTTTGTCTGTTTTGACTGCACGGAGGCAACCCCCTGCATGGCGTTCTCTTCTCACTGGACCACCTTGTCCCTCGGGGCCTGGCCAGAGAGACCTGCCGTGGTTATAAACCTCCTCCTCTGGGCTTCTCCCGACACTACGTGTGCTTGCTAGTGAACATTCCAGAGTCTCGGTGAGAAGCTGAGCGGGGGGCAACACGAGGGGGCAGGTGATGGAAAGGGCCCCCTGGGGACCAGATCCTGGAGATTTACTCTCCCGGATTCTGGGAAGGGAAGGGCTAGATGAGCTGGTGGTTCCCACAGTGTAGGGGTCCAAGAGATTGTTCCGAAGTAAGCCTGGCCGTCAGCTCCAGAGCCTCGGCCACTGACTAATAACTTGAGGGGCCATGTTAGTTCTCTGGGGCTGCTGCAAACAAATGTCACGAACCAGGTGGCTTAATAGACATTTGTTCTCTCGGAGCCCAGGAGGCCAGGATATTGAGCTCAGGGTTCTGGGCAGGGCTGGTCCCTCGAGAGGCTGAGAGGGAAGCTCTGATCCCGCGGTTCCTCTCTCCCAGCTCATGATGGTTTCCTGGTCATTCTTGCTCTTCCTGAGCGTGGACATGCATCCCTCCCAGCAATGCCTCCATCCACGTGGCTTCTCTGTGGCCAGACTTCCAGGCCCCATAAAGCCACCAGCCTTACTGGATCAGAGTTCACCCTAATGGCGTTATCTCACTTTGATTATATCTGTAAAGATGATTTTCAAATATCATCTTCAGAGGTTTTAGAGAGTAAGGTTTCAACCTGCTTTTGAGGGGGCTAGGGAGCTGGGCAGAGGGTGAGACTGCTCAACCCGTGACAGCCAGCAGGGAAAACTTTGCTCGGCCAGCTCACGACCTGCCCCAGGGACATGTTCCGCGTCCCTCATTTATCGTGACCTACCTGCCAAGGACCCAGAGAGAGCTGGCTGTTCAATCAAGGAGTGCTTCAAAGCAGCTTTAAAATTAAATATTTATCTTGATCTTTTATAACCCTACTTACACAAGGGGCAATTACTGTGATGCTAATTAGTTTTACCAGCATATAGTTCTTGGCAATAAAAGGCCTTGGTGCATAATTAGTTTGCAAGAAAAAACAACCCTGGCAAATATTAAATATTTAAGAACTCAAAATAACTACCCGTTGTACTTGACCATAGGCTGGACGGTCCAGACTCCAGAATGCGCTGATGGTTTAAAGTGTTCATAAAGCAAGCGCGTGTGCACCCCTTTAGATCTTACCTGGAAGCAGCCCAGCCTGCAGGTGACCCCCTCTTTCCAGCAACTCCCCTTCCATCCCCATGCTCCCAGCCTGTCCACAGGCGAGATGGAATGAAGGACGGTGCCACTTCAGCCAGATGGCAGGTGTGAGTGCCGTGTGGACAAGCCTTATCACGACCTTCAGTTTCACCCGGGAGCTCTTGAGATTAAGGCCGTGTGTTCTGCCAGAAGCTCAGTTTCTTAGAAATAATCTTTCTGAAAGCACTGGCTGTGCTTAAACTGCAACAAACGGGACCATTATGCCATTATTATTGTCCTCATCATTTCCATGACCTCTTTCAACACTGCTAGAGTGACAATCTTGGGTCCCCGTGCCCTGGACCTGTACAGGCAGGCCACGGGGCAGGCGGCATTCCCCTCACATCCTCTGCTCCTGGATCTGTTGGTCTCTGTGTCCCCACCCTGAGCGTGGCCAGACTCCCACCCCTCACTGAGGAGGATGCCCAGCAGAAGCGCTAAGTGAGGTCAGCTGGTAAAAGACATGACCTTCCTGCCTTCCCCTCCTCTCCTCTGTGCCTCCTCAGTCGCTGACTCTGATGAAGCCAGCAAGGCCCACGGGACAAGGTGCTGAGGGCAGTCTCAGGGCCACAGCCAGAGAGGGAGCCTCAGGCGTGAGTTCACCCCCTGACTGAGCAGGCAGGTCAGTTCTGTTCAGTCGCTCAGTCATGTCTGACGCTTTGTGACCCCCATGGACTGCAGCACACCAGCCTCCCTGTCCATCACCAACTCCAGAGCTTGCTCAAACTCACATCCATTGAGTCAGTGATGCCATCCAACCATCTCATCCTCTGTCGTCCCCTTCTCCTCCCGCCTTCAGTCTTTCCCAGCATCAGGGTCTTTTGAAATGAGTTAGTTCTTTTCATCAGGTGGCCAAAGTATTGGAATTCCAGCTTTAGCATCATCCTTCCAATGAATACTCAGGACTGATCTCTTTTAGGATGGACTGGTTGGATCTCCTTGAAGTCCAAGGGACTCTCAAGAGTCTTCTCCAACACCATACTTCAAGAGCATCAATTCTTCAGTGCTCAGCTTTCTTTATAGGAGACCCTCTTAATAGAGCTTACAATGATCCGAGACCTGGGTATATTTCCTTGGTGGTTCAGTGGTAAAGAAGCTTCTTGCAGTGCAGGATTTGCAGAAGATAAGAGTTTGATCCTTGGGTCGGGAAGATCCTCTGGAGAAGGAAATGGCAACCCATACAAATATTCTTGCCTGGGAAATCCCATAGACAGAGGAGCCTTGGAGGGCTACTGTCCAAAGGGTATCAGAGAGTGGGACACGACTGACTGAGCGTGCACTCATAGCCCTGGGGGACATCTCAACTGCAACCTGGGTGGTGTCCAGGCTCCTGATCCATGGGAATAGTTTACATCTGTGAGGAACTGACTTGTGTCCCTGCAAAATCTACCTGTTGAAGCTGTAAGGCTCATCACGGAGCTGCCAAGACTTGCACTCAAGTCTGCGGGGTAAGAAGAGATCCTTGGAGGAAACCAGCTTCTAACAAGTCAGACAAAGAAAAAACTGAAGAGACCACTGAGAAGGGGTCATGTGTGAGAAGAGAAAAATCAGTATTGTCCCAGGGGTTTTCTAGGTTGGAAGAGCGTTCGATGCCAAACACAGTAGAGACATTGCGTACGTTCTGGGCTTTTGGGAAATCCACAGTGACAAGTTTCAGAGGTTTAAGGACAGAAGCGAGATCCCTGTTCACTGAGTGATAGGTGAGCAACTTGATTGTAAAGTGAAAGGGAAACAGGGCGATGGGTGGCCTGATCACCCCGTGGTGAATTCTGGTGTGCAGACCCTTCCCTACGGGATTCCTTCCTGATCTGATGCTAGAAGTGCCTTAGTTCAGTCGGGTTTTGGATGTCCACACGCTGCTCTCCTTGAACTTTTTCTTCCTTTTTCCTCCATCTAGAGGATCACTGTGGAGCACGCCATCAGATGCTGCCGGCAGGCAGCATGTGGGGGAAGTGCTGAGGTCCACATGGGGCCATAGAGATCAGACTCGTGTATGTACGCAGAGAGAGGGTATCTCAGAGCCCAAGCGCCCCCCAGCCAGGTCTTCCGTCACCCACCCGCCCAAGTCTGTGAGTGCGGGGCTGCCCGATTCTTGAGCCAGAGCAAGTTTGGATTGGAAAAGATGGAGCTCAGAGTTGCCTGAGATTTCCATCTTTGTAAGATTTTGAGAGTTCAGCTGCTCACTTCTCAGTCCACCGTAGAATGCAGCATGGCAGGACTGGACCGCAGCCTCGACACAGCACGGCCCGGGTGGGGGCAGCGGGGGCCGTGGAGGGGGCCCTGGGGTGCGGCCAGCAGCGTGTGATGCCCAGGCAGTAAGTAGTGGGAATTCCGAGACTCTCAGAACAATCACAGGGACCCGAGATCCACTCTTTGTAAGCTGGGACCATGTCAGCTGGCAAAACGCCCTGGAGGTGAAAAAGATCACAGGTGTGTCTCCTGATGGAGGGACCTGCCGTGACCCCAGTTAGCCACGCCCAGGGTGCCCGGGCAAAAGGAGGGTCTGGCCCTGCCCTATCACTCTCGCTGCTGTTTCTCGGCCTCGTGCTTATTGTGAACCCACCCTTCTCTGCTCTCTCTCGTTTCTGCGTACTGTCTGCGGGCCAGCTGTGTCCCCAGGAAAGTGTTGTCTGAGTGATGCTGGAGCCTCTGTCCCACTGGACCTTCACTGGGTCCCCGGCGTTGCTGCCCTCTCCCCTCTCCTGGGGCAGCCCTGGACTGCTGGCCTGTGGTTGCTTAGCGTTGTCAAATGTGCGGTTATGCCCCAGCCCCCTCTCTCCCTGCTGTCCCCGGGTCCCCTTCCTGCTCTGCCTGGGGAAAGGCTGTAAGGACACCAGGGTGAGAGATCCAACTCTGGGTCGTCATCAGGCCGTTAATTTGCTCGATTATTTTAGACAGGTATTCTGGGCTGAACCGTGTCCCTCATACAAACAGGGAGCTAGTGGTAAAGAAGCAACCGGCCAGTGGAGGTGAAGTCAGAGACGAGGGTTCAATCCCTGGGTCAGGAAGATGCCCTGGAGGAGGGCATGGGAACCCACTCCAGTGTTATTGCCTGGAGAACCCCAGGGACAGAGGAGCCTGGAGGGCCACAGTCCATGGGGTCGCAAAGAGACACGACTGAGCGACTAACACTTTCACTTTCCCTCCTAGCGTTAACATTAATGGCTATCAAGTAGATGTTTCTTTAGTTTCCAAGTGAACGTGTCAGACATCCTATGTCATCAATGGGATTGATTAATCCTGCCCCCTCGGGCCTTGTGTCCAGCACGTATGGAGTAAACAAGGACGCCAGCCTGGCCTTGTAACATCCACCCAACCTTACCATCTTGTGTGAAATATTGAGTCACACAAGCAGAAATAGGAGGCAGCACCCAGGTAAGCTGAAAACTGAACAAGGATCAGGGACAAGGCCGAAAGAGAGCCAGACTTCAGTTCAAGGGAGATCTTAGGACCACTGAGAAAGGTCAAGGCCACACATCATCACGGGACGTCACAACTGCTTCTCCTTCTGAGAACGTATTTCTATGTCCTGAAGAATTATGAGAGTCGGGTGTCAGTTCTCATAGTTACTTTCCGTATGTACAGCTATCTATATCATTTCAGTTGGATAAGCATTAGGTATCTGGGATATGAAGACATAAATAAATACCATGCTCTCTGCACATTAAGTCATATTTTGCCCATGGGTCTGGCTATAGTTTTGTCTTAAGAGTAGCTCAGGTTAGATCTACAAATAAAGGGGGAAATTCTGACAGATCTGGGTCATGTTCATTATGTAGAAAGCAAGAGCTGGAGCTCCTTCTGAAGGTACTTTGGAATCTGGTGGCCGGGTGGGTAGTTTGAGTTGGAGTCTTTGATGAGACAGTCTATAATGAAAAGTGAGCTAAGAACTAGCGGCCTTCTCTAGTGATGAAGCATGGCGTAAAGTAGAAACGTAAGAAGGGGTAGAAAGTAATTGAATGTCTCCTTTCAGTTCTCTGGACACCGCGGTGTTACACGTGTGACACCATCCCCCATTTATCTGCCTCTGAGCAGACAGAGGCTCTGGATATACCTACATACAGTAGCGATACAGATACATTAACCACTGATCCATGGCCGGCTAGTGAGCAGGCCATATTTCACAGCTCCAATGTAATCAGAAGCTACAAAATTTCATCAAGGTCTACAATATTTCATGCTTGTGAGGCCATTACTTTGAAATACTATTGCTTTTTTTTTTTTTTTAAGCACCAAGAAAAGACCAGTACTTACATTGGATTTTAAAACCAGCACTATTGAAATATTCAAAAGAACTTAGATGAACCATGTAACACTGAGTTCAGATGATTGGAAATCTTAATCTGAAGACATTTTCCAAGTAGGAGATGAAGAGCAAAGTTGTCAGTTGTTTTTATGTTCACTGCTTCCTCAAGTAAAAGATGACTGGCCAGTGGCCAAGGTATTGTGCTCGGTCAGAAAAGAGATAAATATTTCTATTATAATTATTGCCTTAAATGTTTCAGGGAACAGATAGCAGTTCAATTTTATAACAATTATAAGTAAGCCTGTCAAACTTTTCTGGACAAAAAAGTATTGCCTTAATGTAATTTTTGTGAATTGTGTTTAAAGCCAGAATATCATGGAGTGCTGCTAGACTAAGTGTAACATACTGACGTGGGATGCCACTGCCAACATCCTGGGTCCTGTTCCTCTGGCACCAGAGCGTTCAGCTTAGGGCTTAGAGACCTCGTCTTTATGAGGGACGATTTATAAAGACCTTTCAGAAAGTCACTAGAGTTCTTTGCAAGTTAGCAACAGATAATTCCCATAGTAAAGAGAAAACCATAAATCGAAAAGATGCGTGCTCCCTGACGGTCAGAGCAGCACCGTTTACAGTAGCCCAGGTGTGGGAGCAGCCTAAATGCCCATTGACCAATAAATGGGTAAAGACAGTGTGGTGGAGATACACAGTGGAATATTACGCAGCCATAAAAAAGAATGAAATAAGGCCTTTTGATGCCACATGGATGGAACTTCAGATTACCATACTAAGGGAAGTAAGTCAGAAAAAGAAAGACAAATATGGTATCATTTAAATGTGGAATCTAAAATATGACACAAATAAACTTATTTATAAAGCAGAAACATAGACACAGAGAACAGACTTGCGCTTGCCAAGGGGGAGGGACTGGGTGGGAGCGGGTGGGTTGGGAGTCTGGGATTACAGATGCAAATATTAGACACAGGCTGAATAGCAACAGGGTCCTACTGCATAGCACAGGGAGCTATATTCAATATCCTGTGATAAATCCTAATGGAAAAGAGTATGAAACAGTGTGGATATATATATATATCTATATCTAGGGGCTTCCCTCATAGCTCAGTCGGTAAAGAATCTGCCTGCAGTGCCGGAGACCTGCTTTCTGTCCCTGGGTTGGGAAGATCCCCTGGAGAAGGAAATGGCAATGCACTCCAGTGTCCTTGCCTGGAAAATCCCATAGGCAGAGGAGCCTGGTGGGCTGCAGTCCATGGAGTCGCAAAGTCAGGCAGGACTGAGCAACTAACACACACACACACACACACACACACACACGCACACACGCACGCACACGTATATAAAACTGAATCACTTTGCTGTACATCAGACTATACAGCAAACAACAGCTAAGCTTCAATTTTTAAAACAGAAGCACGTCAACACTCCACGGATGGATGATTTCTAAGGTTTCTTCCAGCCCTTACTGCTTTAGAGTTCTGCTCCCTCCATCAGGACATTTTAAAGAGCCCCGTGTTCTCCTTTCCCAACTTTTGGCTTTGCCCATCTCTTCCTCAGACAACCTCTATCTACAGATCATTCACGGGGGAGATTTATGTGGAAGTATTGTCAGAAGGACATGCTTTTGTAGCAAGTGTCTTTCACAACACACCAACCCAAAGCATTAAAAAGAAAAAAAAAAAAACTTCAATAACTCTAAATCAGAAGCATGCGTCCCTCCTTCACAGCTCAGGACCGTCTTCAGAGCGTCGGGCACACTTTCCCGTTGTGGGTTCCTGCGAGAGCGAAGGAATAACTGTCTTTAAATAGTGGCTGATCTTTGTATCATGAATTTCCTGCTCCGAAAACTGAAATGCCTTGTAATTAACCAGCTGTAAGAACACATAAGACGGTACTAAATTTTCCTTAAGTACAGCCTATTTTGAAAACGGAAGCCAAAATATATAATTAGGTTGGCATTAGTATTCGCTAGCTGTGTGTCTGGGAGGGGCACCAGGGCTGGGGCCCTTGTGAAGGGCAGGCTGCCTGGGTGATGGAGCAGAAAACATTATCTGAGAGAAAGTGTGCCCTCTCTGCCCCCGTCTCCACGCCAGCACGGCCATCCTATGACCAGCCTGCCAATACGGTAGGATTCCACTTGGCAGGCTCAGCCAAGAGAAGCAGCCTTGCTCATCTTTGGAGCAGACGCCTGCCCAAGTAAATGAAAGCAAGGGCTAATCAGATCACTGGCTTCCAAGATGACTGGCACAGAAAAACAGGCCATTGTGCCCATTTACATGAATGAGCATCACACCCTTTTTTGAGGAGGCTGCTCACCAGACAAGGGTCAGGCTTTTCCGGAACGAACTCCAAGAGAACTCTTCAGCCAAGGAAGGAAAGGCACGTGCTTTGACCTCTGGTCTGTCTGTAATTGTGATTAAAAGTCACTGTGATTCTGTGACAAATACATTGTGTCTATGTCATGCTTAAAAAAAAAACAAAACAAAAAACTCTTGCGATGTGGTTGCTGTCAGACCAATGTGAACACTTGGACAAGAAGAAAATAAACGTTTTCTGCTCACAGGTGGCTTCAGGTTTACAGCATATTCTTCAGCAAAATGATATTGGCAGTTGCTAGGGTGCTGTCCGATAATTAAGCTCTTTTGACCAATAAAAGGGAAAGCGTGTCGGACTTGGTAGCTGGAGAAACAAATCCTAATTACTATTAATGAGATTCATTATAATATGGAGTCTCCCAGCAGTGAATTTTAAATGTCCCTTGTCAGTTTTTCTATCAATGTGGCACAGCAGAAAGCATCTGCTCAGGAGTGCCCATGGAATTGCATGCTTATTAGCTGATATGGTTAATCTATTTATTTGGGGACTCGTCATGTTGGTAGACAGGGGATCAATCCCTCCCTCAAATCAATTTTTCCACATAAAGCTGAAAGCTGGGGTGTATGTGTGGCATGTTTTAAAAATCATATATTAAAAATAATTGAGAGGAATTAAACTCTAATGGCTTTTTTCTTCTTTCTTTTCTATTTTTTCCTGTTTGGACTAACACAAATGACCCTCGTTGCTTCTTGTTATCAGAGGGAGGGAAGCCCTATGCTAGTATATTTCAGAAAAATCAAGTATTTTTGTGAACGATACAATTCTGACTCTTTATTGGAGGGTGAATATTCGAAAAGTGATGCCTACTAAAAATGAAATGTGACCCATTAAGAAATTTTAAATTCTCAGTAGCCACCTATTCAAAAATAAGAAGAAACATGTGAAATTGGCTTCAATGATGCTTTATTTAAGCCAACACATCTAAAAGAGCTTTGTCAACACGGAATCAACATAAACATGGTGACTGACTCTTCTGCTTTCTCTTCTCATATTTGGCACTTACAGACCTTCATCACCCTCCTTTCAAGGCCTCCACAGACTGACATGTTAGTGACATCACCTTGTACAACCCTGGTCCTGAGGAAATATTTCCTCTGATTCTTATTTGAGAAACTGGAAGGCAACGCTTTAAAAAAGAGAGACAACATTTAAAAAAGAGAGACTCCATTTCATTGAAGACGTTCAGTGAAACATTTTTTAGATAAAATCTTTGTGATTATGCAAGTGAAGCATCTTACAGCTGTCAAGCCTCACCCTTCTAACATCTGAGTGACGTGTCATTGCTAAAATGCAGACTTTTTCTTTTAAAGGTTAAGACTTAATCAAATATATTCGGGATGAATTCAGCAGCCAAAATTGCTTCAGATCTTCAGACTATCTAGCCAAGCTTCAGTAGGTGTAAAACAACTTAAAATTTCCACGTGTAGAGACAAGTAACTTTTCTCTATGTATACTGCATATAGAAATTAAGCAACTTAACACAATAACACAGCTATTTATAGTACTTTTAATTGGTCAAACAAATCTGAAAATATGTTCATAAAAATAATTTTTAAATTGATTAATTTCATTCTCCATCTAAATCCTATTAACTTTTTAGTGTTATTTGAGAAGATGACCCAGAAACATTGCCTGCTCCAGTCTTCCTGACAATTTCACTGCACCTAGTTCTAACTGGTGACAGCCAACCACGTATGCTCCAAAAGGGGCATTTTTTGGAAGACATGGTAGAGGTGGGGGTTGTTTTTCTGTTTTTTAATTTTTGTTTTATACTGGAGTGTGGTTAACAGTGTTGGGTTAGCTTCAGGTACCCAGCAAAGCGACTCAGTTATACATATACATGCATCTGTTCTTTTTCGAATTTTTTCCCACAGGTAATTACAGAGCAGTGAGCAGAGTCCCAGTGCTATACAGGGAGTCCTTCACGGTTATCTATTTTGTGTGTAATAGTGTGTACACATCAATCCCAAACTCCCAGTCTATCCCTCCCCACCGCCCTTCCCCCGGTAACCATAGGTTCATTCTCTAAGTCCGTGCCTCTGTATCTGTTTCGGAAATAAGTTCACGTGTATCTCTTCTTAAGATTCCGAACAAATGTGATACCATGTGGTATTTGAGGCTTCCCTGGTGGCTCAGCATTACAGAATCTGCCCGCAGTGCAGGAAGTGCAGGACACCTGGGTTTGATCCCTGGGTGGGGAAGATCCCCTGGAGGAGGGAATGGCAACCCACTGCAGTGTTCCTGCCTGGAGAATCCCCATGGATGGAGGAGCCTGGCAGTCCATGGGAGCACGAAGAGTTGGACACAACTTAGCAACTAAACAATAACAACAACTCCAACTCTTATTGAGACCACTCTGCGCTCCACCAGATTCTCTGATCATGACCCAGTAGTAGCTGTGAAGAAACCAGTATTGGTTTTTAGCCATGTGAGGCATATTTTAAAATTTTGCCATAACTGCTCCTTTGCGGGCCTTTAAACATCCTCTGAGTATGATGTTAAACATACTTCACCATTAGAAATGGCTTAACTATCCAGATTTGGCAGTATGTGTGTGGGAACTCTTGCTGGTAAATGTCTGTAGAAAACCAAGAATCATGTTCTTAGCATTTAAACAATGTCGACACCTTTACCATCATTATTATTTGCTGCTGCAGAGAGCCCTGTGAACTACAGAGGATGTGAAACAGTACGTTTGGCTGTGTTCAGGCACCAGTGCCAGGACTAGGGCAGAATTCAGACCACAGACCACAAGAAAGCTGTTCCCACTCCGGATGATTTACATACCCACTCAGGGCTTCAGGTGTATTTGTAAATATTAATATATATTTACTAATGCTTTGATTATCCTCACATTCTGAATACTCATTGGAAGGACTGATGCTGAAGCCGAAGCTTCAATACTTTGGCCACCTAATGCAAAGAACTGACTCACTGGAAAAGACTCTCATACTGGAAAAGACTGAAGGCAGGAGGAGAAGGGGACAAAGGAAGATGAGATCGTTGGATGGCATCACCAACTTGATGGACATGAATCTGAGCAAGCTTTGGGGGATGGTAAAGGACAGAGGAGCCTGGGTACAGTCTATGGGGTCACAAAGAGTCGGACATGACTTAGCAACTGAACAGCAACAACATCGTCATTTTCAAGGTTGGAACTGAATCACCAGAGGAGAAAGGACTCGCCGCAGGACCAACAGCCACAGGATGCTGGTAGGAATGCTCACAGGAAGGGTTATCAAGACCAGTAGGAGTTCAGGGTTAACAGATGATAGAAGGCAAAGCCCCCCCTCTCCAATGGTTTTTTCCAACCTTCTCTGTTAGGAGGATCAATCTTTCCAGTGAAGCTGGGGAAGGAACAGGAGTTGCATCCCAGACAGCTAAGGGGAGGGTAGCAGAGTGCTGACCCCGTGCCAAGGATGGAGTCTCCAGGCCAGGGGACTTTTACTCCAAAGTGTGCAGGACGTAAACGTGTGATTTCGCTGCTGCTGTTTTGTCTAGTTGTTCAGTCGTGTCTGACTCTTTTGTGACCCCATGGACTGCAGCCCACCAGGCTCCTCTGTCTTTGTGATTTCCCAGGCAAGAATACTGCAGTGGGTTCCTAGTTCCTTCTCCAGGGGATCTTCCTGACCCAGGGACAGAACCCATGTCTCCTGTATTACAGGCGGATTCTTTACTGCTGAGCTACCAGGGAGGCCCAAATGTGTGATGACGAAGCCCATTTCAGCTACATTTGGAGAATCCCAGTGAAGATGAAAGGTCAAAGTCATGGGTACCGGAAGTTTCCAATAGACTTAATGACACTTCCTGGGAAAACTGTGGAGTGAATTATTAGACCATAGATTTATAGGTCCTTTGGATAAAGAAGAAATGATTTTTGAGGAGTCAGCGTGAGCTCGCTTCCGGCAAGTCATGCCTCGTTTTCTTTCTGAAGCTCTCACTAGTCTGGCAGCTCCTGGGATGACAGGGACACAGTGTATCTGGCTCTCATCAAAGCAAGTGACAGAGCCTTTTTAATGCTCATGAAACAGCAGGATGCCATGATCTGACTGATAGTAAGATTGGATGAAATGTAAAGGAGCGGATAGCCGTTTAAAAAAAAAAAGGTGATTAATGTACTGATATCCACCTGAGAGGAAGTTATTAGCAGCAAGGCGAAGGGCCCTGATGTGATTAAGTTCAGTCAAACGCTTTTATCATTCACTTACTTGAAGGCATAGAAAACATGCTCCTCAAATGAGAAAGTGATCTAATGATCGGGCGGAAGAATCTACTACAGGAGATGAGTGTGTCAGATTCAAATAACCCAGACACTCTAGCGTGAAGCTGGAACAAAGTGTGAGGCCCTTCTCCCTTAGAAATCCTTCTGAGCAAGGGATACGCCCATCAGCTCTAGGTTGCTGAGGATTTCCGCTTTTATCATGGCAAAGGGAGGCTGGCACTTCTCTTGTAAGAAATAACTCCACAACAAGGGGCAAAAGAGACATAAGTAAATTTCACTATTGATGAAAAGGAAGGAAGGGGCAACATAGGAGAACAGTCTGTCAAAAGCAACAGACATCAAACTTAGAAGTCATGGAAGGTGACCTCTGTGGTCTCAGGTCCCAGAAAAGTCCAACGAAGTCCACAGGTTTGCAGCAAAGAGCAACCCTGAGGAGCAGACCCAAACACACACCCACGAGGTCTGCAAGCTAGTCTCACCAGTTGTAGGAGACTTTACCCACCTGTCTTAGTCCCAGAGTGAGTCTGGCTCTGAGAAGTGGCTGAGCACACAAATGCACATGGGCGAGTTGGAGTTCATTATAAAACAGCAAACATGGTGCCGTCACGCTGAGATTCTTTTTGGTGAAATTCAGGGCGCGCTGTAATACACAGTGTTCTCAAAGGTGTCATGAACCATTTGCTTTCCTACTTTACTGGGGAGAGCATGCCTGTGAATCACATTTAAAGAGGGCAGTTTGATCCTTTACCAAGATTTGAAGTGTACATAATTTTGATTCAATAATTCCACTTTTGGAAAAAATCTACTGATACATATGCATGTTGGCAAGATAATATGAAAAAATATAATATATAAAGTAGTATTATTATAAGCCTATAAGATATAGAATAAATATCAATTAGCCCATGCTGATATAAAAAATGATTGAATAATCCTTCACTGTCGTGTGGATAAAATAATTCTGCTAGTATGTAGGTTAGCACAAACATACTTAATGTTGGAGTCAGAATGGAAGGCTGCAGCTCAGGACCGTGTCTTGCATGGGGGCCTTCCTCTCAAGGCCGTTTTCAGGAATTTTATTACGATATCTTTTCAAGCATCTCCCATAAAACAAGCCTAGCCAAATGGTATGTTATTGTTCATTTGCTAAGCTGTGTACAACTCCTTTGCAATCCCATGGATTGAAGCTCACCAGGCTCCTCTGTCCATGGGTTTCCCAGGCAAGAATACTAGAGTGGGTTGCCACGCCCTCCTCCAGGGCATCTTCCCAACCCAGGGATCAAACCTGTGTCTCCTGCACTGGCAGGCAGATTCTTCACTGCTGAGCCACCAGGGAAGCCCATTGGCTAATTGGTCTGACTGTCTGCAAAATCAAACTTTTTGAAGAAGGTGATGTGTTTATAGGGGACCCAGAACATGAGTACAGGCTCACACATTGGCAGTAGAACCACTGACACACTGACATCTTGAGAAATTATTTCGCATGCGTTTTCTTTATTTGTGGTGAATCACCGAGGTTTATACAAGTTAAAATACATGAGAGAATGAATTGTATGGTTTGTTTCTTGTCTATTTTTCTTCTTCCCAGGGGCAACACAAGCCTATAGAGGATAAAAATTCCATGGACCAGAATGTGACTTTTTATGAATTGAATTCCAAGAATAGGATCACTACAACTGGAACTGAAAAAAAAAAAAAAAAAGGCAAAGACTGTAATCAAGCAAGTCACTCACATCAATATCCACGTCTGGGCTTTCAGCCCATGAGCTGGCTCATCGTCAAGGCCAACTTTGCATGACCCTAAATTCAACAGGTGTGTTAAAGCTATGAGCACCACGATTTGCTGTTTCCCGGGACAATTTGGTTACATAGTTCCTCCTCTCTCCAAAAAGGCTGAAGTGTTTATACCCTCAAAGTTAAAAACCTAATCTTCCTCATCTCCTGGTAACATCCCCTGGCTTTTAACAGTTGTCTTAGGAAATGCCACTAAGAGTGGCAGACACGAAACCACAAGAGATGGCAAAACCTCCCCACAGGTGCCATTCTGGGCCTCTGTCACGCTGCTGACCTTGCATTTTCATGTGCACAGAAACAAAGTCCAGATGTGCTCTTCTTTTTGCAGGAACGCCCCAGGATTTCAACTGTGACTCTAAAACAGGAGGCTCAAAGTTCATATCTTACAAGGGTCTTTGTCTTGTCATGGTGCGGAAACTGCCCCTTCAGAGTGCAGGCTTTGTTCCTTTTTTATTGCAGCAATGTTCAGCAGGCTGCTAAGTGTCCCCCCACCCTCCCGGTCTTTAAGGTCCTCATCACTCTTCTCTGAACAGAGACTTGCCTGCAGAGTTATTTGCTATTGACCAGGGCTTCCCTGGCAGCTTAGCTGGTAAAGAATCCGCCTGCAATGCAGGAGACTGGGTTTGATCCCTGGGTCACGAAGATCCCCTGGTGAAGGGAATAGCTACCCACTCCAGTATTCTGGCCTGGAGAATTCCATGGACTGCAGTCCACCGGGTCACAGAGTCAGACACTCCCTCCCTTTCCCTTTCAAGGTTCTAAGTTTTTCCCAGACGCTCAGACCTTGGGATTCAAGGCAGCGGTCCGGCTTGTGATTCCATGATCCTGCCCTGATTACCTTTCAAATGCACTTGGGCTAAGTTTGTGTCCATCCTTTGCTGACAGATATATCCTGAATCTTTATAGACTTAAACTCATTTTCTCAGAAAAACCCAGCCATAATGTCATATTAACGAAGCTTATTCATTAGGTTATGTAGGATTCTTTCCTTCCATCAATGTGAATATTTAGTTCCCATTCACGGTGAATTATATGGACATATTGATGCAAAAGGGCTTCCCTGGTCGCTCAGATGGTGAAGAATCCGCCTGCCAACGCAGGAGATTAAGGTTCCACCGGGGGTCGAGAAGATCCCCTAGAGGAGAAATGGCTACCCACTCCAGCATTCTTGCTGGAGAATCCCATGGACAGAGGAGCTTGGCAGGCTAGAGTCCATGAGTTCGAAGAGTCAGACACGACTGAGCGACTAACATAACACATTGACGTTAAGACTGAACTGTGCAGAGAACGTTTATTAATAAGTACTTTCTTAAAAAAAAGAGTCACAAATCAGAAAAAAATGACTTTGGGAAGAAAGAGGAAAACCCTTTTGCTAACTTGGGAAGAATAGGGTTTGAAAGAATGCCAAGTTGCGGTTCCCAAGAATAAGCTCAAGGACTGTTTCCCAGTAGGAGGCATCCAGAAGGAAATGTGCCTTTGTTCCAGCCCCCTCCTTTCCCTCCCTGTTCCTACTGGCCATAGTCTCCTGGGGCAAAACCATTCCCTCTGTGCTGCTCTGCCTGTGATGGATGAAGGGAGGGGCGGGGGAGGTGGGCGTCCAACTTCACTGGCCACACGGGCCCCTTTGTGGACCCAGTATATGCTGTCTGTGTCATCCTCACTTAAGTCCCCAGTCAGACTATTTTCCTTCTGGCCTTTTACTGACTCCTGAGGGTTGTTTGGGCCGGTGGGCCTGGACCAAACTTCCTAGGAGCCGGAAGAGAGGAAGAGGGGACCGGAGCTCGGCCAGCGGCAGGCCGTGCGGGTGCGGAACGGCCCCAGGGCGGCCAGCGGCCGCAGCGAGGCCTGGAAGTGCTCCACGACGGGGCGTCCTCCGACCCCAGCTCCAGCCTTCCCCGGACCGCCTCTCCCGGCGACTCCAGCAAGGCTTTGTCCGGGCCCAGGGCGGCACCTAGATTGAGCCCCGGCAGCGGGTGAAGGTTTACAGGCTCAACAAGGACCAGCTGTGGGACACCCGGGGCGCCCGGCATGTCGTCCTGCCGCAGCGAGTGGCACAAGGGCACGTCCCTGCCAGTCAGAACCTGGTAAAACGTGGTTCCCCGGGGGAGGGAATGGCAAACCACGTCAGTGTTCTTGCCTCAAGAGCCCCGCGAACGCAGCTAAAAGGGAAAAAGCCACGACACCGGAAGACGAGCCTGCAGGTCAGGCGGTGTCCAATGTACTTCCGGGGGAGAGCAGAGAACCCGCTCCCGGAAGAACGCAGAGGCTGGGCTAAAGCGGAAACGGAAACGTCTCTCAGTTGCACGTGTGTCTGGCTGTTTCAAGGAGCTTGGCTAATCAAAGCTGCTCTTCCCTGGCACTTCCTAAAAGGGTCCCTTTTAAGCAAATGGCCAAGCCTCATAATTTCTTCTAGGCAGCTCTTTTGCTTGCCCTGTGTGGGCTCGTGGTGATGGCAATGGACTTGAACTTTTGAGTGATAATTTTGCATAGCACGGGGCACATGATTCAGAACCCACACCGGGTCTTCCTGTTCCTCGTGTGGTGCCAGGCGTTGCCGTGGACTCCAGTTCTGCCAGACGTGTGAATAATCTTCATCACAAAGGGAAGGAGCCGCACAAAAGAGTCAGCGCTGCTCTGAGACCGGCCTCTGCCCCCCTGGGGCTTCCTTGCGGCCTGACAACCTGAGCTGCGGTGACAACCTGCACAGATGGTGTCGGCAGCTGTGGGAACCAGGTGCAGACCTGGACCGACTTCAGGAGGCCTATCGTGTCGTTAGGACGGTGTAGACGCTCTCTAGAGAGGGGTGGGGAGGAAAGGGGAGTGGGCAGGGGTGCCAGCTGTCCCTCTGGTCTGCCTAGGTTGGTACCTAACCCCCCCCCACACACACACACACTCACACACACATGTCTGTAATATGACCTTTATGTCACCTGTACGAAAACCTGTCTCTCTCTCTCTCTACCCTGGAGATGGCACGGGAGCTGCAAGGGATGGGGAGAGAGTTACATTTTCACCAGAAGCACAGGAAATAGTAAACAATTGCTCTCCTCTCCCGCCTCCTTGCCCCCGATTCAATTAGAGATGTAAATATATTCAAATATTCTGCCTGGTACACCCTAGGGTGGTGCTGGAAATGTGCTGCCGTAGGCAAGATGGGGGGAAAAAAGAGCCACAAACCCACCTACCCCCTCACAGCTTACAGACCCTCCCATAATAAAGTCACTAAAACATTTTGCTGCCCTAGGCAACCACCTGCTTTTCCTGTAAAACCCATCCTAGGCCTGAATCCAACTCAACCAGGTGGATTCAGATCACAGGAAGACAACCTCAGGTCAGGGCGAAAAACAATTCAAGTGCATTCTAATGAATCAGTAAAACAGAACAGTCACCCCTCCAAACTAGACTGCTTTCAAGCTCTTCTTGTTAAACCATGGATCTTTAGTTCTTTGCTGTCAGGAAAAGACTGAAGGCAAAAGGAGAAGGGGGTGGCAGAGGATGAAATGGTTGGATGGCATCACTCACTCAATGGAGACGAATCTGAGCAAACTCCGGGAGGTGGTGAAGGACAGGGGAGCCCGGCGTGCTGCAGTCCAGAGGGTCACAAAGAGGCAGACGCAACTTATGGCTGAACAACAAAAACAACATTGCTGTCATATTTCCTTTGGGATTAGAAATTCTAGATTACTTAGGAAGAAGCAAAGAGGAATGAAGTGGGTTTTTTGGTTTGTTTTACCAGAAACAAATTTTATCTCTATTTCCTTCCCTTTTGATCACTTTTCCAATTTTCATATTATTGTATCACACGTCCCTTCCAATGTTACCTGGCTGGTCACTGAAAGTGAAAGTCACTCAGTCATGTCCGACTCTCGGCAACCCCATGGACGTCCATGGAATTCTCCAGGCCAGAAGGGAATAGCCTTTCCTTTCTTCAGGGGATCTTCCCAACCCAGGGATCGAACCCACATCTCCTGCATTGCAGGTGGCTTCTTTATCAGCTGAGCCACAAGGGAAGCCCGGTTGCCACACATTTTTTAAAATCCCTTTGAAAAAGAACAAAAATAAGCAAGTCAAAGTGATGGCTGCATCAAATAACTTCTTGGTGTCCATATATGTGCTGTGCATCTGTGAGACTTGCTTGCTGTGTGTGTGTGGGCAGTGAGCCCCTCCATTTGTGGGGGCCAAGTCAACAAGGCAAACGTAGCCTTCACACCTGTTATAAAAGGAGCTGGCAAATAGTTCATTCTGCCTGCCTACCCATACCCAGAAAGGTTGGATTTGAATTGGATATTCTCAGGTCCTTCTAACATCTAAGCTGGAATCAGGACTGGACTTCATGACCCGGCACCTCTTCTAGCTTCTTACCTTGGTCTTTGGTGTGGAGGTGGGCCCCAGCCTGCAAGTCCAGGTTCTGTCCATTCCCCACAAACAGTGCTGGCTCCCTGGGATTGCAGGACCCCTCGGGATGATGGATGGGAACTTGTTACAAGCTTTGAAGGTGAACTCAAGAGTGCTTCCTCAGGATTCCTGGATCCAGAGGATGCAGAGTGTGGACTAGAAAAGAAAGCATCTCGCCCTTTGGAAGGACGAGGCCAGAGGAGGACCAGAGGGGGACCTCCTTAGCTCAAGCCGAACAGTGACCTGCACTGTTGGGACCTTGTAAACTTGATTCTAGCCAGGAGTCTTCACTCTGATCACGTATCAAGTTCATTATCTCATTTAGTCCTTGCAACTCCTGCAGGGTGGGTGTTACTCCAAGCAAGGGAAGGCACCCTGGGGGAATTAGCTCCCATAGGGGTGAGTGTTCAGCAGAGATGACCCTGAGAGGGGACACGTGTCCCACTTCTCTCCACCACACCCAGGATGTGGGGCACTGAGTGAGCATCACATAAGGACGGAAGAGGAGCAATGAGAGCCCAAAGCTCTCATAGAAGAACATTCTTCCACCAGCCTAGGAAGGAAGACAGGGTGTTAAAATGTCAGGGACTCTCCAATAGGAGATCAAAAACTGTGGTGCTGGAGGAGACTCTTGAGAGTCCCCTGGACTGCAAGGAGATCCAACCAGTCCATCCTGAAGGAGATCAGCCCAACTCTTCATTGGAAGGACTGACACTGAGACTGAAGCTCTAATGCTTTGGCCACCTGAGGTGAAGAGCCGACTCCTTGGAAAGGACCCTGATGCTGGGAAAGATGGAAGGCAGGAGGAGAAGGGGACGACAGAGGATGAGATGGTTGGATGGCATCACCGACTCAATGGACATGAGTTTGAGCAAGCACCGGGATTTGGTGAAGGACAGGGAGGCCTGGCATGCTGCAGTCCATGGGGTCGCAAAGAGTTGGACATGACTTAGTGACCGAACAACAGCATCTCCAATAAGAGGGGGAGGGGCCTGTAAATGACGCAGAAGAGTCAGAGTTTCTGCCCGCGTCTCAGGACAGTGAAGCCACCTGTCAGGCGTGAGGGACTCCCCAGCCTGCTGTCCCCCGAGCCGTCCTCCCGAAGCCCTGGCTGCTGCAGAGCACTGGTGGGCCCGACCCATCCGCTGTTTTCTGTTCCCAAACTCCTCGAGCCCTCGCTTTCAAGTGGAGTCACACACCTGCTGTGTACCTCATAGCTGCTGCAGAAGGTAGTTTTTATGGCCTCTGTAATGAGCTCATTTCTGCATTAGGAGGCCTCTCAGTCCAGTCAGGAAACTTAACACCTGGAGTTCCAGGTCTTTCTAAAATGCCCTGTATTCTGATACGTAGATTTAGAGTCAGATTCCAAACCTGAAAGTCAGGGGTTGAAATGTCAACATTTCTCAGCCCAGGAGCCTCCTACCTAGGGGCAGTTTGGGTAGCGTTGCCGTGGTAACCTCCAGCCAGCTTCAGATAGCTGACTGTTACCCAGGGCAGGACAAAGGAGGAAAGATCAGCTTTCCAGGCCAGGTCCGGTGTGAAGGCTGAAGAATGAGGAAAGCCCTATTTCCCAGCATGGAGGATTCTGCGGCTCGGAGTGGGGATACAGCACAGGTTTGCAAACACTGAACGCGAGCGCCCTCCAACTAGCACATGCCAAGGGTGTTTTCCTCTTTCTACTCTGCAGTCATTATCCTTAAACTGTAAACATCAGTGCAAAGAAATCCAATCTGTGAAATCCTTCTTTTGTGTTTAGATGGAAAAACAGGAGCGGTGGCTGAGAAACATCGTCTTCCCTTCCCACCTGCCTCCTGCCTAGTGGGCTTCCGCATCCAGGCTGAGAGCTGATGGGGCTCCAGTGGGTGGAGCTGCCAGCAGACACTGGGGACTCCAGTGGGGAGAGGCAGGAAGAGTCCCACATGGAGAGATGCCCAGTGACGCAGTGGCCTCCAAGTGCCGTATCCATTGGCACCGCCGATACTTGGAGCAAAGAAAAAGCTCTCTAGTCCTCCTTATAAAATCCATTTGTCTCAGAAAACATAAGAGGACAACATTTAGGGTCGAGCCATCCGGTTCAGAAAGAGATCCACTCTCTGATTTTAAAGGACCACAGATTTCTCTGTACTTGAACAGTAATATTGATGCTTTGAGTGCTGACTTGCACAGGGTACACCCAGGAAGGAATCCTGATTAAATGTAACGGGAAAATGATGACCTGTGTACCCCTTGTTGACATCATTATGACATCAGCCAGTCTGTCATCTTGCTAGATGAACAAATTTGTATATTAAAAGAAAAAAACAAACAAACCCAGGATTGTGGTGAAAGCAAAGTGGTTGTTAATTAAGAACTGAAACCACAACAATGATGCATGGTTATGACTCATCCAGGTCTAAAAACAGATTGTGAGTCTCGAAACCCTGCCTTGATTGTTTGATATCATATGATAATGCATCAGGCAGTGTTCGCTAAGTGCTTGCATAGGAACTAAAGGCTGCAGGCTCTGGTTGCTCAGCCTCCGGGGCCTCCTCCTATGTGTCAGGAAAACGAGGCAGTGCATACAGGTGATTTTCAACCTCCACTGCACGTTAGAGTCCCTGGGAAGTATGCTTACAAGCGGGAGGCAGGAGTCCCATCCCAGACACGGAGAGTTAAAATCTTCAGGCAGATGGGCTTTGCACTCACTCTAAATATTTCTAAGAGCATCCGGGCTTCAGAACTACTGTACAACTAGCTCAACTTGTCAAATTTCCATTCATCCCAGAATACCATGTCCTATGGCAGTGATTGGGCTTCCGAGGTGGCTCAGTGGTAGAGAATACACCTGTCAATGCCGGAGACTCAGGAGACACAGGTTCCATCCCTGGGTCAGGAAGACCCCCTGGAGAAGGAAATGGCAATCCATTCGAGTATTCTTGCCTGGGAAATCCCATGGACAGAGGAGCCTGGTGGGCCACAGTCCAAGGAGGCTGCAAAAGTCTAAGCAACAGCAACAAAGGCAGTGGCTCCCGCCCCCGAGAACATCTCATGAGAATCCCTTGGAGGGCCTGGCACCCGGCAGGCAGCTCGGGCAGCACTTCTGAGCTCCTGACCCATTTGCCTGAGTGTGGGTCTTGGAAACTGGGGTTTCTAACAAGTTCCTAATCAGTCCTGATGCTGCTCTCTGGGTACCAGTCTCTGAGAGTCTCTGTACTAGGGTATATTTACACGCCCAAATTGCACACAACAAGCTTGCAATTTAACAATATATATGTGATAGTCTGATGTTATAATTTCACAGCCTAATGACTTCCCATAACACAATCCCCCAGTCAAATGACTGCATTTCTGTGGTTGGTTCTTGGTGACACAGCCCAGGGAAGGAAGACCATGGGAAGCGTCCAGAGGGTTCCCTCCCTGAAGGTGTCTGCAGATGGTCCCTAAGCATCACTGCTCAGCCTTTACTTACGATTACTCGAGTCTTCACCCCAAACTGGCAGCAACATTTCGTTCTCCCGACACACTTTCTACCTTGCTCCCCCTACCCCATCCATTGTCTGTGGTGCTGGCTTTGGGACCAGCACACACACGATAAAGCCGACAGGCAGCCTCACCTGTTCTATTTCCCAAACCTTCTTGGCGCCCCCGCTTCTGGTACCTGGAAGTTTCCTCCTCCCGGGTTCCCGTTGTGGAGCAAGGGCCGTGTGACAGGGGCCGCCAGTGAGTGACGAGCTGTGTGTCCTTGTCAGGCTGAGCGTCTATCACCCATAAAGGAACACTTTACATCTGCCGCCTTCCCGAGCACTGTCTCCGCTCTCTCAGCCTCAGATGCAGAATGAGGAGACGCTCCAAGTGACGGGCGTGGAAACGGGGATAGAGAAATAAACGACTGCTGCCAAACCTCCGAGCCCCCCGGGCTGTTTGTGACCCCAGCAGAACCGAGCACATCCTGCCGCAGATGCCGGGGGCCCAGCTGCCTTTGCCTGTATTCACACCAACCAAGAACGCTTCCAGTCCTCGCAGTAACCGCTCAGCGCGCAGTCAGCGCTCTGCCCGCCTCTTCCGTGGGTCTGAACTTCTGTCTTGTGGACCAGGACTTGCATGCTTGCTACTCTAAAAATCTGAATACAAATTGCTGCACCTTCATTTCAAACTGTTGAATGTTGACAAAAGAATAGTCAGTTCTGGTCTCCTAGTTTTCCCAGTTAATGTCTCTTCCCCTGTCATGTGATAACAGACACAGAAGCCGCCTTCGGAAGGCTTGGTGTCAAAGGTCTATCTGAGTTTCAGTGGATGTCAGATTCCCAGTGGTCCAGAGCCCTAGACTTGGGGCACCCGGAGTCTTCTGGTGTGTGCTGGGTCATCCCCTCTGTGGTGTGACTGTGCCCTGGGGCCTCCCCCACACATGGCCTTCTCCACGGCCACTTCTCTTACCGCAGCCAGCTCTCTGTAGAAGAGCTGGTTTGGAGGAAGTGTTGTGTGTTTTCCTTTCAATGTATCTGGGCTAAAACCTGTATGCTATATGAGGTCCATCCAAACGTCTGACGTCATCATTTCCTGAGTGTCCTCTAGGTAAGTATTAGGCACAGAATTCAGAGCTCGACATGAGTCATTTGACCTTCACAACAAACTGGGAGTAAGTACTGAACCCATGTCACAGGTTAGGAAACTGAACCTCAGAAAGGGCAGGCTTGCAGCCCAAGATTCAGTCTTCACTGCTCAGTAGCTCAGTCACGTCTGACTCTTTGCGATCCCATGGATTGTAGCCCGCCAGGTTCCTTTGACCATGGGGATTCTCCAGGCAAGAATACTGGAGTGGGTTGCCATGCCCTCCTGCAGGGGACCTTCCCAACCTGGGGATGGAACCCAGGTTTCCTGAAGTGCAGGTGGATTCTTCACCATCTGAGCCAGCAGGGAAGGCCATCTGTGTCCCCGCTTTGGGGGATTCGCTTCCCATTCAGGCCCCCGCAGAGCGCTGAGCACAGCTCCCTGAGCCGCAGGTCCTCGCTCACTGCCTATTGTCACACTGTCTGTCAGCAGCACATACGTGTCAGCCCGCCTCCCAACTCAGCCCGCCCTCTTTCCCCGCCTTGGTATCCACGCCTTTTTTCCTCGGTGTCGTGTCTCTATTTCTGCTTTGTAAATAAGATAGTCCGTACCATTTTTTTTTTCCACAAGAGGTTTTAAAAGTGCAGAATATAGTCCTGAGCTTGGGAGCTCAAAGTTCTTTCAAAAACTGGAATGACTGAACCTCGCCCCAAGCAATGCTCAAAATAATAGCCCTTATGACTATTCTTGTTAGCGACCATCCGTGGTACAGTATTTTCTCTGGAGTCGTCCTGTTGAATTCACTTTACGTATCAGCAAATGGGCTCTTTCAAACAGTCGTCCAAATGGAAAAGATGAGCCGCTCAGCCACACAGTGAGAGCAGGAGGGAGCAGCCTGGATCAAGTATGTACAACGATCTTCATACACTCTGGATCCAAGGCTAATTTGCAGGGGTATATGTCTATTTTCATTTTTTTCTGGAGATAATCCCATAATACAAAGCTTCTCCACAGGGAGAAAATTCCATGGTAGGGGATGAGGGGGCCCAGCTCTGCTCTGAGGATTCGCCTCTGGGCCAGGAGACCCCATGTCAGGGCCCTGTTCCCCTAAGCCCGCACTGCATACAAAGGAGATGGGAAAGCCCTAATGCTCTTTACCTGGCTCCCAGGCAAAGTAGAAGACAGCTGGCTGATTTTCAGCTTCCAGTGGGGTGATTCATTAGAGAAACCAAATTAATGCTTGTGAAATTTGGGAAGCAGATTTATTACAGTCTGAGGACCTGCTCATTAAAATTTAATTTCTACAAAGTGGAAGTAAATACAGATTTACTGAAGATCTTAAAAAGAAAACGACTGGGGTAAGTGTTGGGAGGAAGGAAAAGATATCAATTTCTTTGTCCTGAACCAAAGTGGAAACTAAGAATTGTTTTGAATTTTCATCTCTGAAAGCTTGAGTTTTACAAAATGCTTTGGAGAAGGGAATCTCTTTTAAAATACGTAATCTATTTTGCTTTCAGTTTTTTCCTTTGTTTTAAAATGTGTACTCAAATCACTTGCTAAATGAATATTATCAGTCTTGGTTTACCTTTGAGTATGAGGGTCTTCCCATCCTATAAGCCCACAGTAATGTCTGTGAAGATAAAGGCTGGGGAGACTTCCCTGGTGGTCTAGTGGTTAAGATGTTGCCTTCCAATGCAAGAGGTGTGGGTTCAATCCCTGGTCAGGGAGCTAAGAGCCTGAATACCATGCCATTGGCCAAAAAAGAAAAGAAAAAGGAAAGTATAAAGAGAACTTGAAAAACCCCAGAGGGTTGGAAAGTTGAGAAAGGCCATAGAAGCTGCCACAAGGGATGACTTACTCCAGTTCTGCACTCGAAGGAGCCTTCCTGGAGGAGGGAGCACTGGCTCCTCTGGGTTTCCGTCTTTCTGGTGGTTGTGAGATGCAAGTGAAATGTAAGACGTTTAAAGCACTGCCCTGGCCTATCCTAAGTCCTCAAGTGATGGTTGTGGTTATGTATTAAATATTCTATGACACACCAGTAATATATGTGGTCCTTTTGTTGTTTTTTGTTTAGTCCGACCCTTTGCAACCCCATGGACTGTAGCCCACCAGGCTCCTCTGTCCATGGGATTCTCCAAGCAAGAATACTGGAGTGAGTTGCATTTCTTCCTCCAGAGGGTCTTCCTGACCCAGAGATAGAATCCAAGTCTCTGCTTGGCAGGCGGATTCTTTACCCCTGACCCACCAGGGAAGCCCACACGTGGTCCTAACATGGGAGAACTTCCCACACTTTATCTTGAAGATCATCAAGATCTTTTCTCTAACACGGAATCTGGTCTCATTCCTACTTGCTTTGTTCATCACAGGCCATGTTGCAGAGATGGGGAGGTTTGTTTAATTAGAGAGATGTGTGTAATTTTGGCTAGTGGTTAAACATGCCCTATAGTGGGGCTCATTCCAAAGTTAACAATTATCTCAACCTTGGGGCTTCCCATGTAGCTCAGTTGGTAAATAATCTGCCTACAATGCAGGAGACCCGGGTTTGATTCCTGGATTGGGAAGATCCCCTGGAGAAGGAAATGGCAACCCACTCCAGTATTCTTGCCTGGAGAATCCCATGGACTGTAGCCTGCCAGGCTCCTTTATCCATGGGGGTCACAAGAGTTGGACACGACTTAGCAACTAAATCACCACCACCAATATTTACTTTACTGGGGGAGCTGCACTCTTTGCCTGTTCTTTCAGAGAGCTCTTCTGCTGAATAAAGCTCAGCTCAGGGCTTCCCTGGTGGCTCAGAGTTTAAAGCGTCTGCCTGAAATGCGGGAGACCCGGGTTCGATCCCTGGGTTGGGAAGATCCCCTGGAGAAGGAAACTGCAACCCACTCCAGTACTCTTGCCTGGAGAATCCCCATGGAAGGAGGAGCCTGTTAGGCTACAGTCCATGGGGTTACAAAGAGTCGGACATGACTGAGCGACTTCACTCACTCACTCAGTCAAAGCAAGTTTTAGCTTTTCAGAGCATTGTGCTCTGGACCTGGGAGGTGGGTTGCAGGTCTCGGGTTGAGGGTCTCCTTTGAGACCCTCTGTCTTCACAGTAACATTGTCTCACCTTGCATATCTGCTTGATAGCTTTCAGCAGGTGGCCTCTGCACATACCTGTTTTTCTTCCAAATTATGTCAGCGTGTGGCATAATGGATAAAGCCCTGATAATTTTCTTCCGCTAAGAACAAGTGAAACTTTCTGAAAACCTTACCAAGAAGTGATTGTATTGATTCTTTTTATTATTTTTGTAGTTGACTGTTTTATCTTATCCAAGTATACACTCACCCACCACTGAACTGAGTGTGGCATACAGCCAGTCTTGGGACGTGGGCCCCCTCCTCCAGTGGGTTGCAACCAAGGTCAGTGTGAAGAGACCGGAACACGAGACTGGCCACCCCAGAGCCACAGCCCAGCCTTTAATAATGGCCGGATGTACAAGCAGGACGTTTTCCCTGTTATGTACAAGCAGGATGTTTTACCTGTTACATACGAGCGATTCAGGCCTCTATTTGCACCTGATTTCTGAATTACTTTGAGACAGAGGGGTCCATCCATCACACCGCTGTCCTGTTTTTCTGTAACACTGAGTTGCATTATGTGACGATGATGCGCCAAATTAAGAGGTGAATGTTGAGCACGGAAGCTTATGCAGATCTCAGGGTTAACTTACCAGCCCCGTCATCAACCCCCAGGAGAGAGAGCCTCTCCGTGAGGACCTGGCTGTGGAGGATACGAGGACGTGTGCCACATCACACCTCTTGGGAGGAACTTCGGACCTGGGTGAGAAGATTTATGGGCAAGAAGTAATTAGAGAATAATACAATTCACTAGATAGTCAAGCACTTAACCGACTATAAATAGGACCAGATTAATGAGGAAAGGTGTTCAATGGCACTGAATAAGAGAAGAGCCTTTTTGAAAGAAGGCAAAAACGGGTTGGATTTGAGATAGTTTTACTCCCTATATATAAATTCTTGGCAAATAATCCTTATTGATATATATTAGTTTTGACAATGTTACATGCATTTTCAGTATTCAGTATTGTAATATATGGTGCCTCCCTGGTGGCTCAGATGGTAAAGAATCCATCTGCAGTGCATGCGGGAGATCTAGATTTGGTCCCTGGTTCAGGAAGATCCCCTGGAGAATGGAATGGCTTCCCACCCCAGTGTTCTTGTCTAAAAATCCCATGGACAGAGGAGTCTGGTGAGCTACAGTCCATGGGGTGGCAAAGGGTTGGACAGACCTGGGCAAACAGGCACACACACGTTATAATATGTATGTCTGCATTGCCAACATTATTTGCTCAAAATTTGTATGTCTCTGTATGTGAGCATGCTAAGTCACTTCGATTGTGTCTGACTGTTTACGGTCTTATGGACTGTAACCTGCCAGGCTCCTCTGTTGTGTGTGTATAGCTTTGCCAAAAATTATTTATGCAATAAAAGCAACAGAATATAACACATACGACACTGCTACTTAAGGTACTTTATTGCACACGCACACACACACACACACACACACACACACACACCACTATATGCTCCAGCATCACTGAACAAATTGAGGACTCAGAAAAAATGTTGTGTGGCTTCAAAATGTTATTGTACTAATTCTCAACCTTGACCACACAGATAAATCACAGGGGAGCGTTAAAGATTACTAGTGTCTGAAAAGAATCAGGTGCAATCAGGTGCATTCAGGATGGTATAGCCGTAGACATCACTGTCTGAAATAATCAATCTCTTGTTTGGGTGACAGCATCCAGGCAGGACCTGCATTTTAGGGCTTTGGGTGATGCCAGCGTGCAGCCAGGGCTGGAGCGACACTCCTCCAGGCAAGCGTCAGCTATGTTTTCTCTCAAATCCCCTCTCTCAAGGGTCTGTCTTCCAGGTGAGCCTCTTTGGACCTGCCAAAACTGTCACAGAGGTAAACTTTGCAGTAAAACCCCTGCTCCCCCCATCTTTCCAGTGCTGCTGTAGAGAGTCACTCCTTTGTGTCTTGAACTGAAGAATCGTTCACATTCTGCCACCACCAAACCAAAGCAGGTGACATCCGTGACGGTTGGTTTCGTGGTGTGGAAACTGGGACACATTGGAGGCATATTTCAGACTCCGCAGTCCCTCAAGGGGCAGGCTGAAGCACCTGAAGGCTGAAGGCCTTCTTCACCATCCCTGCTCTGGGCTCACTCCCTGCCCAGGGAGCACATCCTATTCTTGGCTGATTCTGCAAGAGACTAAGACATAAGACCTAAGGCATTCACAGTAGTATTTATTCCAGGGGTGGACTGGAGCTGGCTTGTGTGTGTGTGTGTGTGTGTGTGTGTGTGTGTGCGCGCGCGTGTGCAGGCTCAGTTGCTCAGTCACTCTGTCTTATCTGACTCTGCAACTCAATGGAATGTAGCCTGTCAGTCTCTTCCATAGGATTATCCAGGCCAGAAAACTGGAGTGGGTTGCCATGCCCTCCTCCAGGGCATCGTCCTGACCCAGGGATCGAACCTGAGTCTCTTGTATTGGCAGGTGAATTCTTTACCATTGCACCACTGGGAAGCTTCCACCAGCTTACAAAAACTAATTGTGAACATCTTGTCTCAGATCTGTACTGAGGGAAGTCATATTGATAGCTTGAAACCATCCGCAGTGGGATGTGGGTAAGGATCTAGAGAGAGACTGAGGATCTAGAGAAACTGTATGAGTAGAAGCCGTGAGAGCAGTTGCTGGATAAAGGAGTGTTACAGATAATTTTAAGAAAATTCTGACTCAGGTAAAAGTGGTTCCATCGTGCATTTGGTCTTAAGTGCAGAGATGTGCAATTTGAGAATCCAGGAAATGAACCAGACCTCCCACCTTCAGAGGTCACAGGCTCATCATAGCAGGTCAAACCAGAACCGAAAAGATGGTTGTACCATGGGGAAGGGACTTTGGAACTTTCCAAGATACATGAGACCTTAGTTACAGGTAGGAAGTGACCTGGCAAGAGCAGAAAATAAGCCCGTTCCCTGGGTCTCCTTCTACCGAATTAGACACGCTTTCCTAGGACATTGTTTCTCCTTCTCCCCTGGACGGTTCTCATTGCCATCCAGACATGCAGTTGCCTCCTCGGGGTAGCATCCTGGCCACCTCCCCGCCTCTCCCCTAAGTTCTGTACTGTTGTCCCCCATACGACTGAAGTGACTTAGCAGCAGTAGCAGCAGCTGCTTCTATTCACACGAGAACCCTCCCTGTGGGCTCTTCCCCAAACCCCAAAGGTTTTCTGACGGCTTCTTTCCCAATGAGCAGTTTGCGATCTCCATCTCTCTGTTCCCAGTGATGGTTTGGCACACTCAATTACTCAGTTCACAAAGGAAGGCATTCTGGTTTTGCTCCGACATCCCAGGTCGCTCCTTCCAAGTCTCCTTTGCTGGAGGATATTCCCCATCACTCAAACTCTCTCACATGGGAGGGCTCCAGGACTCTGTTCATGGTCTTCCCCCCATCCTTACATGAATTAACTCCATGACCTCAGCCAAGTGTACATCTTTCAATGCCAACCATACCCTTTCAGTTCAGTTCAGTTCAGTTCAGTCGCTTAGTTGTGTCCGACTCTTTGCGACCCCATGAATCGTAGCATGCCTTTAGGACTTCCAAATTCCTATTAGGTCCAGACTCCCCCGTCTTAACCATCAGATTCATATTCCACTCAATATTTCCCCCTGGGTGCCTAAGAAGCATCTTGAATGTAACAGGTCTAAGACAGAAGTATTGCTCCCCTGCCCCCCAACACATATTCACGTCCTTCCCTCCCTTTGTTACCTCCCGTCTCAGAACACCATCATTCTGCTTCCTCATCTCTGACCTCTCCTTTTTTCCACACTCCACATCCAGTCCATCAGAAATTAATTTGTCTCTACCTTCAGAGTGTATCCAAGATCTGACCTCATCAGTGACCTCCACAGTAACCTGCCTGGTCTAAGTCTCCATCGCATCCCAAGATCATGCCTTAGCCTCCTATCTGGGCTCCCAGGGTGCACTGTGGCCCTCCTGCAGAACATGCTCAGCACAGCCATTCCTCTGAAACATGTCAGACCGTGGTCGTGCCTCTGCTCAAAACCCTCCACAGGGTCTCCATTTTTCTCTGAAACCAGAGTCCCTACACGGTCTGGTGCAGGAGTCTCCAACCTCCGGGATCTAAAGCCTGATGATTTGAGGTGGAGCTGATGCAATAATAATAGAAATAAAGTACACAATAAATATAATGTGCTGGAATCTTTCCCAAACCATCCCTTCCCCCTGGTCCAAGTCTGTGGAAAAATTGTCTTCCACAAAACTCATCCCTGGTACCAAAAATGTTGGGAAGGCTGGTCTCATGGACAAAGTCCTTCATGATCAGGCCCCTGTGTTTCTCCCCTCCTCAAGTCCTTCAGACCTCATGAGCCACCTCACAGGCCCCCAAACCCTTTCCTGGACCCTCTGGTACTTGCTTCTCTCTCTGCTTGGAAATTCTCCCAGGTATCACATTTTCATTGAGGCCGCTATTTAAAGTTGCAGTTCCTCTCCCTCTGGGACTGTTATTAGCAAGCTCCCTATTCCATTTTTCCATGGACTTTATCACCATCTGACAAACTGCATAAACAGCCCCATCACTGCAGTGCTACTTGGTTCCTGAGTCGGGTACTCAGAATAGCACGAGATGAGACATTATCAGAATTTATTTGGTGCCTGAATTTCAGATAGCAAGTAATGAGAATTTGGGTAACAGGAGATTTACCCAGATATTTACCTGTAGATGTGCAGTTCCCATCTTTGGAAAGCCAGGAATCCTTACTAAATTTGCTTATTTATTTTGCTTACAGCACTCTACAAGTGAGATCATAAATACATGGATTTTTCCTGTTTAGCTCACAGCAATCTTCTAGAACAGCACCAAGCACAATGCAGGCATTCAACAGATAAATGTTGGCCAACTGAACTAAGGGAGGAAGAAGAGAAAGCGAGAGACGTCAACCAAACATAGATGGACATGGAGGTCAGGATATTTAATACCTTACATCTCCTCCAACCCTAAAATACTGCATTCAACAATGCAATCCTATTAATTCCAAAAGCAAACAGCAACTCAGTTCCAAGATCAGGCGTGAAGCATCATTGCTGTTTGAGGTCTCCATTAGTTTCCATGTAACTCCACTCACTTTGGAGGGTTCCAGGTCATGAGTCCCATCTTCTGAAAGTAGGTATCTATCTTTCTCAACCGGCCTTGAAGCTGAGAGCCCACGTACCCCGCGGGTCCTCCATGAGATGTGCCTGTCCCAGACCCTGATGAAGCTTGCACAGAGAGCGAGAGGCCCCCGCAGGGCCCCCTGTCTGCAGAGAAGCTCACAGAGGCCGAATCTCTGGACCACTTCCCGGTGGCAGCAACAGAGATGAGTGTCTGTCTCGGGCCCACTCTGCCATGTGGCCACAGTCCTTATGGGAGCTCAGGGTTACCCTCTTAAAGCAGCCCTCATGAGGACTTGTTGAGCAGTTTAATTTTCTTTGAGAAACTTAATTCTTTGGGGCTTAAAATAGACAGAGGTGGGCTTTTGGCTTTTGCAGGTTGGTACCAGGTCTTACTGGGAAAGACCGAGGGTGGGAGGAGAAGGGAAGGACAGAGGATGAGATGGTTGGATGGCTTGACTGACTCAACGAACATGAGTTCGAGTAAGCTCCAGGAGTTGGTAATTGACAGGGAGGCCTGGCATGCTGCAGTCCATGGGGTCGCAAAGAGTCGGACACGACTGAGCAACTGAACTGAACTGACCAAGTCTTAAAGGGAGAAGTTCTGGTTACTAGGACACTTCCTGCTTCTTCTGGGAGAAAAGGACAGGAAGCAAATTTCCTGGTAGGTCAGTCTTTTTTTATTTTCCCATTTGTGCTTATATTCCCCCCCCCCTTTAAAAAAATTATTTATTTTTAATTGAAGCATGATTACTTTACAATAGTGTGTTGGTTTCTGCCATACATCAAGGTGAATCAGCCATAGGTATACATATGTCTCCCTCTTGAACCTCCCTCCCGCCTCCCACCCCATCCCACCCCTCTAGGTTGTCACAGAGCGCTGGGTTTGAGCTCCCTGCGTCATACAACAGTATGGAGATTCTTTAAAAAAAAAAAAACAAACGACTAGTAATAAAACTACCATGTGACCCAACAGTCCCACTACTGGCGATAACCGCTGAGGAAATCATAACTGGAAAAGACACATGTGCCCCAGTGTTGACTGTAGCACTATTTGCAATAGTTAGAAGCTGGGAGCAATCTAGATGGTCATCAACCAATGAATGGTAGGTTGGTTTTTTAACTTCACTTTGAAACTTTCACAGTTGAAATGCTCAAATTTCTTTTATAAATTGCTATTGTTTTGTCACTAAGTTGCGTCTGATGCTTTCCGATCCCATGGATTGCAGCCCACCAGGCTCCTCTTTTGGGGTTCTCCAGGCAAGAATACTGGAGTGGGTTGCCATGTCCTCCTCCAGGGAATCTTCCTGGTCTCAGAATCTAAACCACGTCTCCTGCATTGACAGGTGGATTCTCTATCACTGAGTCACCTGGGAAGCCCCTTTTTATGAATTATTTAACTGAAAAACAGTCCATCCAGGCCAGGATTCCTGAGGCTCAGGACTCTTGATATCTCGGGGTAGGTCGTTCTCTCTTGTGGGGGGTCCTGTTTACTGGAGGGTGTCTCCCAGCCTCCCCAGATTCTATCCACTAGTGCCTGGGGGCATCCTTCCTTGCCCATGAGAACCAAAGATGTCTCCAGACATTGTCCGACCAGTGCCCCCCCCCCGGGCCATAGCACCCTGGCGTTGGCAATCTCTAACCCAGAGGCAGTCGCACTGGTCCTCCGTGAGTTTTCTCGTCATGTGAGGGAGCCACGGTGCAGGGCCAGGACCACAGCCAGTGTCTCCCCAGTATCCAAGGATGATGCTTTTCAGGGCCCCTGGTCGATTTCAGAAACTATGGATGGTACCAAATGCTATGTATACTGTGTCCTTTCCTACACACGCATACCTGTGATAAAGCTTAATTTATAAATGAGACGCAGTAAGAGATTAACAATGACAAGTCATAATAAAATAGAGCAATTTTTACAAGATACTGTGATAAAAGTTATATGCATGTGATCTCTCTTTTCCCCCCAAATAACTTATGGCACAGATTTTCCTTCTTAGCTAAGCCCTTATCATGCACCGTGGTGGGAACTTTTGCCATTGAAGGTGCGACAGCAGACTGGCATGAATTCCTTCTTCCCAGTTTCATGGAGAAAAGATGCGTTCTTAAAAGACGGCAGGTCTTAGCTGTCTAAGCATACTGATTTTCCTTCCTGTCCTTGTGACATTGAGAACTTGGACTTTTCACTTAAAGGAAAGTGAGCTTTGGCATATCAGAGTTGCCAGCATGACTTCTCTTGCGCTTTGGGGCCATTATTAAGTAAAATCAGAGTCACGTGAGCACCAGGGCTGTGATGGGATAACTGAGGGGCTGGTAAGTGACAGAGGAAAGGGACACCGGGGACAAAGGGAAGATCCACGTCCCTGGGCAGGATGCGGCAGGTCAGCGAGAGATTTCATCACGTGACTCAGAACCGTGAGCAGCTTGCGGCTTACGAATTGTTTATTTCTGAAACCTCCCATTTTAGTGTTTTTGAGCTGTGGGTTGGCTGCAGGTAACCGAAACTGCTGAAAATAAAACCAAGGGTGGGGGAGATGACTAGACGATTGTTCGTTGGATGTGAAATTCAGAAAGAGTAGGTTTCGCCCAATGCATTCCTTATTGCTATGTGAAAAATAAGACGCAACAGTTGCTGTGAATCATAAATACTCTATATTGTCTTATTGCTAAAATATCTATGAATTAGTCACTTCTCTATTATGAGAAATGCTGTCCATGGGATTTTCCAGGCAAGAGTACTGGAGTGGGGTGCCATTGCCTTCTCCATTATATCATATAGCATTTCTTGAAATGACTCGGCTGTCTAAAGTTAAAATCAGTGATGATGTATTTGGGAAAGTATATAATTGTGGATATAGGTAGATGTATTTAATGTTTTTCCCCCAAATAAAACTTTGCTTCCAGCCAGCCTCTTCTCTCTTAGGCCCTCATGCTCTGTTATTTTCATGTTCATGCTGTGCTTGTAATATCTATTACCCCACATTTTACATTTCCTGGAAGTTTTATTAAAGCCATTTATTTGTAATAATAAGGTGGACAAGATATTTGTAGCAGTCTCATTTTTAAAAATACTGTAAACACATATTACAACCCTAACAGACCATAGCTAGAATCTTGATAAGTGGAAAATCTGTCATTAACACAACAGAATTACTGGTTTTCCAGCACAGCCATAAGATAGGCTATGGTCAACAACGATTCCTAAAGATTACAAAAAATTTGAAAAGCTATTGTTAATGTTATAAATAATTGATTATCATTTATTACAAAATAATTACCTTTAAGCAATTATCACAGTTAACAAGCAATTGCTTTGGGATTATTGCTTAATTACTATTGAACAGCAAAGTACATATGGCATATAAAATTCATTGTTTATTATTATTTTTACAAGCACAGATGGCTTGGTACAATCAGGAGGACTGTTGGAGAGTAATCTTTTTTTAATGTAATTACCACATGACTATGTCAAATGATTTTTTTTTGTTGTTTTGCTAACATTATAATGTTATTTTAATTAAGAGGCTAAGGACAGTAATTTTTCCCACCTAATTAGACCAAAAGGAAAAGAGATATTCAGGACATTTTAAAAACTTGATTATAAAAAATTTAAGTTTCATAAATATGAATCACATTGGTACATCTATCCTTGCTTTTATCTTGGATGGAAAAAATTGCATTTAGAAAAATCTTATAACTCAGTGACAGTTGAGTATATCATAAAACTCTAATGGCCTATAATAAATAATAAAGTATCTATTATGGATGTGTGCATAGCTTTGGAAACTGTGGTGATAAGAAGAAAAGATAGTACCAGTGATGACTGATGGTTCAGAAGATACTCAGATTTCTGCAGGTCTTTGTTAGACCAATACGGCTATAAACGTTACAAACGTTCCACACCACTTTTGTAAATACAAGACTGGCAATATGGACAGATTTTCTTTAGGGGGGTTTCTGCACCACCACCATCTCCCTGCAAAACTCTGAGACCCACCTTGCGTTTCCTGTAATCAAGCCTAGCACGAGGTTTGTCCAGGTTTAAACAAAACCAACTGTGGGCAGAAAAAAAGCTGGTCCAGGGGTGAGTGCCTCCAGCTCTTGAGAGGATCGGGGTTTCCCAGCAAGTGTTGCCCTGAAGTCTAGGGCACTGAAGGACTGAGTTCAGAGCAGACCCCTGCTTTTGGGGGGAAAAGCATCCTTGTGTGCAAAACACAGATGGTCAGCTGGCTTTCTGGAGGTGGTTGGAAGATCTGTTTGGTCAAACTGAAGAGCTGGCTAGCAGCTTGGCTCCCGTCTCCGGGCAGAATCACTGCTTTCGGCCACAGATGGTGGCAAGACGGTGGCGCATATGGTTGCTTCCGACTCTAGGGCCATCAGCCTGGTCCTCTCCTGATAGGACGCTCAGACCGTTCAGGGCCCCCCAGGCAGATCCTGAACAGATGCCGAGGGTTCTCCCTGGGTGCACGCGCACTCCATCCTGGCCACGGGGGTCAGGGGGCTGCTGAGAGCTGCGTTCAAGTCCCAGGATCCGGCTGTGTGATGATACAAAGTCCGATTCCCAGTGCACAGTGGTGACCTTGTGTGGATTCTGTAAAGCTTTCTCCCCCCGGTGGACACCAGCACCTTCCTCTCCTAAGGCAATGCCAGGCTCCAAAATCATGTGTTCTCTGGAAGACACATTACTTCCTGCTTAGAAGTGAAGCCATGTGTTACTCTCAAAAACTGGGAGAACGCAGAGCTGTGTGACTCTAGGGGCCTGTGCCCAGCGTGTGGCCACCTGCCACCAATTCACCAGCCGGTTCTTTGAGCTCGTGACCGTCCCCCACTCACCAAGCCCCTAGGGAAGGGGTGCAGCATCCACCAAGGGCCTCCTCTGGCTTTCTGAGCTGAGGCCGTCAAGGGCCAGGGTCGGGGATAAGCTGGAGCTCACTCCTCTTCCTCTTTGTAGTTTTTTTCACCCAAAGATTTATTTTCAAGTTCCTAAGAGTTCAGGCCAGTGACTGTAGACAAATCACTTGAATCTATCTGCATTTGTTCTTTCCTCCATCTTATGGTGAGAATAGACTTTCAATAGCCCGCCTCTGAAGTGACGGAATCCTGCTCACAGTGCTTCATCTGAGTTTTGTCCTGCTCCCAGGCAATTCTCAAGGCTGGCCGCAAGTTACAATCATCTGGTATCTTTTAAAGACTGCCTGAAGCCAGGACCACGCACTTTTTCATGTACTTACTAAGAGGGTATAGATAAGAGAGGTAGGTAAGCCTACTAAGGCTTTCCTCCTGTCTAACACTAAACCCTATGATTTATTCCCACTAAAACAATCCCACTAAATAAATACAGCTTTTGGGGAAAAAAAAAAAAACAACAAACAAACCTGTAATTGTCTATCAGAGAAATGACGCAGAAGAATTGGGCAGAATAACCAGACGTCTTCTGATTTAAGATGTTTTTAAAAAGAAGAAAGAGAGAGAGAGAGAGCGGTACTCATGACTAGTGCGTCGTTTAGTCCTCTCTGCGAAGAGTCATCCATTCCAATTAAACAATTTTGTTATATTCTAGGAAAAAAACCACGAATTATGCATTTCAACATATTTCAGTCTTGGTAGCTTATAAGGTTTCTATCTCAACTACTCAGCTGCGTCATTAGCAAAAGCAGATATAGGCAGCAGATGAATGGGTGAGCAGAGTGGCATTTCAACAGAATCTATTTGGAAAATCTACTGGGGGCTTCCCAGGTGGCGTTAGTGGTAAAGAACCTGCCTGCCAATGCAGGAGATATAAGAGATGTGGGTTCGATCCCTGGGTTGGGAAGATCCCCTGGAGGAGGAAATGGCAACCCGCTCCAGTATTTTTGCCTGGAAAATCCTATGGACAGAGGATCCTGGTGGGCTACAGTCCATGGGGTCACAAAGAGTTGGACACAACTGAGTGATTAACACTACTATTTGGAAAAAACAGGCATGGCTGAACCCACAGAGGACAGTTTGCTGACCCCTGCTAACTGAGCAAGCGATAAAGTTGCGTCACTAGCTTAACACCAGTTTGACGACAGGCTCTGCAGAGGACATCGAGTCATCTCATGTGTGAGCTTCAGCCCCAAGTTCCTCTCTGTCACGGAAATGCAGTGAAGTATTTTGTATTGCTTTTGCTTCATTTCCGTTGCTATTATAGCATTGAATCTTTGAAAGGAAGAAGTAAGAAACAGTTCTCAGAGGTTTCTGAGATGCTCTTTCTGGGTTATAATTCTCAAATTTGGCTGAAACAAAATTTTCCAATTCTTTGATTAAAGAAAAAAAAAGAATCTTTGATTCCCCTGCACAATTCCCTCACAATCCCCTTAGTGATTAAAAACACACACACACACACACACACAGAGGCTGGGCTGAAAGTCACGTCCACTAGTAAGAGCAATCACATCTAGCAAAAACTCCGATTCCTTTGCAAGACGCAAGCAAGGAAGCAGAAGCTTCCTCAGATCTCAGAAGCCTGCATTCAATAGCTGGGATGGAGTTTGCCAGTGAGAGGGATAAACTCTATCAGGCTTTAGAAATACAAATCCAAGGATGACTTGAAGGTTAACTGGAAATGAATAAAACCCCAAAGTTCACATAAGTTACAGGGGAAAACCAAGGAGCTCATTTCTAAGTGTGGTTTGGCATTGAGATCATGTCAGCTAGGTCTTGTCAGGATACTTTCACGCAGGCATTTATTTCTTTTCAGTTTTTTCCTCTGTGATTTTATTTTTGTTGCTGGAGTAAACACTGAACTAGTGGAAAGTAAATTCAGATTTCAGAGAACCAGTTTGGTTGTTAACCTGTTTGATGAACCCTAAGGGGACCTGTCCACACCTCAGAAAGGGGACAGACATCGTCTAGGACCAGGAATCACAGAATTCCGACTGGAGGGGCATGGAGACCAGCATGTTCCACATCCACTCTCCTGCCAGCTTGCTCTTCAGCCAGGAAAGCCCTCCTTTGGGATGGCATGCCCCAGGGCCCCTGGCCAGGCAGGTGACGCTGCTGAGGCTGGACAGGGGAAGAGGAAGAGGGATGAAGGGAGGTCGCTGGGTGAAGAGCCTGGAGTCCTTGACCAGCAGCTTGTTGTCCAACGGATGGCAATGGCCCAGCTCCTGCCAATCCCTGCCTTGGAGAAATGTAGCCTCTGGAATTTCACATCTAATTTCTGAGGATTGGTGTGAAAATTCCCAACTTGTCAGTATCAGTGCTTCTTGTTTCAGGGAAAGGGCCAACCTCCCTGTGCATGCCAGCCACAGCTGGTGGGGTGGTCATCTGCTTAGGGCCCCTGCTTTAGCTCTTGGAAGAGTATTTGCATTTCAGGGATCTCCCTTAATTACAGAGAAAATAATCTTGGGGGAAGGTAATGAAATCATTACCAACAACTCTCTTAGTGTGTTAGTCGCTCAGTCGTGTCCTACTCTTGGTGGCCCCGGGGACTGCAGCCCGCCAGGCTCCTCGGTCCATGGGATTCTCCGGGCAAGAATACTGGAGTGGGTTGCCATTCCCTTCTCCAGGGGATCTTCCTGACCCAGCGATTGAACCTGGGTGTCCTTCATTGGCAGGCAGTTTCTTTACCATCTGGGCCACCAAGAAAGCCTTATGGTAAGAGCAAATTAAGAGAGTGTAGTGGCAAAAACTGTGGGCAGAGGGGTGGGAAAGCCTTCGTTATGAACATCATGGTCCTCATACACTGCGTTGATGGGTCCAGGGCAAAAGTATTGGTGGGGAACACCTGTCTGGTACGTCTCAATATTTTTAAGTTCTGCCCCAAAATTACCGAGTTAAAAATCCTCTATCCACGACCCCCTCACAAACACACTACATAACAATGAACTGAACAACCTACACAAACCTATGACACTAAGGACAGGCGATTACCTCTTTCTCCTTGGTGTGAGGACTGATAAAAAGATTAACTGGAGGGAAAAAAAAAGATTCAAGTAAGGACATATGCAGGGAAGTTTCGCAAAGAAATGAGCTTCGAGGAGGCAGCCAGGTGATAGAGGCGTATACACACCTTAGACCAATGAAGGAAAAGAGGTTCCAAACTTCCAAGAGGGGAGGCAAGTTATAGGAAGGTGAGGGGAGAAAACCTACGTGGATGAAGACGTCTTGTTATGCAGGTAAGACTCTCAGGTGATGAGATTCACGTCTGGAGTTGCTCTCTTCCTGGTAGGAGAACACCGTTAGCAGTGGGAATTTCCTTTACAAAAGGAGAACCTTATTCCCTATTTTTAGGCAGCTGGTGGGAGGTAAAGAGCTTGTCCTATGTCTGCTGGGACTCAGCGGCCTTTAGTTCAACTAATCCTTGAGCCAGAGGCATATTTTGGGTGGCTCATCCTAGTGAACTCCATGTGTGTTAGTTGCCCAGTGTCTAACTCTTCGAGACCCCACGGACTGTAGCCTTCCAGTCTCCTCTGTCCATGGGATTCTCCCAGGAATATTGGAGTGGGGGGCCATTCCCGTATCCAACGGCCAGTGCCAACCTGGAACTTGTTTCAGGGGTGGAATGCTGTCATCTTAACAAGCGCCCTCTAGTCATAAGAACTGACTACTTAAAAGATGATTTTATAACAGAATCCTAACTATAGATGTTCCAGCCGCACACAACATAGCTTCATCTTTAGTGTGTGCTTCCTGCTTGTTATCCCCATCTAGGATGTGGCTTCCCCAGTGGCTCAGCGCTAAAGAATCCTCCTGCAACGCAGGAGACCCCTGTCCAACTTCTGGGTTGGGAAGATTCCCTGGAGGAGGGATAGGTTCCCCACTCCAGTCTTCTTGGGCTTCCCTGGTGGCTCAGCTGGTAAAGAATCCGCCTGCAATGCAGGAGACCTGGGTTCAGTCTCTGGGTTGGGAAGATCCTCTAGAGAAGGGAATGGCTGCCCACTCCAGGATTCTGGCCTGGAGAATTCCATGGACTGTGTATGCCACAGTGTTGCAAAGAGTCGGACACGACTGAGTGACTTTCACTTTCACTCTTCACTTTCAAGGATGAAAAGCTGTGACTTGGAGCTATGGAAGGTGTGGTATGATTTTGGGGTGCGCTTAGTGGGGGGGAGGAGTCTGCCTGTGATGCAGGAGACCTGTGTTCAGTCCCTGGTCTGGGAAGATCCCTGGAGAAGGGAATGGCTACCCACTCCAGTATTCTTGCCTGGAGAGGTCCATGGACAGAGGGGCCTGGAGGGCTACAGTCAGTGGGGTTGCAAAGAGTCGGACATGACTGAGCGACCCACACTGCTAGGGGCAGCATGCTCTCACAGGGAGTGTCCACCTCGTGGGTTCGTGGCCATCCAGACCTTGCCTGTCAGTTTCCCAGGGGCCGGGAAAAGCAAGTTTGGTAGCACTGGAAGAGGCAAGAAGCTGATAATGAGTGTTTTCGTGGGCGCAAGGACTAGCTGGCTGGGACACAAGGGAGAAATAGAAGTGTTTTCGCTTTGGGGATCTTGGCACCTTGTGAGTTCACGACCTGTTTTGCAGCTCAGTCATGGAATGAGTCCATGAGCAAATGAGTAAATGCAGGCCCAGCACAGAGACTGCAGCGTAGCGAGGAGCCAATTTAATGTCTTGGCTGGAGAAAGACGGGAGATGTGAGAAACCGCGCAGGCTGCCACCCCAGCCCTGCAGGCCTCCTTCGAATGGTCCCTGAAGGAAAACCAGGTGAAGTGGGAGGCATTCTCTCAGCGACTTCCGGGAGCAGATCCCGTGCCTCTGCTGAATATACCACCCGAGGCCACGGCGGTGAATTCTGTGCGGTGTCCTCTCGCTGGCGTGGGTACCGTGTTCTTCTGCTTTCTCCCTTCTGTGGCATCTTTACCACGTGCCTCTGCCCACACCTCTCTATGCCACTGTAATTATTAATATGTGCTGTGCTAAGATGCTTCAGTCGTGTCCGACCCTTTGTAACCCCATAGACTGTAGCCCCCCCAAAGGCTCCTCCGTCCATGGGATTCTCCAGGCAAGAAGACTGGAATGGGTTGCCATTCACTTTTCCAGGGGATCTTCCTGACCCAGGGATCAAACCCCCGTCCCTTACATCTCCTGCACTGGCAGGAGGGTTCTTTCCTACTAGTGCTACCTGGGAAGCCCGGTTATTAATATGTATGTAATTAAACACTGTGAGATAAAATGCTGCATTCGGAGGACAAACAGATGTTGCTACGGAAAGCACAGTTAAATTATTTGGAAGACTTTGATACAAACAAGACGTTATTTGAGCCTTTTCCCCGTGAATGTAGGTGAGGTGGTTGTAAAGGCACAGATGACGCCTGTATTTAATTGAAAAGAGAATAAGGAGGAAGAGAAACAGAACTACTGCAACAGAACGTTGGTCTTATGGTCGTCGTCAGAATAGGATGCCTCATGTTCCAGAGGCCTTTCGGGCTGAAATCTTTATACATGGTGGTGGGTGAAGCTTTGGAGCCCAGGTTCAAAGCCATTGCTCCCACTTACTTGGGTGAGTTAGGAAACGAGATTTCTCTGAAAACTGGCATTCCACCTGTAAGATTTTCAACCCTCCTGTAGGTGAGAGGTAGAGCTTTGAGGCGTCACAGCTGCCTCTGAGGAGAAGGCAGACCCTCAGGCTGGCTCCCCATCTCCTCTCTTCTAAGGCATTTTAACTCATCTGTCAGCCCAGGGACATGTCATGCAAGTGGGCCCCTCCACCTCTGAAAGTGAAAGTGAAAGCCGCTCAGTTGAGTCCGACTCTTTGCGACCCAATGGACTATATATCCATGGAATTCTCCAGGCCAGAATGCTGGTGTGGGTAGCCTTTCCCTTCTCCAGGGGATCTTCCCAACCTGGGAACTGAACCAGGGCCTCCTGTATTGCAGGCGGATTTTTTACCAACTGAGCTGGAATCAAGATTGCCGGGAGAAATATCAATCACCTCAGATATGCAGATGACACCACCCTTATGGCAGAAAGTGAAGAGGAGCTAAAAAGCCTCTTGATGAAAGTGAAAGAGGAGAGTGAAAAAGTTGGCTTAAAGCTCAACATTCAGAAAACCAAGATCATGGCATCCAGTCCCATCACTTCATGGGAAATATATGGGGAAACAGTGGAAACAGTGAGAGACTATTTTTTTGGGCTCCAAAATCACCGCAGATGGTGACTGCAGCCATGAAATTAAAAGACGCTTACTCCTTGGAAGAAAAGTTATGACCAACCTAGATAGCATATTCAAAAGCAGAGACATTACTTTGCCGACTAAGGTCCGTCTAGTCAAGGCTATGGTTTTTCCTGTGGTCATGTATGAATGTGAGAGTTGGACTGTGAAGAAGGCTGAGCACCGAAGAATTGATGCTTTTGAACTGTGGTGTTGGAGAAGCCTCTTGAGGGTCCCTTGGACTGCAAGGAGATCCAACCAGTCCATTCTGAAGGAGACCAGCCCTGGGATTTCTTTGGAAGGAATGATGCTAAAGCTGAAGCTCCAGTACTTTGGATACCTCATGAGAAGACTTGACTCATTGGAAAAGACTCTGATGCTGGGAGGGATTGGGGGCAGGAGGAGAAGGGGACGACCCAGGATGAGATGGCTGGATGGCATCACGGACTCGATGGACATGAGTCTGAGTGAACTCCGGGAGATGGTGATGGGCAGGGAGGCCTGGTGTGCTGCGATTCATGGGGTCGCAAAGAGTCGGACACGACTGAGCGACTGAACTGAACTGAGCTGTCAGTCCACCTCTGACCGTGCCCTGTTCTTAGTGCTGGGAAACCACCGACCAGTGAGGGGCACCGTCTCTTAGTCAAAGGATCTCAGCCTGCAGAGGGCCCTGTTTGGAACAGGGAGGCTGCCTACCGCTTGCCGAAATGCGCTCATTCCAGCCTGATGGCAGCCCCTTGCTTCCACATTAGAAATGGGCCTGGAGCTGAGATGTGCTGACAAAAAATAACCAGCTCTCAGGATGGATTTGAAATCCCCCTTTTATAAAGCCAATTCATTTAAGGCACTTATTTCAGTGCTGCCAACACTGGCGTTCTTTTTTGCTTGTTTGTTTTACTATAAACTTGTGCTGTGCTAAGTCGCTTCACTTGTGTCTGAACTTTGTGACACCGCACCCCCCACCTCCATGGACCGTAGCCCGCCAGGCTCCTCTGTCCATGGGCTCCTCCAGGAAAGAACACTGGAGTGGGCAGCCATGCCCTTCTCCAGGGGATCCTTCCAACCCAGGGATCAAACCCACGTCTCTTCCGTCTTCTGCACTGGCAGGCGGGTTTCTTTCTACCACTAGCGCCCCCTGGGAAGCCCCCACTGTAAGCGTTCATTTCATTCTAGTGTAAATCCATGAGCAGTCAAGAACATTCTCCACCCAGCAGACATTTGCTGGTCACTGTGTTCTCTGCCAGGCCCGCTGCTGGGCGCTGCCTGGAACAGCAGGATGCACAGGAAGAGTGGATGCGAGTTGGTCAAAGGTGCAGATTCCCCCCTTCCCATCTTCCTCCCGCCCTCTATCCCTCCCTCCCTCCCTCTCTTCCTCTTTGCTCTCGCTCTGTCTTCAATTATTTGTTTCACGTCTGTAGTGCGGCAAACACTGCGTCTCTCTGGGTGCAACTATTGGACCTACTCTGCTGGGCAGACTTCACAATCGGATGGAAGAGAGAAGCAGTTCGTGCCAGCCACATTGTAAAGTGCCCTTTGAGGCCCTTGTGCACAAGGAACATATTGAACGGCAGCAGAAAGGCGCTGTGTTCTGCCCAGCAGATGCCGCGGGCACTGACAGGCATCCCAGGTCCTTCATCCTGGTCGGCGGCCTCCCGGCCCAGGGACGCAGCACAGCGGCTGCTGACAATGGCTCCTTGGTGTGGCCGGGCTGGCGCTCTCTCTTACACATTCTGTTGCTTCAAACAGAAACGCCACTATCTTCCTCACCCCTTTCAGAGGGAAGTTGTTTTTTTCCCCCATCTGATCCTCCAGAGCATTCTATTCTGTGCAGATGTTGGTGGCAGGATATTAGAGGCTTTCCTGGCAAACGAACAAGTCTGTCTTTCTAACAAAAATAAGCGAGCAGCCAAATGCACAGGAGACGCAGGGTCGAAAATAGCTCGAGATAGACGCCAGCTCACTCATATTAGAGACCTGGCCTTCGTCGCAGGGCGGACGTCATCATCATTACGTGTTGGAATTTAACTAGAAGTGGGTTCTTCTCTTTCAACTGTCAGAGCTTTGGGAACAGATGGCTCTCTTCCTCGGGGGCACTAGGTGGCTGATTGGCAGTGTGAGGCAGAAACAGGCAGAATTGCAGACAAATCCTATATAATGGACCCTAGCAGCCTTTTTTATTTGGATTATTCTCCTCTGAGTGATGATAGCAGAAACCACGCAAATGCAGAAACCCCTCCAGAGGAGATTTTACAAGATGTATGAAAAGTCTACTAGAAAGCCATCACTGTCTTCCACTTGAATGGGGAAGAGCCCCACATACAGCTGTGTCTTGTTGAAATGGCCCTGACCTGTCACGTTTAGAGTGACCCAAGTCTGTAGTCAAAGCTGTGGTTTTACTAGCAGTCCTGTACGGATGTGGGAGTTGAACCATAAAGAAGGCTGGGTGCTGAAGAATTGATGCTTTCACACTGTAGTGCTGAAGACTCTTGAGAGTCCCGTGGACTGCAAGGAGATCCACCCAGCCCATCCTAAAGGAAGTCAGTCCTGAATATTCATTGGAAGGACTGATGCTAAAGCTAAAATTCCAATGCTTTGGCCACCTGATGCGAAGAACTAACTCATTTGAAAAGACCCTGGTGCTGGGAAAGATTGAAGGCAGAAGGAGAAGGGGATGACAGGGGATGAGAGGGTTGGATGGCATCACCGACTCAGTGGATATGAGTTTGAGCAAGCTCTGGGAGTTGGTGATGAACAGGGAGGCCTATTGTGCTACAGTCCACGGGGTCACAAAATGTCGGACACAACTGAGTGACTGAACGACAAGATCTTAAGTTGGACAGATTGAAGGGACTGCCTGTCTATCACCTCTAGTTGCAGGAAAACAAGAGCAGCACTGCCGTTGGTCCCCTGCAGATTGTGTAACCGACCAGGATGCTATAGGACCTTCCCAGGACAGGGGTGGGCCTCCCCTGTATCCTCTGCTCCAGCTCCTCTCTGAAGTACCTGCTGAATAGAGAACAGGATTTGATGCATGTTTCCTGAGTTGTTTTGAAGATGTGACACTCCCTACCCCACCAAATGGAACTAGTTGACTGCTTGATTGTCATGAATGCCTAGGCCTGGGCCTCCTGGAGCCTCAGGACTGAGAATGTTAGTCCCCGCGACCCAGCCCTGTTACCACACCACCCACCAATCAGAGAATTGTCCGAGAGCTGATCACACACCCTGAGACCCCACTCCCTCACCTTGCTTTGTAGAAACCCATCGGGAGCTCAAGGCTTTTGAGGGCACGAGTCACTGGATCTCCTTGCTTGCCCTGCAATACAGTTTGCTTGACCTCATGGTGCGTGGGGCACATGAATGCGTGTTAACCGTTGTTCCTGCGTGTTTTCATACAGGGTGTTTCAGAATATACTTCGATGGAGATTTACACATGCATTGTGGAAATCCGTCCTGAATACTCATTGGAAGGGCTGATGCTAAAGCTGAAACTCCAATACTCTGGCCACCTAATGTGAAGAACTGACTCATCTAAAAAGACCCTGATGCTGGGAAAGATTGAAGGTGGGAGGAGAAGGGGATGACAGAGGCTGAGATGGTTGGATGGCATCACCGACTCCATGGACATGAGTTTGAGTAAACTCTGGGAGCTGGTGATGGACAGGGAGGCCTGTCGTGCTGCAGTCCATGGGGTCGCAAACAGTCTGACAAGACTTAGCTACTGAACCGAGCTGAATTGTTGGAGACACAGATCAACAGTTCAGATAACTGAAAATTACAGGCTGGGCTGAATCTCACCAGCAGACAGGGTCCTTGCTTGTCCACTTTCTTCCCTTCCTCTGCCCTTCTTCATCTCCCTCCCCTCTTCCTTCCTCTAGGACAAGTCAGCACCAAGAGCAGCATGACCAGAGTGGTGGAGACGGGCCTGGGGAACCACTGCTTTGGGAACTAGGGTTACTATGGTCTCTCCAGGCCACACAAAGCTAGGCTGATAACTTAAAAATGTAGACGGCATGGTGAGGCTGGACCCTAAAATTTCTAAGATTAAAAGAACTTATTTTATTATGCAAGTTATAATACGACCATTGTAAAAAAAAAATAACTGTAGTACTAAAAATTATGAAAAAGGAAAAAAATCACTAGTAGTCTCTAGCTAATATTCTTAACATTAATATTTGTTTCCAGAATTTTCTCCAGGTTTGTGTGTTTATGTGTATGATTTTTAAAGGGTGATGCTATAATTATTTACAAAAATTTGCCTTATAAATTTGCCATGCCAATACATTTCAATCTGTGTTACCATTCTTAGCACATACATATTGTGCATGTTGACAATACGTGTTTAATAATTTAATAATGCCTCTATTAATGATCAGTCCAGAGTCTGATATCTCTCATGTAAAAGCAAGGCTGTGAACATTCTCATGCATCTATCTGTTGATTTGTCTTCTTTGTTTGGATCCATTTCTGCCGGCAGAGTTCCTGAGCCAAAAGTTAGCTGACATGTGAACTCTGATTCCTACGACCAGAGGTCTATGACCCAACAGCGCCATAAGAAGAGCATGGTATACTGTTCCCAGGCAGAGAGGGGCTTTGAGTCAAAAGACGACAGGACTGAGGCGGCTCTTCTGGCTCATGGCCCTTCTTCCGCACGCTCGCAGACATCTAAACCTAGGCTGCCTCTCCAGCCAGCTTCTCCGAGACTTGTCACCACCACGAGCCACCCTGCTCCTCTCAGGTTTCCACAGATTTCATAATTATTGAGAAAAGACTCCCGAGAGATAAAGAGAACACGGGAAGCGTAGTGGGTGTGAGCAGGGGAAGGCTTGCGGCATTGATGGGGTTGAAGAGGATGCCAGGATGGAGGCGTTCAGGTGCGGTGGGGATGGGGCTTAGTAACTGGACTATTTCACCTCTGGGAGGATCTTTCTTTAGTTGGGAATATTTATATGATGATGGGAAGGGCCCCGGAGCAAGGAGGGAGACCTGAACACACAGGAGGGAACTGTTTATCAGTCATCACGCCCTTTGATTACTAAGCAGATGAGACGAATGGGATCCAAAGCAAGGCAGGGGAGGGCAAGACAAGGCTTTCCTTCTGTGTGACAGGTCTTCTGTGTAACAAGAGAGGAGGAGGCGAGTGAGCCAGCCAGCTCACAGCAAATAATAGATCACGGATGACCTTGATGGAGGAGCTGCCCCCACGTGGCCTCGTAAGGAGGGGAGCTGGGGGCTGCTGCTGACTGGCTGGGAGGCTGTGGAATCAGCACCAGCAGCTTCTGAGAAAAGCCTGAATCAAGGAGCTCACAGTACAATCAGAGGGAGAAGCATGGACTCTCAGAGAAGTTTTAATTTCACTGTCTACTTTCTTAGAGCTCTTTCGTTCCCCCTAAAAATCCACCCAAAGATTATCTTCTTTCCTCTCATGATGACCAAAGACTCATCGCATCATGACAAGCCGAGGAGAACTGAGGACGTCGGTTCCGGGAGGGAAGACCCTAGATGTCCTGTTGGCTTGGCTGACCCGGGGGACTTGGAGGCTCAGCCAGGGATTGGGTCTCTGATGGAGCACTGGCTTCCTGCAAGCAGACCCGTGTCCCGGTGGACACAGTGCCTGATACACAGCCAGACGGCCTGCCTGCAAATCCGAGCAAGAAGTCAAAGTGTTAGTCGCTCGGTGTGCTGGGCTGTTTGCAACTTTACAGACAGTCACCCGCCAGGCTCCTCTGTCCCTGGAATTCTCCAGGCAAGAATGCTGGAGTGGGTAGCCATTCCCTTCTCCAGGGGATCTCCCTGACCCAGGGACTGAACCCAGGTCTCTGCATTGCAGGCAGACTCTTTACCAACTGAGCCAGAGGGAAGCCTATGGCAAAGGAGCAGCGTGGTGGTTCAAGGCGCAAACCTTCACGTTCCAGGAAACCCTGTTACCTGGAGCTGACGTGTGTGCATGCCAAGTCACTTCAGTCCTGTCTGACTCTCAGCGATCCCACGGACTGCGGCCCGCCAGGCTCCTCTGTCCATGGGACTCTTCAGGCAAGACTATTGGAGTGGCGTGCCATGCCCTCCTCCAGGGATCTCCCTGACCCAGAGACTGAACCCAGGTCTCTTACGTCTCCTGCATTGGCAGGCGGGTTCTTGACCACTGGCACCATCTGGGAAGCCCAGGTGAGGCCAGGCTAATCTCTCAGCCTCTCCCAGTCTGGTATTCCTCGCTCTTCCAATGGGGATGATTTGGATGGTAAGAAAAGCAAGGCTGTACCTCATGAGTGGTAATGAAGCGGAAATAGGGTGAATCTCTGAAAATACTTTTTAAAGCTTTATAGAGCCTTTTGTGCGTCAGCTGTTATTACAGCACGTCCCCAAATTGATTTCTCATGAGAAACAGAGTGAGCTCTGGAGCCAGATGCCATCTACAGTGTCTACTTCATAGGGTTGTTGTTGGGATTAAATAAGTGAATACGTGCAAATTCCTCAAGACAGGACCTGGCGTATGATGGATGCTCGATGAGTGCGAACACAAAATCCCTTCTCCTGTGAAGCTCTTTATTCTTTTTTTTTTTGTTTTTAATTGGAATAGAGCTGTTTTACAGCAAGGTGTTGGTTTCTGTGTAAAACAATGTGATTCAGCCATACATGTGTGTATGTGTGTATACGTCCCCTCCCTCTTGGACCTCCCTCCCATCCCCCCAGCCCTCCCCTCTAGGTCATCACAGAGCTCTGAGCTGAGCTCCCTGGGCTCTGCAGCAGGTTCCCACCAGCTATCTATTTTACACACGATGGTGTATACACACACCAGGTTTCCCTGGTGGCTCAGACGGTAAAGAATCTGCCTGCACTGCAGGAGACCCTGGTTCGATCCCTGGATCAGGAAGATCCCCTGGAGAAGGGAATGGCTACCCACTCCAGAATTCCTGCCTGGAGAATTCTGTGGACAAGAGGAGCCTGGTGGGCTATGCTTTGCAGGTTCTTGAAGAGCTGGGCACCGCCGAGCGACTACCGCAAGAGTGTGTCTATAGCAACCCCAGTCCCCCGGTCCCCACCAGTGTCCACGCGCCCCTTCTCTACATCTGCGTTCCCGTTCCTGCCGGGCAAACAGTTTCCTCTCTCTGTTATTCTTATGTGGGTCAGTGACTGGAGGGAGAATGGAGTGCAGAGCATCAGAAAATTGTCTCTCTGATTCAATAAGACAAGAAAGGCGAGCTGACTGGGGGGAAGTCCTCCAGTGGGTGACTTGGAAAGGAGCAGAGCTCAGCGAGGTTTCATCAGAGGTCAAAGTCCCCCAGTTCCCTCGTGTGACTCGGGGAAACACGGCCCGTCCTCTGCCTCTGGGGTCTAAGGGAAAATGTCTTTCTCAGCCTCCACAGAAGGCAAGGGAGGGCAGGCCTGGGCTGGGGCGGAAGATCTCGGTGCTGACCGCTCACGTCCCCAGGTCTCCGAGGAAGCGACGACTCAGGAGAGCGGCCCCGTTCCAGTTGACGAGTCTGTTCTCTGGAATCGCTGTTTGGATGATGGGCGGATTCCTAGGAAGCCTGGCTGGGGCTGTGAGCCAAGTGGGTGAAGGTGGAGAAGGCGGGGAGGCCGCCGGGACGGGGTGCCCGGAATCCACGGCCTGACCCCCAGCCCCGCAGGGATGCGGGATCTGCAGAAAGCTCTTCTTACTTCCTCACGACAGTCTCCTTGGATTTTGGATCTTTCCAGCCGTGATAACTTAGGTGCTTTCCGCATGAAGCCTCTTGCCGCGAAACAGTAGAGGGGATGAGCCTGGAATCAGCCCGCTCTTGTGACCTCCACTTCAGTCTTGGCCGGAGTCATTCCCCTAAATTTAGCCTTTGAACGGGAGGCTGAGCCAGGTCCCCTGTGGCTGAGTGAGTAAGAGTTGGCTGTGAAAGCCTGTTTTGTCTGCTGTGATCTAAAGAGAATTCAGCTCCAGGGGCTCCAGGAAGCCCTGCCCCTTTCAAGTCCACAGCACCTCTCGCAGCTGTTCTGTTGGGAGCAGAGGAGAAAACAAAGAGGAAGCCTTCCTTTCTTCATCAGAGGATCAGTGCTGTTTTAAAAGAAAGAAAAAGCAAAACAAAACATCTCTAGGCAAGCTGTTCTTAGAAGACGGTCTGCCTGTGGGAGAGGCCTGCGTCTGAGCTCTGTGGACTCCTGCAGCGACAGGCTTGCCCCTGTGCTTCATGACGTAGCATGTACCTCTGGATGAGATTCCCATGAACACTGGGTAAACTGCTCCCAGATCGCCAGGGTTTCAGTGCCCCAGCCAGATGCCTTTCCTGATGCAACTATTAATTTACGTGTCTAGTTAGCTGGGCCAGAGTGCCCAGATCTTTGTCTAAATATTATTCCAGAGGTTTCCAAGAAGGTATTTTTAAGATGAGACTGTGTGTGTGTCTGCGCTAAGTCGCTTCAGTCATGTCTGACTCTTTGTGACCCGCCAGGCTCCTCTGCCCATTGGCTTCTCCAGGAAAGAACACTGAGGTCAGCTGCCATTTCCTTCTCTAGGGGAGCTTCCCGACGCAGGGATGGAACTTGAGTCTCTCACGACTCCTGCATCGGCAGACGGTTCTTTACCCCTAGTGCCACATGGGGAGCCCGGATAAGCTGTCACTGTGTCTCAGATTTGGAGACCCTTTTCCTAACTTGTGTAACTCTTTCATCATCGCGCATTTTGTGTCCAGACGTCCATCTGCCTCACTCTGCCCTGCTATGATTGACAGCTCCTCTCCCTCTTAGGGATGTCCGTGGTGCTACCCTGACATCCAGATAACGATAAAGAAGGAATTATGACTAAGACCTACCCTCACAGGTCATCCATTCTCATTCCACGCATTGAGTAAATGTATGCGGAGTGAATAAATGAATTACATTATTTAATAACATGGGTAAAAATAATCATAAAGGTTTAGGGTTAAGGAGTCCTGAGACATTACTGATTATAATTACTTGTCTGACATTGTCTCCTCTGAGCAGCACTGAGCCATTTGCGATAATTAAAAATTTTGATTGTTAGTGTCTATCAGCACATACCACGTTCAAAGAGAATCAGAAGGAGGTACCTAATGTTGTAGACAGTTCACAGACCTGGTGTGCACGTGACTCCAAGCCCTTTCAGAGCCACATAGCCTGACCTGGGCTCCTGGATCAAAGCCATTTGCCTCTGAGACCTCAGTTGCCATCAAGTCTCTCCAGGTCATGTGCCCCAGCACTTCCTAAGACTAGAAATCCTCATTAATGGGCAACATTTTGGTTTTTAAAGCTCTTTCTGAAAAGTGGTTCTCAACTTTTCCTTGACTTTACTAGAACAGAGACTGAGGAGTCAGTGGAGTGTTTCCTTAGGTGCGCGTATGGACAGGTCAGCTCGTCCTTGCTGACCAAGCTCCATGGGATCAGACAGCCGAGGGCATGGCATTCCGGGGCTGAGGTGTGAGCTTCCACTCCACCAGGAGCCTGCAGGGGATGTAAATAATTTTCTTTCACTGACTAATCCACTCACAAGTGATTATTAAGTCCTTATAATACAGCATCTGTCAACCAAAAGCATGGACTCTGGAGCCCGACCTCTGTGTTTGGATCTTGGCTGGGCCACATGTGAGTGGTGTGTGTCCAGGCAGGTGTTTTTACCTGCTGACGCTCAATGCGCCCACCTGTCAATGGGCAATAGCTTCACGGACCTGGTCAGATTGCCCGAGGGTCGGATTCGCCAGTGCAGGCGAAGCTCTGGACCAGCGGGTTCCATGGTGAGTGCCTGGGTTTACCTGTGGCTGTGGTTGTCTGACTGGCCTTCACATCCAGTCCTCTATGACGGGGACACATGTTTTTTAGAAGACAGATGATGCCCAGGCCCTCATGGGTTACATCTATTGCTGGGAAGATGGGTAAACTGTCCAACAAATGTCCACGCAATTAATTCAAGCCATGAGAACAAATAGAGCAAGGCGAGAGCAAACAGTGTGGTGAGAAGCATCTTCCTTAGAAATAGATCAGGAAAGACAATGACTGGGACGTATACATGGCCCAGAAATCCCAGCAAAGGAACTCCCAGGAGTCTCGAGAAGGTCTGTAAAGGCCTTCTGGAAGGATTTAGTGGGTCTGACCTACTCAGGAAAGGCCAACCACTGAGCTGAGGGACATGGGGCAGAGTGCCATCAGTGGGCCATCACGGAAAACCAGCAGGCTGCCTGGCTCCAGGGCCCAGGAGACTTTGGAAAATGATGGGAACCACTACCAAGTGGCCAGGGCAGAGCTGGGTCATGAACAGCCCCCAAAGCCAAGTGCACAGTACAGACTGGCTCTGGGGACACAGCCTGACGAGGACTCTATGCGGTCACATGATGTTAATAGCATCTGTCAGCAGCAGGACAGGTGGTGGGAGCAGCTGGACGGTCCAACCCCCACCTTCCTGTGAGGTCAGAGGGCCCAGCAAGTCACATTTCATATGAAGGGAACAGGGTGCAGGGGAAACGATGCTCTTAAGGCCTCTGGCTGACTGAACTTGAAACTGAAAAGGACAGATCCACACAAGGAAAGCAGGAGCGCTTAGTCGCTTCAGTCGTGTCTGACTCTTTGTGACCCCATGGACTGTAGCCCACCAGGCTCCTCTGTCATGGGATTCTCCAGGCAAGAATACTGGAGCGGGTTGTCATGCCCTCCTCCAGGGGATCTTCCCAACCCAGGGATCGAACCCACGTCTCATGTCTCCTGCATTGGCTGGTGGGTTCTTTGCCACGTGGGAAGCCTCAGAGAAAAACACACGTGTGTCGTAAAGAATCTGCCTGCAGTGCAGGAGACCTGGTTTTCCTTTATCCACCCTTGTTGATCACGAAGCAGAGAAGTGGGTGGTGGGTGATGAGAAATGGAACATTTGCTGCCATATCCGTAAAAAAAGGAGGTCACAGTCATCAGCAATTGCAGCCACCATGAATGGTGAGCTGGTGAGCCTTGAGGGAATCAGGAAGGAAAGGATACCTGCTATCTAGCATCAGACTGCAGCCACTCTCTACGGTGAGCCCTGAGGAGACTCAGGATGTGAAAACACAAGATTCTGGCCACAGATAGCTGAGATGCATATCAAAGGAATGATTTCAGTGAGCCCAGACTCATTGGAAAAGCCCCTGATGTTGGGAAAGGTTGAAGGCAGGAAGAGAAGGGGGTGACAGAGGATGAGATGGTTGGATGGCATCACCGACTCGATGGACGTGAGTTTGAGCAAGCTCCAGGAGTTGGTGATGGACAGGGAGGCCCGGCTTGCTGCAGTCCTTGGGGTTGCTGAGAGCTGGACACGACTGGGTAACTGAACAACACACTCTTGCATCTTTCCGTACATAGGAAAGCGCTTAAATCCTTGAGATACGTGGTTTTCTCTTTTGATTCTCAGACTTCCTGCCCTTTGTTGAAAACCTTCTATATAACCTGGATCCCCCCTCCCACCGCCACCTCCCTGGAACTGTTCTTTCAGGGTCACTTGAGATGCTGCCTCTGAAGCTTGAAGTCCTAAAAATTCCTGCCAAATAAAACAGAACTCTCAACTTTAATGCTGTGTATAATTTTTCAATAGACAATGAGCAGAGCAGAGAAGGGAGGGCAGAAAGAAAGTGGGGGCTTTGTGAGGAAGGCTTGGGGGGCAGGAGGAGAGCAGGGACTCTGCTCCAGAGCCACTGGGAGCTCTCCGAGGTGTGGATGATCCCCACATTCACACTTGAGTCCCAACACATCTCTTTTAGAGATCTGCTGTTTTTGCTGCCATTGAGTCACTCTTTCGTGTCCAGCTCTTTGAGATCCCAAGCTCTTTGGGATTCCCTTGTGGCTCAGACAGTAAAGAATCCACCTACAATGCTGGAGACCAGGTTTGATCCCTGGGTTGGGAATATCCCATGGAGGAGGAAATGGCAACCCCCTCCAGTATTTTTGTCTGAAGAATCCCATGGGCAGAGGAGCCTGGCAGGCTATAGTCTACAAGGTCACTGGGCTGGACACAACTGAAGGGACTTAGCAAGCACACACATCACACACACACACACACACACACACACACACCCCACATACACACAGAAGAATTAGAAGATTTCATTTTTCACTGAAAAGAAAAAAAAAAAAAAACTGTGCCAGTGGCAGATTACCCACTTTGGGTTTCTAGAAGGTTCTGGAAAGGACCAGAAATAGATATAAGTTAGGTGCGATGTTGAGGGCCCAGTCCTCTTTCAGAACAAAGGAGCCCTTGAGTCACACATCTCTAGACCCGTTCTAGCAAGTTTGATCTTTCCATTAACCCCTGGGAAACATAACCCCTTCCTAATGCCAGTTAATTAACCAATTCCGGTATGTTACCAAATGGATTCCTGGGCCGGCTCTGGTGTGGTCCCAGGTCTGCAGCTGGCCTTTGTTCTCACACTGCTCTTCCTGTGGGTTCACATCACTGTGAATCTCAAATGAGCCGCCTAATTAATCTGCAGTGCTCCGTTGGGATGGGGGGCCTCTGTCCATTATCTTCACTCTGCAGATAGTAGCAATTTAGAGGGCTGGGCGGAGGTCACAGGAGAATTAGCAGGAGAGACAGAAAAAAATTCCCGGTTTCTAAGCCCCCATCCTCTTATCCTGTTCCCTAGACAACATCGTTTGATGATTTTGGTATAAAATTAGTAAATGCAGCTCAAGGCCCTCACTGCCTGGGGATGAACTACTGTTTGTTTCATACACGTGACCCAGTGGCTGCGGGGCTTTAAAGATGCACAGACCAGGCACTGACTATTTGGAGAATCTGTCGTACAGGATGGTTCTTAAACCTCATCCTGGAAGCTGTCCCCACAAAAACAGTCACACACACACAAGCCACCTAACATCTGGGCTCAGCGTTTCTAGGTCCATGAGGATGTGTGGTCTCTCAGGCATTTTCTTGCAAATTAAAGAAAAAAGAAAGTCAAAAGTATTAGTCGCTCAGTCATGTCCAACTCTCTGCAACTCCATGGACTGTAGCCCATCAGGCTCCTTTGCCCATGGGATTCGCCAGGCAAGAATACTAGAGTGTATTGCCATTCCTTTTTCCAGGGGATCTTCCCAACCCAGAAATCAAACCCGGGCAGTCTGCATTGCAGGCAGATTTTTTTACTGTCTGAGCCACCAGGGAAGCCCCGGTGTAAATAAAACCGAGATGTTCTGAACTCTGTGTGACCTGTGATGACTGCAAAAGATTACCTGTGTGTGTGTGTGTGTTGGGGGTGGGGGGGTGGTCTATGTTTTTCTGCAGTTTTGCTTGACCACTGAGAGTGGTTAATGGTGACCTTACGGTGAGAGACATCTTTTCCCAACACAACGGGAAACGTCTCACTAGTTTTGTATGGCTGCAGCACAGGCCTCTGATTTTTTTCAGAACTAGATGTCTGGCAGGAAAGGGTATAAACCCAAGCTGTACTTGCTCAGTTCAGCAAACACACTCAGAAACACCATCTCAGGACCAGTCGGAGACTGTGAATGGACTCACAAGCAGGCAGGGTTCCCAGGCAGACTGTCCGATGACCTTCCCCGTGTGTTTATTTGGAGAATCAGAATGGCAACCCTGATCTCCTGATTTCCTCCAGCTCAACTGTCCAAGAACACTCTGAGCACGTCAGAGAAGTTTATCTTGGTTTTGGTATTCAGTTGACTGCAAAGGCTAGATGCCCACCCCCTCTGTTAACAAGTGAAAAAGTTCTTACGCGGATCCCGGGAACTAAGTAATGAGTGATTAGCGGCATTCCATAAAGTCACTGGAATGGAATCCCAGGGTGGACCCCTAGATGAGGGGAGGGTCTTGGATAATGCAAACACATTCTTGGGATTCCAGGTTTCAGCTGGGATTCTAAGTGGCTATGGAGCTTGCTGAGCTGAGATGCTGACCAGACTCCTCGGAGGGCATATCTGACCCTATTATCCAGCAGGTCAACCTGGGCAGGATCACTGGAACCATTCTGATATTGGTTGTGCCCGCTTTGAGAATGAACTCAATCTTCATACATAGGTCATACAATCTACACTTTTAGGCTTACTATCAACATGCAGCCCTGGAAAACTCTACAACTGTTATTAATGCATTTGAGTTGATTTTCAAGGAAACGGGCCTTCTTTCCATTTGGAAAATTGCAGCCAATAAGAAGCATTCCATTTATCATGCACTTAACTTCTGAGACGTAACAAATAGTCCTCCTGATAATTACCAAAGCTGAATGTTCATGGAAGAAACACCCTGTCCATAAATCTAAAAAATTGCTTATCCTTATAACCGGAGCATGTCTCAAAATTTGGAAATCATTATGAGCGTTTGTTGACTAGTTAAGGCTGACACATGGTAAACAGAAACATTGTTTATTTCATTAGAACTGAAAAAGCCCACTCCTTCCCTCCTCCAAAGTCTGACATTCTCTTTTGACGAATTGGTCGATTATTTCCAACAATATCGTTGCACAAATAGACATTAACTTGAATGATGGTGGCATGTCACTTCCCTGGAATTGCATTCGGAAGGCCCGCCTCTGACAGCTCATGTCGTCTTGTCCTCAGGCCTGTTCTTATGCAGCAGGAAAATAGGCTTTCTCAATGGATCACTTCATCACAGGTGTCTTAACTACCTGAAAGACAGCCTCCTGTCAAGACTGGCAGACTTTCTCATGCATAAACAACCCTGCACTCCACTGGGAGCTGAGGACATGATCAATTAGCTGAAAAGAGTTCATTTGTTTTGTATGTCAACCCCAAGCAGAAGCCCTGAGGTATAAGTTTTGCAAGAGACTGTGCTTTTTTGGCATGTGAAAGAAAAACAAGAAAAGAAGAGAGAGGCAGAGACAAGAGAGTCAATGGTGTTTTCGAAGGAGAGCCTCATGGGGATTGGGAGTTCTGAGAATATCAAAGCCAGCCCACTGTTGTTCATGTAAGGAAAAAGATGCCTAGAGGTGACGCTAGCTGGCGAGCTTACAGAGTGAAACCGGCATCTGACAGACGCTGATGCTACCTGTTACTGCTGGAAAAGACTGTCACCCACGCACCCCAGCTGGTCTCAGAGGCTGGCATTCCCCAGATAAAGTCACCGTGCTCAGGGGCTTACCCTCGGCTTTAAACTCCCGGGAAAGCAGATCTGTCCGACTTCCCATGATGGTCTGGATTCAGGGGAACTGATGATGTCAAAACAGTGGGAGACGTGAGTGCATAAAGGGAAATATCACACCCTCCCTTCCCGATGCCCCCTCTAGGACAGGAGGCATCCTAGCAGTGGCCACGACAATGAAGTGAATCTCCAAGTGGCCAGGCGAATGCAGCAGGGGCCGGGCGAACGCAGCAGGGGCCAGGCGAACGCAGCAGGGGCCGGGCGAACGCAGCAAGGGCCGGGCGAATGTAGCAGGGGCCGGGCGAACATAGCAAGGGCCGGGAAGAGAGTGGGGTCCAGGCCCGACACCTGGCCACCCTGATTTGACCACCGAGGTCACTGCTTTATTACGGAGCTGAAGACTGATCACCATCCCTGTCTCTTTTCTCTGAGTAGTCATGGCAAAATGCTGGCTTTCTGGACTTCCTTCCTCAATAATCCAGGTTGGGCTTTGCCTACTTAGTTTCCAGATAAAGTTAAGTAACAGGCATGCGGTCTCACTGGACTGGAGCTGATTCACATTTTCATTTCCCACCTTGAACCAGTCCCCTTGGTTGGAGCTCTGGGGGTCGCCTGTTTTCCTTTCTTTAAAATAAACTGATGTGTTTCGTTTTGGCTGTGCCGGGTCTCCACTGCCGTGCGCGCTTCTCTAGCTGCGGCGAGCAGGGCTCCTCCTGGCTGTGCTGTGCAGGCCTCTCGTTGCACCAGCTTTTCTTGCTGCGGAGCGTGCGCTCTAGGCGCACGGGCTTCAGCTGCTGCAACACCCGCGCTCAGCAGCGGAGGCTCTCGGCCTTAGTTGCTAAGCAGCATGTGGGATCTTCCTGAACCAGGGTCCGATCATGCCCCCTGCAGTGGCAGATGGATTCTTTACCCCGGACCACCAGGGAAGCCCTTGGGATTAGTCTTGATAGGGGTTCTTACAGGACAGTGTCTTTCCTGCTTATCAGGCCATTTCTCAGAGAAGAGGATATGAAGGTTCACGTTCTGCAAAACCCTGAGGTGTCAGACCTGCCCCAGCGGATGCTGTCGCTGGTGTACCTGCTGGGAGGAGAGGGAGGAACATGGCCCTTCCGTCTCCACGAGAGCGGGCTCACCAGGACCAGCGTCCGTCTGCACGAGAGGGGGCTCACCGGGACCAGCATCCGTCTCCACGAGAGTGGGCTCACCGGGACCAGCGTCCGTCTGCACGAGAGGGGGCTCACCGGGACCAGCGTTCGTCTCCACGAGAGGGGGCTCACCGGGACCAGCGTCCGTCTCCACGAGAGCGGGCTCACCGGGACCAGCGTCCGTCTGCACGAGAGGGGGCTCACCGGGACCAGCGTTCGTCTCCACGAGAGGGGGCTCACTGGGACCAGCGTTTGTCTCCACGAGAGCGGGCTCCCCGGGACCAGTGGTGCAGGTGGCGCACGCGCCCCTCCCTGGAGGGGAAGATGCTCTCCACCTCTGCGCTCTCCTTGGCTAAGGATGCTTTCTTTGCTTCCCCACAAAGTTGCCAGACAAAAACCTGCTTGTATTTTTATTTGGACTCAGAATGTTTTACTCTCTAGAGACACAGTTGGCCCTCAGGCCTCACATAATCAGTCATCAGAATTCCACAGGCAAGTGTCAGCCATCTCAGTCCCTTGCTTGCAGCCCATTGCTGGTCGATTACCAGATCCAGCAAATCGGACCCATCAATTGCGCTTTCGGTTAGTTTTCCTAGCAGGCTGCCTTAGGCCAATTCCTTAAGGGTGGGGACTGAAGAGCCTCTGACCCCTGCTGCCCCAGAGTGGGGTTTGGGGTCCCAGATGAACCTAGTGGCCCTGGGAAAGCAAAGGAAGCGAGAGTGACAGACGGTGTGGGTGCGATTCCCAAGGCGACCCTGGGAGGAGGAGCTGGGTGCGAGGGAGAAGGTGATGCCAGAAAGCGTGGAAACAAGGACCAAGGGGAAGGACTGATGGTTAGGGAAAGCTCTGGACATGGCACCTTGTAAGCTGCTGACAGCTGTTTCCCGAATAAGACTCAGTTTCTCACTTAGTGGGGGACCTGTCCTTCAGGGCATGCAAACAGTCTGGTGGGTAGCTGCCTATGATGGATTTTATAGGGACTATCAGAACATCCCTGGGAGACAGTGCAATGGAAAACTTTTATTCTCCACCATTGCTCCTTGAAACGTCCCTGTACATGATTAGAGAAAGTATCCAGATAAAACTTGGGTTGGTTGTGAAAGTGACTCCTTCAAGGAAGATGCCTGAATAATAACAAGCGAAATCCTCTCTTGTAACTTCAGGCAACTGGATACTTACAAGGATGTCAAGTATTCGGGAGAGCAAAAGTGGTCCTTTTTCTTTTCTGTTTTTCCATGTTTCGCACTCAGCTTCTCTCAATGCATGTTTCACCAACCTTTAATGCCCAATAGACAGACAGATGGTAAGGAATCTACCTGCAATGCAGGGGACCCAGGTTCGATTCCCAGGTCGGGAAGATCTCCTGGAGAAGGGCATGGCAACCCACTCAAATATTCTTGCCTGGAGAATCCCATGGACGAGGAGCCTGGAGGACTATAGTTCATGGGGTTGCAAAGAGTCAGACAGGACTGAGTGACTAACACACACACACAGACCAAGTTGCTCCCGAACTGGGTACTCAGCTGTTTCCATCTGGGCTTGCCTTTCCCCTTCTCTGTCCTGCTGGGTCTTTCACATAAATATCAGTCATCAATATTGATTGCTAATAAATATCAATAATCAAACAAAGACTCAGTAGCATGTAGCACTTAGCACATGTTGCCTGGCTAAGAATTCTGACCCTATCACTTGCTAGTGATACCAACAGCGCGATGCAGGGCAATTTAATTAACCTTTCATGGCCTCAGTTTTCTCATCTTTAAAAAAAAGAGAGATGTTCACACTCTCTCATGGGATTCTTTGGGGATTAAATGACAATACACATAAAGTCCTGCTGATAACTCCTGCCACATAGGAATTGCTCAATCATGCCAGTTATCAAATGTGCTCGTTAAATGCCAACTGGATATTTGTCGTCAGCCTGCCGCTGTCCACAATGTCACACACATCAACGGTAATTACAAGTTCACGTGGTCACATCCTCATGATAAAAGTCTTAAGAGATAAGCAAGGGATCCTGACCCTCTTTAAACAATAAACCCAGCTGATGGTCAAGAAGGTTAAGTGATTTGCCAATGCATATATGGTCTGGTCTTCTATAATTGAGCCAAGGGATATTTTCCCAATTATATTTTGAAAACAGCAGATTGTTAACCATTTTGAATATCTAATCTGTAGAACTTTAGAAAGTACAGACAAATAGGGTGAAAAAATTCAAGGCTGACCACAGGATGTTGATGTACAAACCCAGGTCTGTGAGATTAGAAAACCCTCTTGTCTTAAAAGTCAAGGCATCATGGTAAAACTGGTAAGGGTTTAGCAACTCGGCCAGAAGGGAAAGCAGAGCGTCCTTAGGGGTCTTTATACGAATTAGAGAGGGTAGCCTCTCGGTGTGTGATCTTGCTAGAAGACAACGGTGCTGTCTGATCCCGGCAGTGTGGGGAAGCCAGTCCATCGGTTTCAGATGAGAACTTGGTCCCGTGGAACGTGACTAGTGGGACCCCACCCAGCACGCCCCACTGTAGACAAGCAGCTGGGCCCCTTTTCAGTGGCAAAGCTGTATAGGCAGGAAGAGCCAAGGGGCAGGGGGTTAAGGGGGCTGTTCCCCCCCAAACCAGGGGACCAGAATCCCATGAAAAATAGGCCTGTTCTGGCTGGGTCTGGGGGATGACAAAAGAGCTTATCAAAAGTAATTCAGGGGCTATCCATCCTCTGAATGTCCCAGATGGATCAGCAACAGAGAATCCACCTGCAAGGCAGGAGACCTGGGTTCGATCCCTGGGTTGGGAAGATCCCCTAGAGGAGCAAATGGCAACCTGCTCCAGGATTCTTGCCTGGGAAATCCCACGGACAGAGGAGCCTGGCGGACTGCAGCCCCTGGGGTCGCAGAGAGCCGGACACGACTGAGCGACTGAGCATGCGCGTGCACATTCTCCCTTCTAGGTAGGGCTTCTTGCTGTTCCTCTCGGGCATCGCATCGAAAGTGTGAGTAAAAATGTTTTAAAATTGGCTACACTTTGCAGTCGTTTGGGGTGACTTAAACTTGCTGTTTTCATGAGCTTTTAGAAATGCATACACTGAAAAGGTTTCTGCATTGAGCACGCTTCCTGTGTCCTCCCTTCTCTGCCTCCCTCCCTCCCTTCTTTTCCTCCTCCTTTTCTCCCTTCCTTCTTTCTTGCCTTCTAAAACTTAGAGACTGTTAGCTCTCAACTATCTTTTTACTACCAAGAAATCTATAAATTGCTACTGATCTCAAAACTTCTTTTATTTAAACTAATATCAATGGCAAGGCACTTTTAAAGGTACCCCTTAAAGAATTATTATGGAAATTGCGAAGTGCTAAGAAGCAGAGAGAGAAGGTATTATAAGAACTCCACAGACTAATGATTCAGCTTCGAAATTTGACTGGAGGATAGTCTCTCAATTCATCTCCAATTCTAGCTTGTACCCCTTTTCCTGATTATTCTCAAACAAATCCCATATATCATACCAGAAATATTTCAATGAGCATCTCTGAAAGACTGCTACAAATGTAACCTCAATACCATTATTGCATACAGAAATTAAGAGTGATTCTTTCCTACTATTAAGTAGCCTGTGGGTGTTCAGGTTCCCAATTCTCCCTTTTTATTCTCTTTCAGTTTGTTTGAGTCAGGATTCCCATCAAGTTACAATCATTGCACCTGCTTGACCTTTGAGTCTTTCTAAATAAAAATATAGCCCCACCTTTTTTCTTGCATTGTATTTGCTGAAGAATCTGGGGTGGTTTGTCCTAAAAAGATGTTTTACAGTCTACGTTTTGCTGTATACCAGCTGAGTAATTCCCTTGAATCCCGTATTTTCTGTAAATCGGTCGTTAGGCCTGGAGTTTTGGTGAGATTTGGATGATAGTTTTATTTTATCCCACTTTTTATGCAAAAACATCTCATAGGCAGTCTTATATAAGCCTGTCAGGAGGCACGTGGAGTCCAGCTGTATTTCTTTCTATAAAGAGAGCTGCCATTAATGGCCTATTTAGAATAGGTTAAAAGTAATTTGGAGGTTGCAGTATGGTGATATCTTAATTTGAGCATTCCTTTTTAATTTATTGTCTATAATGTGTCTTTCCCTCATATATTATTCAATTACCCTCAGGCAGAATTCTTTCAGAATATGAAAGTGCTTGATTATATCGTCTTACTTACTATTCTTCAGAATAATGAATTGTTTTCCCAGCATCCTCTAAACATGGCCAATGAGATTTATTACTATAAATGCATGAGTTAACATCTTTGATGTGCTTCCGTTTAGTGCACTTGTTGATCTTATGTTTTTGTTCAGATTTACCCACTGTGTTTACTCAGTCGTGTCCAACTCTTTGCCACCCCAAGGACTGTGGCCCACCAGGCTCCTCTGCCCATGGAATTTTCCAGGCAAAAATACTGGAGTGGGGTGCCATTTCCTCCAAGAGGGGATCTTCCCGATGACCCAGGGATTGAACCCCCATATCCTGCATCTCCCGCCTTGGCAGGCAAATTCTTCACCACTGAGTCACCAGTTTAGTGAAAACCTCTTCAAGGTGACCAGTGAAATTTTTGTCCATGAGTCCAATGGTCCCTGCTTGTTTCCTGATTTCTGGTCCTAGACTAGCCCCCTAGCCATAAACAGATACAAACCTATACAAAACGCATGGCTTTCAGCTATCAAACAAACAGCGCAGGAACAGAATCCGCGGTAGGAAAGACACTTACGAGGTCTTTCTGACGTCTTGGCTTTCTGCCTGGAAAATTCTTCTGGGTCGTGGCCCAGGAAGGGGAACCCAAACAGAGTGTGGGGCCCCACTGATCTACAGGGATGGAGATCAGAGTTTGGGAAGCTGAAGTTGTTAGTTCCCAGGTCATTTCACAAGTGAAGCACATTTGGGATTTGTGGGACAGAAGAATGGGGGGCAAGGAGCTATGCAGAGAAAGAGCTTCCCTTGAGTCTGAATGTTAGTCTGGACAACTATTAAAGAAAGATCAGCATCAGGAAACCACAAACAGAAAACCCCCTGAGGTTCACAGAGAGCCGGGGGATATTCGAGTCCCACCCAGCCTGAGCGGAGAGACCTTGCTGAACCCACAGGGCGTTCAGCAGTGGCTCCAGAAGGACCATGCATCAAGAGTAGGATGAACCAGCCCTGAGAAAAGGCTACTCTAAACCCTAACAGAGCATTAAAGACAAAGAATCAGAAGGGTTAACCTAGAGTTCAAATTAATTGCCTTCCAGAACAAAGCCCAGTGCTTTGGAAAGGACAACAAGAATCCACGCACTGGACAACACAGACAATGTCAAGCACCAGGTTAAAATTACGGGGCATGTGGAGAAGCCGGACAGGTGGCTCAAGACCAGGAGGAAAATTAGTTACTAGAAACAGAGCCGTGATTCCTAAGGACCAAACCTGAAGATGTCAAGTCAGTAGTGATCTTCCCACTTGCCGCTGCCTTGTGTGATGCCCACAGCCACAGCCCGCAATCACTGGATTTCATGACAGGAGACCGCCTAGTTACCCATCACTCCCACTGCCCTTTGTTGCTCAGTTGCTAAGTCGTCGTGTTGAGCTCCTTTGTGACCCTGCCAGGCTCCTCTGTCCATGGGATTTCGCAGGCCAGAATATTGAGTGGGTTGCCATTTCTTTCTCTAGGGGATCTTCCCGACCCAGGGATTGAACCTGCACCTCTTACGTTGGTAGGCAGATTCTCTACTATTGAGCCACCAAGGAAGCTCCTGTTGGCCCTTGGTTATGTCCTGTTCGTAAGGATTAGTCTAGCTCGTGGCTTGTATTTCTTTCTGGCTGACACTAAAAGTTCTCTTGGACAGTCTCACTAATCCGCTGTCTTCAACTACATATTTGGTTCTGCAGAAAATCCTGCTTTTATAATAATAAAAATATTATAGTAGTTTTTCTCATTGTTGTGCCTATATGTATCAGGGGACCTTCCCAGGTGACCCCAGTTGTAAAGAACTGGCTTGCCAGTGCAGGAGACGTAAGAGACACAAGTTCAATCCCTGAGTCAGGAAGATGCCCCCGGAGGAGGGAACTGCAACCCACTCCAGTATTCTTGCCTGGAAAATCCCGTGAACAGGGGAGCCTGGTGGGCTACAGTCCATGGGTCGCAAAGAGTCGGACACGACTGAAACGCATATGCGTTCGACTTCATCAAGCAGTATTATATAAATGGTCTTTGCTTTTCATGGAACTCCTGTGGGAAAGAAAATTCAGGGACTCCTTCACAAAGAAGGAAATGAGAGCTCAGAGAGATTAAGAAGTTCATTTCTCTAGGTCACCTGTCTGGCACAGTGTAGCATATAGGATTTCTGTCTCAGAAACATGCACTTCGGAAACCTCTAGTTTCCTCACAAGGACCAAACATGTGGTGGGTTATCTCACATTCAGTAGCCGTGACACTTGCTGCTAAGAAATTGGTTGGGGAGTTCACTTAATTTTGGAAGAGAAAAGTCTCCTTTTTGGGCAGTGATGTGCAGACGGAGTTTCTTTGCATAATGTCTTTAAATGGACCTAGGCAGAGCCCATCAGGTGATTCATACGCCACGTCGACATTCCAAAGAGTCAGAGGGCTCAGCGAGCCTCTGGCTTTCTCTCTCTGAGCAATGTGAACTATGCGAGCTCACACGTCCTCTCGTGGAGTTCTGTGCCAACGTGGATGTTCCGTTTCATTATAGACGCGGATTCTTACCCCGGTGGAGTCAGGAAGGTCCAGGGTAACTCCAGTCTTGGGCCTTGGGTTGCTTACCCTGGAATGCACTGGTGTTCACTTTCTTTATAGGGAACCCAGCAGCTTACGTAACAAACATTTGTCACTGGCGATGACAGCTTCTTTCTGGAGTTCATGCCCCATCCGAGTAGTTAGGAATGTCCCTTTACCCAGGAATCCCTAACACACTCGCTGATGTAACCCCATCATTTTTGTTTGCTGTCTGACTTGGAAAGTCAAAGAGTTGGACACATTTTAACTCTCAGCAGGTTGCCTTAGCACAGTCAAATATGGGTCAGACTCAGTGCCCCAGGAAAGAAATCTGTCTGTCCCACCTCCACTCACACACACACACACACACACACACCACCCTGAGAAAACAGAAGTTCTATCGAAGCTCTTTTCTGTCCAGATCTAGGTTATCACTCAAAATTTTAAAGTATAATGCAAAGCATAACTTAATCTAATAAAAAATGTTAAATCACAGCCTCTGTTATGCTTGTGAATCTAGCAAACATCTTTTCTATTTTTCAGATTGCTTACCTAAATCCTGCCTGTGTGCTAAGTCACTTCAGTCGTGTCTGACTCTTTGTGACCCCGTGGACTGTAGCCCGCCAGGCTCCTCTGTCCATGGGATTCTCCAGCCAGGAATACGGGTTGCCATTTCCTCCTCCAGGGGATCTTCCTGCCCCAGGGATTGAACTCGTCTCTCTTTGGCCTCCTGCAATGGCAGGAATTCATTACCACTAGCACCACTTGGAAAGCTCCGTATGACCACAAAATTAAAATTGTGTTGTTTTCAAAAGAGGAACAAATTTCATATCTGTAGGTATGAGCATATAAAATGCTAAAAAAAAATGTGTTAGTGCCCTGTGATATAGCATTTATTTTATTGGGTAGGTATTAAAAAAAATAGGGTTGTGACTCAGAAGGTAAAGAATCTGCCTACAATGGTTTGATCCCTGGGTCGGGAAGATCCCCTGGAGAAGGGAATGACAACCCACTCTAGTATTCTTGCCTGGAGAATCCCATGGACAGAGGAGCCTGGTGGGCCACAGTCCATGGGGTTGAAAAGAGTCAGATGTGACCGAGCAACTAACACACAAAATAGTATTTTGTAACTTTGTCATTTATTTCTAGTAAAAAAAAAAAGCATGCTTGCCACTAGAAAGCAAAACTAAAGCTGAGGGGGTAAGGAGCAGAGAAAGAGTAAATTTTGGTGTCATTTCTGAATTCCTTTTGCCCATGTGCTTATATTGCATAAGTAGCTCACAACAGTGGAAGTGTTGCTTTCTGCTGTTCTTGCGTTTTTGGTTGCTTGCGGTACCCTTTCTCACACCAGGCGTTCATTCAGTGCTCCACAGCAGAATGCCCGTGGTGAAGTCTGCATTTCCTTTTGCAAGAGCCCAAGCTAATGATGCTCTATATGTTTCTCACCACCTTGGAACAATTAGGTTTCATATGGAGGCTTGCTGTGGCAATTCAGTTGGCGTGAAAGCAAGATAGGGTTTGGTTGACTTATGTTTCTAGAACATGCATGATGCTGATTTCGCTAGAAAATGTGTTTACATCAGTGGCTTAGTAAGTAGATCACTGTGAGTTTGTTTGCCAGGATGTTTGCCAAAATTTAAAGTTGAAAGCGGTGGTAAAATAACACGGCGTGAATCCCCGCATCTTACATGGAAACTCTCAAGGCCTCTGGCTGCACCAGCACGTGCTGAAAGCTTTTATTCCGCCACATGGTAAGGACTGTAGCGGTGGGTGGCACCGCCTTAGAGCTACAGGCTTGATGGGGGTCACAGTATCCTGCATGGGTCTATTACCATCTTCATCTAAGTAATGAGGAAACTGAGGTTCACATAATCTAAGTAATTCCTTCTCTTACTATTTTAGTAATCTGTCTCTTGTTAGCTTATTCTAAGTTTTCAGAAAGTTGGCTTCCCATGTCCATCAGTGACAAGAATGCTTATTTGAAATCTAATGCATATTTAAATCAGGTTTGTAATGAGTCAGTTTATTTGGCCTCTGCAAACTGTGTTACAACAATGTTCCATCTAAAGGGAGAGAAACTAGGCTCAGAACCAAGAGTCAAAGAACTGGGCACAGAGATCAGTCCCGGCAGCTGCCTGGCTGTGCTCTGTCCTTGTGGAAGCCTCAGGTTCTTCCAACACGGGTTCCTTGTCTGTGTCATGAAGGCATTAGGTGACACAGCTTCTAGGTCCTTCCATTGCTAAATTTCTGTGTGTCTGTGCTGAATCGTTTGGTTACAATGCATATTCTCTTTCAATCTTTTTGCCTACTACACAGTCCGTGAGATAGACTAGAAATAGGTTTTGGTTAGATAGCCTAGCTGCTCTATGGGGACTGAACCCTGGTGGGCAGAAAAGACTTTTAAAGGGAGGCTCTGGGAGAACCTCACGTGGCCTGGAGGACCTTTCCAGGCATGACAGAGCACTAGGGCCACATGCCTGTGATCTGGCTGCCTCTGAAACCTCATCAAAACAGGCCATATATGTTCTCTTTCTTTCTGATTTTTTGGAAGAACTTACATAATGAAAAGCTGCTTTGGCCGTCTATTTTAGAGTAATAGATTTCCTGGCTGAAAACTCCCCTCCATGCTGAAAATTAATTTCATTCAAATCAAACATTTAGCTAAAATGTTTTCTCCTCTGCTGATCTGAATGTGTAGACTAAAGTAAATGTGATCAGAATTTTACATTTTACTGTTATAGATAATGTCACTGTTGTTACTGTTTAGGCGCTCAGTCATGTCCAGCTCTTTGCAACCCCATGGACTGTAGCCCGCCAGGCTCCTCTGTCCAAGGGATTCTCCAGGCAAGAACACCGGAGTGGGTAGCCTTTCCCTTCTCCAGGGGATCTTCCTGACCCAAGGATCGAGCCCAGGTCTCCTGCATTGCAGGCAGATTCTTTACCAGCTGAGCCGCCAGGGAAGAAAGGAAGTTTCCTAAAAACAAAGGGTCATTTTCTGGAAAGACGACTGAACTATTTAGCTTAGCAAATTTGAGAGAACTTCCATACAAAAAACACGCGAACAAAAAACCCTTTTGTTTCTGACTTAGCAAACGGCATCCATCTATCTGCAGTGAGAAATATTTTCAAGGTATTTGGGTCTTGCTTCCAGCCTTGAAACTTGCAAGATGTAACGATTGAAGATGACCCAGAGCATCCTCAGGACAGACTCAAGCCACTGCCTTGAGAGTAAACTCCTGTAGTCTCACATAGGACCAACTCCTGACTTTCTACAGAGGCAACACTGTTTTTCTTTTGTTCTTCAAAACTCTTGCTCAAAATAATGTTTTATTTTTGGCACTTTGGGTGACGGAGGAAGAAGATATATAAAGCTACAGTTCATAGTTTAAATCAGATAAATGCTACCTATTTTCCTTTCCAAGCTAAAATTTTCTTTCTCTCTCTTAAATCTGACTAAGTTCCTAACAGGTACCTCTTAATCATTGTATTGCATTTCAGGCCCTTTAACTGCACCACACATTATACTTTTAATATGAGGGAGGAAACAATTTTGTTGACAGTTCAGTAGAGAATATATCTTTCAATAGTCTCTGATCCTTTCCAACCGCATCTCTGTTGGATCTTCAATACGATATTTTAAATCCTGTTGTCAGAGAAGAAAACCCTCTATGGTCTGTTCATTCTGATTGCCTGAAATTTCTTGTTACACCCTTTCCCTCATCTAAGTGACCTCTAATCTGTTACACTTTTTCGCTGTGTCTTGTCGTGAGCACATAAAATGCCCTTGTGAACTATTGACGGAGTTTTACTTGGAAAATAATGCCAGTATTAATTCAAAGAACTTGGAAGAAACCAATTAGCTTCCTCAAATCCACAGTTCAGATTTGCAGGTGGTGTTCAGGGGATTTTTAATAATGAACACTTAGCCATATTGATCTAGAAAACGCCCAATATTACTTTGAACAAATTCCACTGGCTCCATGGATAAAGAAGTCAGACTAAATCTGGCATCTGCTTAAACAGCACCAGGCAAGGTGTGTGCTGGACTTTCTGAGCCTTTAGGCCATCAGTCAGACTAAAAGTGTCCACTGAGTTCTCTCTCACTTTAAATTAAAGAAGTGAAACAAAGAGACACCGTTTTGGTCCCACCAGACTTAAGGCATTGATGTAGAGAATACTAAAATGTTGCAAAAGCATATTATACTGTGCCGGGATCCTTACGTGCTCAAGGAGTGTCAGAGTCAAACTTTGAAGAGCTGAGAATAAGGAGTGATGAGCAAAAGGGTGGAGCAGAAAAACAGCGCTGGGCAGAAAGGAGACAAATTCTGATAGACAAGAGCATTAAAAAAAGAATCCTTTGCAAGTGAAAACAGGGTGGATGTGGGATCAAGGCTGTGGTCGCCGGCTTTCTTTTCTTTGCATGACAAGTGGGTCAGTTTCTCCTGAAGGATGCCCCTGTCAGTAACGGGGGAGGGTCCCAGCAGCCAGAAACTGAAGATTCCTGTCTACCCTGGGGGTCCACACTCCCTGGCTGTTCCAGGACGCCCGGTCTCCGCCGCCCCATTCTGTGTTCCTCTCCCAACGGTCTCCTCTGCTGACTTGGACTCAGCAAGTTCCCAGAACTCACTGCAAAAAACAAGCAAGTAAGCAAACACACAGAAACACAAGATCGTCAGCAGTCATGAATGACCGGGCGTCTCTACCAGGAGAAACGCGGAGAATGAGGGAGACTCGTTCATCCTAACTCAAAGCCACATTTCCAGTTCTTGGCATTGAAAAGGTCATTGCTGCTTTGCTCGTTTTTGGCTGCGCTGGGTCTTCACGGCTGCTTGCGAGCTTTCCTCTGGCTGCGGCGAGCAGGGGCTGCTGTTCACCGTGGTTTGCGGCCTTTTCTCGGCGGCGCGTCTCCTGTCGCCGAGCCGGCTCCAGCGCGCACGCTGGGCTGTCCTGGCGGCTCGGGCTCAGCTGCTCTGCGCCGGCCTGGGGGATCTTCCCGGCCCAGGGAGGGATCCCGCGCGCCCTGCCTCGGCAGACTCTCAACCCTGGACCACCAGGAAAGTCTCAGAAAGGTCATTCCGAGTGAACTTTTTATAGCAGAAGGCCACCCCGAAACATCCTCTGACCCCCGCTTCCCGCCCCCATTTCATTCAGAACTAGAAGAAGAAGAGAAAAGGAGGCGGAAGGGGGAGAAGGGTGGGGAAGAGCGGAGCTGCAGCCTGAGGGCGCCTCCACGGAGCTCTCCTCGGCCAGCTTCCCCAGCGGCTCTGAGTCGCTGTGCAGTAATGTTCTGCACCGTGGCAGATTTTCTTTTGGCGGATGCAGTCTTCTTGCCTTTCTGATGTTGGTTACATGATGCTTGCCCTGTGCCTGCTACCTTTATAGAATCAGGAACAGGAGGAGACAGGGGGAGGTCAGATGTGTAGTCACCGCCCCCTCCCAAGCGGTCCCGTTTTGAATTCCCTGGGCCTCCTAGTACCTAAGGCTCAGAGGAAAATAAAGACACGCGATGTTCAGCCTTTCTTCAGAAAAAAAACAAAACAAAACAAAACAAAAAAAACCAGGGAGTCAAAATGTAATTGTAAGTCTTATTATTCCTTAGCACTTAATAAAGCCCCCAGTGAGAGATGCTGAACATAAAATAAGCTGGTATGGCATCTGCTTTTTCAAAAACTGAAACTCAAAAGACAAATCAGAGAGGTCAAACTATGTAGATGGGCCAAGGACTGAAGCAAATATGGAGGAAGGGGACCCGAGACAGGTGGTCAGGTCCACCGAGCCTTCCTTTTTTTTTTCCTCCAAGATAGTTCTTCTGGGTAATAAGGGCCACAGAACATTCTGAAAAGAACTTAACAAAATTTTTTGTTTGTTTGTTTCATTTGCCTGTTTGTATTTAATCAAGGTTTGCTGTAAACAGTGAAGCCAAGCTTCTCTTAATCACACTCACCATCAGGGGGTTTCAACACAAAACTCCCACTTGAAATTACGACTCTACTTTGATGAAAAACCTTCCCAGCCCACTCCATTTTACATTTTTCCCCTTGGTTTTCCAAAATAGCACTGGAAAGTGCTAATGGCGTGTTTTGGAACTCCAAGTTCTTTGTGGTTTTTTAAGCCTCGTTAAAAAAAAAAAATATTCTGTCCTTATCACCACTAATCAGGGCTTATGTGTGACTGGAAAATTAGACGGTTCACAGGTGGCAGGCAGGCAGGAGACACGGAGGCCTGGGCTCGGAAAGAAAACATCTAGACGCTGATGCGATTGCTAAGGACAGACTATTCCCCTGAACCCGTGTGGGTCTGGACTCCTTCCAAGTTATTAATAGCTATGGGGACAGGACTGTGCATTAGACTGTTTCCTCATCGGCGAGAACAGAATGTGAGCTGTGGGGACTGTGACATGGAAACTATGTGGGCTGGCTCTCCGGGGCTTTGTTTTCTCCTTTTGAGGGCTTTCTGTCCTTTGTGCTTTCACTTCCGCTTGTGGGCAAACATCTCCATGGACGACGGACAAGAAGTGGCCTCATGGAAACAGTTTGGTGGTGACCCTCGACTGTTTCAAAATAACGCACCCGGATTGGGCGAGGAGGCCGTCTGCTTTTCCTGGGGCTGTCCTCTTGATCCACCAAAGAGAATAAATCTGAACCTCTCTCCCCCGAATCCTTGGGGTGAAATGCCTGTCCTAGGAAATTCTGGCCTCAGATTTCCCTCTGGTGAGAAAGAGAGCGTTTGTGTTGCTGTTGAGGTTGGGGTTAACTCAGAAAGGGCAATGGGGTCTCCCACTCCCCACTCAGTCCCTCGTACCAAAGCCAGCTCCTGGGCAAAAGCTGAAATGGAGGAATGAATGAAACCACAGAAGGCAACCTTTACAAGAAAATAACCTGGGATGGATAAAATTCATGCCTTCATTATCTGTTTATTTTTTATTCCAGTTGTTTCTAAAATAGTGCTGTAGCTTATTTTAACTTAATTTTTATTTGTATTGGCGTATAGTTGACTTACAATATTGTGCTGGTTTCAGGAACACGGCAAAGGGGTTCAGCTATGCACATACGTATATCCATTATTTCAGACTCTCTGAGGGTAAACCAGGAGATTGGGATTGATGTTTACACAGTACTGTGTGTGGAATAGATAATCGACAAGGACCCTATAGCTCAGGGAACTCTACTCAATATTCTGTAATAGCCAATATGGGAAAAAGAATCTCCTTTCAGTTCTACTGAGATATAATTGACGTACGTGTGAACTCAGTCACTCAGTCGTGTCCAACTCTTTGGGACCCCATGGACTGAAGCCTACCAGGCTTCTTGGTCCACAGGATTTCTCAGGCAACAATACTGGGGTGGGTTGCCATTTCCTTCTCCAGGGGATGTTCCTCACAGAGCGATCAAACCCAAGTCTCCAGCACTGTTCAATATTTTTCTTTTTCTTTTTGGCAATGCTTCTTGTGGGATCTCAGTTTTCTGAACAGGGATTGACCCCAGGGCCGTAGCAGCGAGAGCTCCGAATCCTAACCTCTAGGCCACCAGGGAACTCCCCAGCGCTGCTGAAGGTGTGTAACACGATGAATTAACTTACGGGCATCATGAAATGTACATTCATGATAAGTTTAGTGAACACCCACCATCCTCATATTCATAAAAAAAAAAACCAAACAGTATTTTTTGCTTATGAGAACTCTTAGGCTTCACTCCCTTAACCATCTTCGTGGATGACAGAGCAGGGCTAATTACATGCATCGTGTTGAGATTCCATTCCTAGTATTTTTTATCTTCTAAGTGGACATTCGTGCCTTTTGACTACTTCATACAGTTCCTCCTCCCCCTCCCTACCTCTGTAAACACGAATCTGACCTCTTTTTCTATGTTGCTTTTTTGTTGTTGAAGCATAACTGACCTCCAACACGACGTTAGTTCCTGTTATACAACATTTGTGCTGTGTATTTGCTCAGTCATGTCCAATTCTCCGTGACCCCCTGGGCTGTAACCTGCCAGCCTCCTCTGTCTGTGGGATTTCCCAGGCGAGAATACTAGAATGGGTTGTCATTTCCTTCTCCAGGGAATCTCCCCACCCCACAGACGGAACTCTGGTCTCCCGCATCTCCTGCACTGGCAGGCAGACTCTTCATCGCTGCACCACCTGGGAAGCTCCTACAACATCGATTTCAATGCATTTCTGTGTCTATTCAAAGGGATATTACCTTTGGTATCTAAGATTAAGAATTTTTCCAGGTGTAAAACAATCTGGGTTTGAGGGTGCCACGTGGCAGGATGGGATTTTGGGGTGGCATGCAACTCCATGTCTCAGAATTAATTTACTATTGTCCACAAGCCACCTCTTCTCACAGTGGCTAAATCTGCTTGCTTAACGTCTCACGGCTGCTACTATTACTCAAGGGTGGAGACTGCTATACACTCAGGACCCGGAGCTCTGGAATTGTCAGTGTTTGTAAACCCTCGGACCACTGTAGAGTCACCACATAGTAAATTCTCAAGAATACAGGTGGTTTGAGTGTTTCAAGGGCCTAAGATGCTCTCTTTGGAATGATGATTTAGGAAGCCTTTCATTTTCCTGTCGTCGCTTCTCCCCACCCCTAGTACCCTCGAGAGAAAGATGACTACAGACCGAGCCAGCACATAATTGTTTTACTTGGGAGAAAAAAAAGTTATGCTGTCTGCCTAGTTCAATTTCAGTTTTAATAGCCAACTAAGTAGCTAAAGGGCCTCCCAAGCGGCTCAGTGGTAAAGAATCCACCTGCCAGTGCAGCAGACACGGGGAACTCAGGTTTCATCCCTGCATCAGGAAGCTCCCCTGCAGAAGGAAATGGCACCCACCCCAGGATTCTTGCCTGGAGAATCCCATGGACAGAGGAGCCTGGCGGGCTACAAATGGGGTCGCAAAGGGTCAGACACGACTGAGTGACTGGGCACACACATGTATTTAAGATGTACAACGAGACAGCAGTTTTGGGGTCTTTCCTGTTGCTTTGATCCAGAGTCCTTCTAGATCTTATGGAGACTTGCGCAGGAATTCTTTAAATTCCCACTCCACAGTTCTTGCCACAGCTTTAGCTTTCAAAGGGTCTACCAGTGTGGCTGTGCCCTGAAGACGTGTGCATTTCAGGAGCTCCTCTTAGTAATACTCCCACTCGGTCGGGTTGGATGTTCTTTTCTATGAAATCATCTTTTAATCCTTCCTTGCAGTTTTGAAAAAGATTCCTGTTTGACTTTGATAAACCCTGGCACTCTGAATGCCTTGTGTTTCTTTGTCTTCTTCCTTGGGCTTGCCGGAGGCAAGGTCTAACACTGTCAAATCCTTAAGGAGGGGGCTTTATTTCCAGTTCCAAATCATCTCTATTTTCATCATCCAGAAAGAAACACCACGTCTTGGGAATAAATGTCACAGCTTTCTTTGAAGACAATGGGCTCATGTTCCCAGCACAGTGAATCCTTGAAGTCACTTTTCTGCTTTATTTACTTTAACATGTGTATATTCTTAAAACCAACAGTGTGCCTCTGATGGGTTTCATTCTTTGACTGTAGACAGGCCACCTCCTCCTTTGGGGTTGACTGTGGCTGTTATATTTTTCAGTTGGAACAAAAAAAAGATCCTCTGGCTATTCTACTCTGGTTATTTTCCGCCAAAATGTCGATTATCTTATTACGATGAGAACAGAAACATTTAGAATTATCATGTAGTGCTCTACTCTGCACCCTGTCAGGCTGGGCTTCCGTGGAGGCTCAGTGGAAAAGAATCTGCCTGCCAATGCAGGAGACGTCGGGAAGATCCCTGGGTTGGGAAGATCCCCCGGAGAAGGAAACTGCAGCCTCCTCCAGTATTTTTGCCTGGAGAATCCCATGGACAGAGAAGGGCTACAATCCTTGGGGTTGCAAAAGAGTCAGATATGACTGCGGGACTACGCAGCAACAAATGCATCCTTTTGCCTCCCTGCTCTGCCACACACATACAAAGGCAGGCTACCTGCTGACCAGACTCAGAGCCTGGATCCTAGAGCTCCAGCCCAGTGCCCCTGATGAATGAACAATATCAGACCCCTTCGCTTGGCACATAGCAGGGACTGGCTTATTAGTTTTTATCCTTCCCAGGGCAAAACAGAATAACAAATAGGACCCATATTTATACATTTTCTTTCTTCACCTGAGGGCTGAAAGTGAAAAGTGAAAGGGAAGTTGCTCAGTCATGTCCGACTCTTTGCAACCCCATGGACTGTAGCCTACCAGGCTCCTCTGTCCATGGGATTTTCCAGGCAAGAGTACTGGAGTGGGTTGCCATTCCCTTCTCCAGGGCATCTTCCCTACCCAGGGAGTGAACCTGGGTCTCCTGCACTGTAGGCAGACACTTTACCCTCTAAGCCACCCTCACTTAGGAAAGGCCAAAGTTCAGTATTTTTCCGCTATTCCAAGGGCTACAGAGAGTAAAGAGACGGAGCAGTTTAAGTCCAAAGCAGTAATTCCAGATAAAACCACGGCAGCTGGCGTTTGCACAGTTGACAAACGGCCGTCACACGTGTCTTTCCACTTCACACTCACGCCAACTGCGCGTGGTAGATTCCCACGTGACCCCGGTTTTATCGCTGAGCAGATCCGGGGTCACGAGGCCTGAAGGGATTTTTCATGGAAGGCGATGTATCTGACAGTGAATTCTGTTTCAGCTACTGGGTTCCTCGTCTTCCTTTCCTCTTTAATTTTGTTCTCTCTCTCCTTTTTTAAAATGCACTTTGATTTTTTTAAAATACATTTTGAATTTCACCATCTTTCCATAAGTGAATGTAATCTGTCTATATTTGCTATGACTTCTGATATTTTTAATTTAGGCTTTTAATGGACAATGCCCTGGGCTTCTTTATTGATGTGCCAGGTCCTGCCTCTTATGATTAACCGAGTTAAGTTTTCTTTTTTTAAGTTTAAATTTTTCTTCTATTTGTTTGAAATACAGATGGTCTGTATCAGTCCTCTGGTAACTGCAACAGAAGAGCCTCAGAGTTGGTCCACGGGGTCCCCTTTCAAGCCAGCTCCCGTTTCGTGTTGCTGGGAGGGCTTCCTTGCGTTCCTGTCACCCCAGACCACCCAGGCTCACTTACTCGGAGGTGACATTGACCGAGATCTGTGTGCTCCCTGTGCTCACTGCTAATAGGGTTTGTTAAGGTGCTTTCAGCTAGAGCTCGGTTGTTTCTGTTTTATTCTGAAAACAAAACCAAATCTTAAACCACAGAATTCTTCCTCATGTTTCTCTATGGCTCCTATTAACACGTCAACTCATTTGGCTGATTCTATCATAAAGCAAAATAGGTTCAGAATTATTTTTATGATACCAAGTTATCAGCAGAGCTATTAAGTAAAATGCAAGTTTTCTTTGAAATTCTTTTCCTCTCTGGACTCTTTTCTAGTAAAGATCTACAAAGTACTCATTCAAAAGTTACCTGAATTAATTTCTTTAATATATGATTACACTGTTATTTTGATTGGAGGAGGAAGTGGCAACCCACTCCAGTACTCTTGCCTGGAAAATTCCACAGACAGAGGAGCCTGGTGGGCTACAGTCCACGAGGGTCCCACAGAGACAGGAATGACTGAGAGGCTAAGCAGATACATTACTTTGATATGCACCTTGGTTAATTTGCAACTACACTTAATTTCAATATTTACTTTTTATTATTTTGATTAAATTTTACTTTTTAATAAGTAAAACACTTAAATGTGTCAAAATTATACAGAAAAGATACTCAGATTTATTACGTGTATGTGTGTGTGCTAAGTTGATTCAGTTTGTGACCCCATGTACTATTGCCCACCAGACTGCTCTGTCCATGGGATTCTCCAGGAAAGAATCCTGGGGTGGGTTGCCATTTCCTCCTCCAGGGGATCTTCCTGACCCAGAGGCTGAACCCGAGCCTCCTGCGTCTCTTGCATTGTCAGGCACATTCTTTACCAGAGACATCTGGGAAGCCCCCTGTAGAAGTATTACAGTCCCCAAAATCAGAATGAAAGGAAACAATGATTATTAGAAATATTCATGCAAAACCTTTTTTTGACTGTTTTCTTCATTACTGACCCTCTCTGAAGCCAGACTGAAAAGTACATGCATAGAAATTAAGAGTTTCAGTGGACACTTTTGCCTAGGGAGATGTTTGGAATGAGGAATGAGGTGGTTCCTATGAGAACAGAGGTATGGAGGCTTATGGGTTTCTGTGTCTAATGCAGATGGTAACTCTCAGCCCCGTTTTACCGGGAGGAAAATTTTGGGCGACATCATTCTGCCAAGTGAGGGTAGAGGATGATTTGAATTGTGTGAGTCATGAGTTCTTAAGCTCCAGAATGATAGAAAATGGAGAAATCCTTAAGAGGGGGCAGGTACACTGCAGTTAATAGAAAAACCTTAAAGCTGAGTCATGGGGGTGAGGCCCTTCTGAATAAGGAAGGCTTTGGGAGCATTCGAGTTCATTGAGTATTTTACATACTTCAAGGATGTATTTGTTAGAGGGGATTGAACTGCGACTCTTCTTCCTCAGGGTCCACTAACCCCCAGGATGACAGTCATTGAGACACCACAGGGAGGGGTGCTGGTGAGTCGCTCAGTTGTGTCTGACTCTTTGGACTGACCCTGTGAACTGTAGCCTGCCAGGCTCCTCTGTCCATGGGATTCTCCAGGCAGGAATATCGTAATGGGCTGCCATTTCTTTCTAAGAAATACAGGTTCCGCATGCGAAGCCCGTAGGTGATTTTTCATCTGTTCCAGGGGTCTCGACCCTTTCTGAGCTGGTTTCAGGGATGCCAGCTTTTCCATGGACCAGGGGTGGCGAAGGGGTGTTTTCAGGATGACTCAAGCACATTACATTTAAAGTGCACTTTATTTCTGTTATTATTACACCAGCTCCACCTCAGGTCATCAGGCATTAGATCCTGGAGGCTGGGGACCTCTGACATAGCCAGCTTGAGCCAAAAACATATGCAGAGCTGGAGACTCAAATAAGACAACTCCTCACTAGGGCCAAACACCTACTGCCAGGAGCAAAATTCAGGGATGTAGCACCTTGGACCTTTAATGCATCTTTTCTTAGAGTCACTGTGAGCAATCCTGTGGCCTTCGGGCATCTGGGCGTTAAGCATTCTGGCTCTGGAGGGGTTGCCTTTCGCCTGGGGCTGGAAGGTAGGCATTTCCGGTGCCCAGCAATGAGGCAGCATCACCTCCCTCAAATTCCCTCCGTCCCTGCCCTTGACAACCTTCAGGAGCTGAGATCACGGCCATGTGGATTTCCAGCCGTGTCTCTTCTCTTCTCCTTGGGAAGTTATCTTGCTTTTGAAAATATGGAACGTTATCTTCTTTAAACAGCTCCGAAGCCCAAGGGATCCACAGCAGTTTTCCAAAAGCAGAATTTTCTGAAGAATCCTTTCCCTTACAACAGAAATATTATACAGTCTGTTTATATACAAAAGTATCCAAAACATGCTCCATTTGTTATTATTAAGATTGCTTATGTTATTCAACAATAATGTGGGCGAACCCTAATAGGGACTCTGCTCAGCTCTCCTGATTATCATACAAGACCTCGTTTGATGGAGTTTAGCCTAATAGAGCCCCCAAGACAGGTTCAATGAGGAGAACCTCACGTGGTGTGACAGAGTTTACACACTTTTCCACTCATTGTTTTAGATCAGGGACCTCTTTCTCTTTGTTTGCAGGAATCTTCAAAGATCAAAACCTCCAGTTGAATTTGGTATTATTCAATTTTTCTTTAGTGCTTTGATCTTTCCCCTTGGAATTTATCAATAGTTTCATTCTTTTTCATTTTCTTTATAAACTAAGTGGGGACATCAGGAGAATGTCATCTGGGCCAGCTCTGGAGCCTTCTTTTGAAGCAAATCTGCTCCCCAGGGCTCTAGGAAAACGCGAGCAAGCAGACAGGCCTGGATGTCTGTCGACGATTAATTCAAAGCAGAGAGAAGACACATCGGATGCATTCCTATTATAAAACAACAATTGAAATAAATGCATAGGTTTATCCACCTTTGATATTTTCTTATGAGAAGACATCAAGATTTTCTTCCGCCATTGTAACGATCCAGTAAACAACATAAAATTCAGATGCTATTGTGCTGTCAGATCATACAAAATTGCTATTTGAGGTATAAATAGATTTAAAAAAAACTGAAAAGTCATCTGAGAAATTAGAACAGGTGATAGAAATGTATTATAGGCAATCTATTAAGACTTATCCTTTGAAAGTGTCATCTTTACAGTTTTACAAAGCATCCTCTGGGTTTCTGAGAAACTTACTAAAACCACAATAATGGAACATCCCAGGGGTCTGTGGTACTTAGGTAAAGAAAAAGACCACAAAGGTAATTCTTCCAGGCTGTAACCCAGCATGCTACAACCCCTTGCTAGGTGGGTAACTTTGTAACTCACAGGGTTCTTAGAACATTGCAGGATTTGTGTGATAAAATCACTGCTTATGAATAAGATGTGAAGGAAGTACAATAGGGACGAAGAATGTATTTTCAGTGTTTTGGAAGCAGTGCTAATGTTTCGGGAAACCAGGAACATTGTGGCGTGCCTGCCACTGCACAATAAATAGGAAGATAACGGCTTTCATCCCTATTACCTGGATTTTTAGGTACAGCTTTGAAAAATGTAATAAAATTACATCAAACTTTTACTTGGAACACTTTTTTTCCAACCTTTGAATGATTTTTGTTGAAAATTTCCCAATGAGAATCAAAATAAAAATCAAACTTTTAAACTTCTAATTAAAGGCATACATGTAAAAGTTGAAACAAACTCAGGGCTTCCATGGTGGCTCAGATGGTTAAAAATCTGCCTGCAATGCAGGAGACCTGGGTTCAATCCCTGGGTTCAGAAGATCTCCTCCAGGGGAATCTTCCCCTGGAATACCCACTCTAGTATTCTCGCATGGAGAATCCCCATGGACAAAGAAGCCTGGCCGGCTACAGTCCATGGGTTTGCAGAGTCAGACACGACTGAGGGGCTTTCACTGTGGCGGTGAAATGTGTCCCACTCGGGAATGTGGGACTTGCCATATGACTTGTGGGATCTTAGTTCCCCAAGCAGGAACTGAACCTGTGGCTCTTGCATTGGGAGCCCAGAGTTTTAATCACTGGCCTGCCAGGGAAGTCCCAAATGTTACCTGTAATAGCCTAGTGCTCTTTCTCATGATTGTAGTTGCGTCTGATGTCTGGCTAAAAATGGGCAGGAATAGAATCTTCCCAGAAATGTATCCAAACTTCTGGACTGTGGAATTCATAATATACGTTTGGTCCAAGCTCTGTTATGTTCTTATGTGAAGTTCATTTACAAATCTAAGATTTTAATTGGCTGTTGCTTTTATTGGGTAGCATAATTCTACTAAATTACATACCACTATTTAAGAATACTAATGATATATTTTTCCACTGTAGAAAATACATTTTAAATCATTTTAACCCACTATGAACATTTTGATAGTAGCTTTTAGAGCCCCCTCATAAAGCATTTCTTTAAAGCAATGAGGCTGGGCAGTGTTTGAGCACAGGGTAATAATTCATACCAATTATATTGCTAAACATAAGGTCTCAGGCCTGATCATATATCATAATTCATACCTTATGGTCTGATAGCAATTAAAATACCATCATTAAATATACCCAAACATGCATATTTGTTGAAATCTTGCTTATGTGGAATAACACTCTGTGCTTTATTACCCAGAATAGCACCCCTGTTTATTATCCTGACAACGCTGTAATTGCTAGAGAACCAGTTTGAGAGTACATTTAATACCCCCTCAGACTCGGGCTTTATCTCATATTATTACAACTATTAATTTTGTTATTAATAATACTATCGTGGCTATGAATGCTTTGCATCTTGGCCGATTTTTCCATCACGTAAGTGGAGCAGGATGATCTGCTGGGTGTAGGGTAGTATGAACACTGAAATCTCTCCACTGTGTGGAGAAGACTTGTACTGATTGAGTCAGGAGACTGTTTTAGACAATCGTCAAGGGGTTTGGCCTTTAGCTGTAGAAGATAAATGACCTTAGATGAGACAAAAAGATTCAGTTCAGTTCAGTTCAGTCACTCAGTCGTGTCGACTCTTTGCGACCCCATGAACCGCAGAACGCCAGGCCTCCCTGTACATCACCATCTCCCGGAGTTCACTCAAACTCACAACCATCGAGTTGGTGATGCCACCCAGCCATCTCATCCTCTGTCGTCCCCTTCTCCTCCTGCCCTCATTTTTTCCCAGCATCAGGGACTTTTCAAATGAGTCAGTTCTTCGCATCAGGTGGCCAAAGTATTGGAGTTTCAGCTTCAGCATCAGTCCTTTCAATGAACACCCAGGACTTATCTTCTTTAGGATGGACTGGTTGGATCCCTTGCAGTCTAAGGGTCTCTCAAGAGTCTTCTCCGACACCACAGTTCAAAAGCATCAATTCTTCAGCACAAAGGGATTGCTAGATATTAAATATTTATTATTGCATCACTCGAGGTACCCTGAGAAGGTGATGGTCAGGATCAGATTGTAATTACACGAACCCCTAACTGTGACCAGATTGATAGAACAGACAGTGTGTCATTTGGATCCACCCGCTCCTGGGAGGCTAGCTTCACGTACAGTTTCCCTGTCACAGGTCTCCACCAGAGCTGTAGCAACAGTGCATCCTCCAAAAGGCCATTTAATGAAGTTTCTTGAGATAGACTTCCATACAGTAAGTGCAGTGTTTCAGCATATCACATTCAAATGGCCCGGGATTTGGAACCGTGGAAGATGAGGGTTTATATTCTGACAGTGCCCTTAAAGCTCTGAGCTTCAATTCAGGGTCAATACTTAGACGATGAGAATTATCAAGAAGGCATAGGTCAGTGTCAGGACTGGAATACCGGGTGCAAAGCTGCTGAAACAGTCACAGCTAGGGCTCTACGCACATTTGAAACAAGTTCTCACAGGTCGAATGCCGGAACTGTTCACTCTTCCCTCTGGTCTAAATAAAAGCACCGTATGTTAGGGGCAGAGATCCAGTTCACCCCTTTAATCTGACCAGGGGCACGGAGCGCCTGCAGTGTGACAATGCGGCCGGGGAAGGCTGTGTATCAAGGAGAGTGGGGTCTCTGTTGTCAGGGGCCGAGGTTCGGAAGGCGGTGTCAGGGAGTGGGGCTGGGTGACAGCCCCTGAGGCTGTTGGATGTCATCGGTCCTGGTGCCTCTTACCCATGTCTCAACTCCGCCTTTAATTTTCTGTGTTCCGCTGCTTCCGCATCCGCACCTGGCCGAGGCTGGAGGAACGGCCCCTCCAGGGGGCACCTAAGTCCCAGGGACACAGAACAAGCAGGACCACCCCAGACCCCACCCCTTCTCCACCCCCTTTCCCTTCCCCTGACTCCAGAGCACTGTGCCCCTGCTTGGGGCCAGCAGGCCACAACCACGGGTGGCCTCGGCACCAGAGGGCCCCGAAATCCTCCGAACCCATCAGTTCTAGGCATGCACGCCTCCCCTTGGCATTCCTTCCAGGAAACACCAGGAAATGCTCAGCCCCCCAGCTCCCCTCCCTCTGCCTGCTGCCCCACCCAGGAGCTTCTCCACGTGGTCTCCTCCACCCGGTGTGCGATCTGTGAGGACACGCACTGTCTTTCAAGGGAAGGCCTCTCCTGATTTACTTGCCTATTATTATTCCCATACAATCAACATACTCTGCCTACAACTGAAGTCTGCCTATCTCGTAGTTTTATATGAATAACCATAAAAATCTCTTAAACCAGGGCACTTCCCTGACGGTCCAGTGGTTAAGACTTCACCTTCCCACGCAGGGGGTGCTGGTTTGATCCCAGGTCGGGGAGCTAACGTTCCACATGCCCTGGGGGCAACACCCCCAAAAAACAAACAAACAAACATAAAACAGAAGCAATATTGCAAGAAATTCAATGAAGACTTTTAAGCTGTCCACATCAAAAACCCTGTAACACAAACAAACCAAAACTCCATTGATTCTGAAGTTTGCAAGATGCTGTGAGAAGAATGCAGGAAGGGAGGTCTCCTTGCCCCCGCGGTCAGGAAGCAAAAGCAACCGTGGAAAACGCCAACAGCACAGTCAGCACACCGCGGGAGAACAGAGTTGCACCCTTCTATTGGCACAGTCACTTGACAAAGGCTGGTATGAATAAAAAGTTCCAAGGTGCAAGACACGCCGGTCCCAGGCCAGCAGAAGCGCACGGAGGAGCGAGGCGGGCGCGGCACCGCAGGGGCGGGATCTATCGAGGGTGAGCGGGCAGCGGAGCCCGGAGAGGACTGGAGTCTTGCGCCGCATCACCGCTCAGACCAGCAAATCTCAGCCCGCTTGCCGGTACCGTGGAGACCTTTGAACGGCTGTGTCCCCTGCATATCCCACCCGCCATGATTCTGAAGCCGCACTCATTAAAGGGGGTGCATCATTTCCTGTAATCCCTGCTGAAGTCAGAGGAAGAGATTTCAGTAAAGGGCTCACCATCCATGTGCTCAGAACACAGGGCACGGGCAGGAACCGTCTTCTGATCAATGAAGGACACAGAAGACATCGGACTTGAGCTGTGAGTCGGCAGAGCTTGCCGCGGCGAACCTCAAACAATGACAGGGTCCCGGGAATTTCAAGTACTTTACATTAAGAGAAAAAAAAAATGTATGTAGAAAAAAACAAGTTCTAGAAATGATTTTTTAAAATCTGTATTTTGAAGAAAGGGAGACCCACCCATGGCATAAAATTATAAAATACAGTAACAAACATGTAAGTCATTATCAGGATTGTAATTCCCGTAAAACACAAACACCTGCACAGAAATAAACCCTATGTCCTGGAGAGCGCATGAGAGCCAAAGACGGGAGGACAGGAACACGCGGTGGGACCGTACGGACACAGGTGTGCGCTGCGGGGCGCCCTCTCCACCAGCCTCCCCTGCGGGCCATGCTGGGCCTCACCACCTGGGGGTAGCACGGCCCGGGGACCACGGAGCCTGGAGACCAGAGCGTATCCCCACAGAACGGGCGAGAGCGTGCACACACACACACACACACACACAGAGGGAACCGCGAGCATTTGACAGGGCTGTCTGTGCTTTTGTGTGGCTGTGCAGAGAGCCCCCGGCGTGTGTCGGGGCTGCCTCTGTCCGTGAGCTTGGCACCCTCGGGCGGTCTCACCCCGCGAGTCTGCAGCGGGCCGTCACAGGGTGGAGTCCCAGAACTCGGGGGGCAGCCTGCGGCAGGGGGCCCTCTCGGGCTTCCTGCACGGAGGTGGGGGAGGCGCCCGGGGCTCCCTGGGGGGCAGGATTCGGGGCCAGTCCGCCCGCTCCTCGCAGAGTCTCCGTCTCCAGTCCAGAAGCTCCCGCAGGGCCACGCTCTCGTTCTCTGATAGCCTCAGCTGGTGGATAACCTGGGGGAGGAACGCAGGAAGAAAGGAGCATTGGACACTGCGCAAGAGTGAGACAGAGGGCAGGGTCAGCGTCAGACGCCGGGGCTCCGCTGGCTGGGGAGAGATTTTGAGCACCCCCCGAGACCCTCCCAGCTCTGCTGCCCCGGGAAGTGGCATCCCACCGAGAAGCTGACTTCTAAACAGCAGCCCGGCAACCCGGAAGCCAAACAATGCATCACAGGTTCAAATACAGAAAGAAATTCAACCTTGGATTCCAGGCTCAATACAAATGTCCCTCAAAACTGAAGGTGACATAAAAAATGTTTTCAGACAAACAAGAACTAGGAAGTTTCACTATCACAAGTCTTGCCTATTTTGTGAACCTTAACAAAACAAGCAAGATGAAAAAAAAAAGGAAATTTAAGAGGGAAGTCAGGACCCTGGTATTAAATGCATGGGTAAACATAAGTTATGTGTTCGGAATGTTGCAGACTTTAAGCTGTATGTAGAACAACATGCCAACAATAGCTGCAAAAGTCAGGAGGGGTCACGTGGAGCTCAGAGGTTCTGAGGTTCTAGCAGTATTAGGAAAAAGACAAAATTAAAACAATTTAAGATGAAATTAGGGTTTCCCTGGTGGCTCAGTGGTAAAGAATCCACCTGGAATGCAGGAGATTTCAGGTTTGATCCTTGGGTCAGGAAGATCCCCTGGAGAAGGGCATGGCAACCCACTCCAGCGTTCTTGCCTGGAAAATCCCATGGACAGAGGAGCCTGGGGGGGCTACAGTCCATGGGGTCGCAAAAGAGTCGGAACAACAGCAACAATGATGATGAAATAAATCAAGATTGATGCTTTATTTCCTAGTGAATGTACAAAAAGAATAATGATAGAATGTGCAATTAACAAATTAATATGAAATAATAAATTTCAATTAACCTAAAAGGAAAAGGTACGATATATATATGAGGAAAATATGTGTGTGTATGAATACATATATACCGGAGAAGCTATATATATATCTCGGTGAACATTAGATATATAGGTGAACATATACGTGGATATATAGGTAACTCTATATCTAGGTGAACACGTATATAAATGGAGGCCAAGTCCTCATGAAACAGGGTGGAGCAGAACAGGACCCAAATCTCCACCCAGCAGCTGGCACTGCTCCTCCTCTGCGGCCGGCTGGCGTGTGCTGGGTTTCATGCTGGTGTGACCACACACCCCTCCTCCTATCAGCACAAAATACCTCCCTTCTGTAGCTCATCTCAGTGCAAAACTCTTTTCAGCAGCTTTTCACAATGACCACAAATACAGACGAGCTGGTCGAGGTGTGAGCCTCGGCTGAGACCTTCCTGACAGGGAAGACCAGGAGACCGAGTCACTCCAGACACACCCTGACCTGCAGACAGTGACTTGCATCGGCTGCTGATCTGAATGAGGCTTGTGGGGAGGGATTTTGACATAAAATGTCCTAAATCCCCTGAGTCATTGCTTCACTGCGGGGGGGGGGGGGGGGGGGGGGCGGGGGGGGGAGCTCTCTATCCTTTCAAAGCTTCTCAACGTTTACTAAAAATATCTGAATTCCAAGCACATTATAAAAGGTGAAACCTATACATACAAAGCATTAGAAAGCACTTTCTTAACGAGTATATCAATGTCTTGAATAATGTAGTGGGTACAGAAGAACACCAACTTTGAATCAACCACCAAGAGCTTTCTATGCTTCCTTGATAAGCAAAAAATCTGACTGATGTTTGCAATAATCAACTAATGCTTAGAATAAACCCTCTTATTGAGAGATCCCATGAAACTTGAATCTGTATCACAGAGATTAATAGGTATTGAGTAAAATCTAATAGGTATAGAAAGATACCTATTTGGCATAAATGGGATACTAAAATATTAACATTATTGATCTTCATAAAAAAAAAACAACGAATCTTCACAGGTTATATCTTACACGAAGGTTAAAATTCTGTGTAAGGACAAGTGACAGGTCACTACTTTTAACACAGTGAAGTTCAGAGGGCATTTTAAAATGATGATCTGTGAGACAATAAACAGAAGATCAGAAGATGAGGACGGGCCGCCCTGTCTAATGATCCTTAACCTGATTTATTTAGATTTATTAAATGTATCAGACTACAAGGCACAAAGGTTGTATTTGTCACAGTGAAGGAGCTTTACTATTTTAGAATAGTGAACAAATGCAACTATGAATGTTATTTAAATGGTGGCTAAGCAATACATGAAGAATAAAAAGTATCTGCGATGTTATCCAGCATGATAAAAACATCTAAATCACTTTTCTCATCTTTAAATTTCATGCCCTATTCGTAGTAACAAAAACTCTTATAACTTCTCTTATCATTATTTGATATTTCACAAGTTAAGTAATATTATTAATGATACTGACACACATATTATCATTACAAAGCCAATAATGGCTTTGTAAAATTTTAGCTTCAGTGTTGAAAGGGAACCATTTCTTTCCAGGAAGAGAAGTGACCCTGGGGGTTAAGGATGTTGATGGTTCTGGGAACCTGGAGTCAGCCGGCATCACCCCAGGCCTCACTGATCCTGACGTGTGTGGAGGATAAACGGCGGCATATTGGTGTCCTTTAAATCTTGTTTCTCATTGCTATAAAAGACATATCTCCAACGCACGCCACCACCTCAGACAGCTACTTCCTTACTTATTTTCTTATCTGGCATGTTTTATAGAATAGTGTTTGCACAGAAAATCATTCTCTTTCCCAGAACCGGAAGGTAAGAGTTGTAGCTGCGGAAGTAAGAACGGTTCCACACCCAGGGACCCCTGGGTTCCACGTGGCACCACCTCTGGGCTGCATGAAAATGACCAATACCCTATTTTTAAAGAAACTTCTAGACACGTCAGTCACGTAGGCGTCTTAACACGCTGCACGTGGCGTGGAGACGGAGGCGTCAACAAGAGTTTGGCCCTTGTTATTAAGTTTTCCTTTCTTTGTTTTCACCATTTACCTGGGAAAGGGGGCTCTATGAAGGAAGGTCTGGAAAGACTTCACAGAGGTGGGAACTTTCGATCTGAATTTTGAAGAAATGAGAGGGGCATCTGGAGGAATGGGGGAAGAAAAGGCTGGGGGAGGCATTTTCACGCTGACGCAGACAAGTGCCAGTCACAACACTGACCTCCCTTCTCTAACAGGGAGTCACAAACCCACGGGGATTTGGACTCTGGTATGAGCAGGGCTGGGGTGCTGGACAGACCAGGACTCTGCGGCCAGGGTGTCTGGACTGGAACCCTGAATCTCCTGCCTGATGGCTGCATGACCTGGAGCGAGTGCGTTGCCTTCCTCGCCTGTAATTCCAGTAATCACACCTCCAGAGGACAGGTGTGGGCTACTCCAGTGCCCTAAAAATGTAGCGAGTGCCCTGTGAATGTGGGCCGTTATGACTGCGTCATTGCTACTAATAACTGCTTGACTTGAGAAAATCCCTAAACCTTCTGGTTTACGGTTATCCTCGTGACAGTCAGATAATGTTACATGAAAATAATTTGTGGCCCAGCTCAAACGGTGAAAAATCTGCCTGTAGCATAGGGGACCCAGGTACCATTCCTGGGTCAGGAAGATCCCCTGGAGAAGGGAATGGCAACCCACTCCAGTGTTCTTGCCTGGAGAACCCCATGGACAGAGGAGGTTGGTGGGCTACAGTCCATGGGAATGCAAAGAGTTGGACATAACTGTGTGATTAACAAGGAAAGCAATACAAAATAGTCTTTTCCTTCCTTGTTCATAAGATCTCAAAATAAGAGTAACACACTGGATTTATAACATAACTGTGACTCATACAGGACTCTAAACTCACACATGAATGATCACATTCTGAAGCCATTTCCCTGTGGGCCGGGATCCTCATCCTTGAACAAAATCTTTTTGTTTCAGCAGGTTTTTAACTGGAAGATTTCTTCACTGAAACAAATCCTTAGAAAATAGTGACACTAATAACTTTATACAGGGAACAGATGGTTGCTAGACTTAACCTGGTGATCCTTTCATAATATATGCAAATAGCAAATAATTACACCTGACGCTAACATAGTATAGTGAGTCAACTGCATTTCAGTTAAAGCCAAAAGAAAATACCACTGGGAGAGACTGGGCTTGCCCTAGTCTTTCTCACAACTGCATGTGAATCTGAAATTCCCAACTAAAATTTCAACAGGAAAAAAAAAAGAAGAAAATAGTGCTAACTAAGACACTGGTGACTAGGAAATGGACAATTTGGTATAGGGGGTTAAAATAACGTTTTCTTCCCACTTTTGAGAAAATCTTGCTGATTAGGTATTTAAAAGTTTAAGACGTGAATCTAGACTGAACCCCCCCACCCCCAGCCCCAGAATTATAAACTGTTTTGTGTCTTCTAATGTCTTCCCTGGTGGCTCAGTGGTAAAGAATCTGCCCGCCAACTCAGGAGACAAGGGTTTGATCCCTGGGTCAGGAAGATTCCCTGGAGAAGGAAATGGCAACCCTCTTCAGTACTCTTGCTTGGGAAATCCCATGGACAGAGGAGCCAGCGGGCTACAGTCTATGGGGTCACAAAAGAGTCGGACACGACCGAGCGACTAAAACAAACAACAGAAACAAGTCTATGTTTGTGCCTTTGTGTGCACACAGTGGTGTCTGACTCTTTGCGACCCCACGGACTGTAGCCCACCAGGCTGCTCTGTCCATGAAAATTTCTAAGCAAGAATACTGCAGCGGGTTGCCATTTCCTTCTGCAGCGGATCTTCTACACCCAGGAATCAAACCCGTATCTCTTGGGTCTCCTGCACTGTCAGGCAGGTTCATTACCAGCTGAGCCATCAGCGAGGCAACAAAGAATGTATCAGTTCAGTCGCTCAGTCGTGTGCGATTCTCTGTGACCCCATGGACCACAGCACACCAGGCCTCCCTGTCCATCACCAACTCCTGGAGCCTACTCAAACTCATGCCCATTGAGTTGGTGATGCCATCCAACCATCTCATCCTCTGTTGTCCCCTTCTCCTCCTGCCTTCAATCTTTCCCAGCATCAGGGTCTTTTCCAAGGAGTCAGTTCTTCACATCAGGTGCCCAAAGTACTGGAGTTTCAGCTTTGGCATCATTCCTTCCAATTAATATTCCGGACTTATTTCCTTTAGGATGGACTGGTTGGATCTCCCTGCAGTCCAAGGGCCTCTCAAGAGTCTTCTCCAACACCACAGTTCAAAAGCATCAATTCTTCAGCCCTCAGCTTTCTTTATAGTCCAACTTTCACATCCATACATGATGACTAGAAAAACCACAGCCTTAACAAGACGGACCTTTGTTGGCAAAGTAATGTCTCTGCTTTTTAGTATGCTATCTAGGTTAGCCATAACTTTCCTTCCAAGGAGTAAGCATCTTTTAATTTCATGGCTGCAGTCACCATCTGCAGGAATTTTGGAGCCCCTCAAAATAAAGTCTGACACTATTTCCAATGTTTCCCCATCTATTTCCCATGAAGTGATGGGACCAGATGCCATGATTTAGTTTCCTGAATGTTGAGCTATAAGCCAACGTTTTCACTCTCCTCTTTCACTTTCATTAAGAGGCTCTTTTGCATTAGGCAATGGCACCCAACTCCAGTACTTTTGCCTGGAAAATCCCATGGACAGAGGAGCCTGAAAGGCTGAAGTCCATGGGGTCGCTGAGGGTCAGATACAACTCAGGGACTTCACTTTCACTTTCATGCATTGGAGAAGGAAATAGCAACCCACTTCAGTGTTCTTGCCTGGAGTTCTTCTTCGCTTTCTGCCATAAGGGTGGTGTCATCTGCATATCTGAGGTTATTGATATTTCTCCTGGCAATCTTGATTCCAGCTTGTGCTTCATCCAGTCCAGCGTTTCTCATGATGTACTCTGCATATAAGTTAAATAAGCAGGGTGACAATATACAGCCTTGACGTACTCCTTTTCCTATTTGGAACAAGTCTTTTGTTCCATGTCCAGTTCCAACTGTTGCTTCCTGACCTGCTTACAGATTTTTCAAGAGGCAGGTCAGGTGGTCTGTTATTCCCATCTCTTTCAGAATTTTCCACAGTTTGTCATGATCCACACAGTCAAAAACTTTGGCGTAGTCAATAAAGCAGAAATAGATGGTTTTCTGGAATTCTCTTTTTTTGATGCATCAACGGATGTTGGTAATTTGATCTCTGGTTCCTCTGCCTTTTCTAAATCCAGCTTGAACATCTGGAAGTTCACAGTTCACATATTGTTGAAGTCTGACTTGGAGAATTTTGAATGTTACTTCACTAGCGTGTGGGATGAGTGCAATTGTGCAGTAGTTTGAGCATTTTTTGGCACTGCCTTTCTTTGGGACTGGAATGAAAACTGATCTTTTCCAGTCCTGTGGCCACTGCTGAGTTTTCCAAATTTGCTGGCATATTGAGTGCAGCACTTTCACGGCATCATCTTTGGAGGATTTGAAATAGCTCAACTGGAATTCCATCACTTCCACTAGCTTTGTTCGTAGTGATGCTTCCTAAGGCCCAGTTGACTTCACATTCCAGGATGTCTGGCTCTAGGTGAGTGATCACACCATCGTGATTATCTGGGTCATGGAGATCTTTTTTGTGCAGTTCTTCTGTGTATTCTTGCCACCTCTTCTTAATATTTTCTGCTTCTGTTAGGGCCATACCATTTCTGTCCTTTATTGTGCCCATTTTTGTATAGGAGATACCAATTAGATATGAAGATGGAATGTAAGTGATATAAAGACTGACTTCTTGCAAGTTTTTGCATCCTTAAGTAGGAGATTTATAATTTGTTCACTTACTGTCAGGGGTTAAAAAAACCCCCCACAAAATCTCTCACAACCCAGAGGGAAACACAACATGATGTAAAGGCTTAATGAGGTTTATTACATATATATCTACTTACTAATTTTTAACGGTTTTCTATTGTGTCATTAACAGAGTCCTGTGAAATGAACTAATTACTAAATGAGATTCAAATTTTCTTCACTTCCTGTGGCTATGCATTTTTATGAATAATATTAATAAATGTAAATTAATAATTTGCTGCTGATTTTTACCTTAAGTCTTCCCCTTCTAGGATAAAAATAACCTTTGTTAAATAATTCATATGTAAAATCATGTTGCTGTTCATTTGTCACAGAATTGATTTTCCTATTGACTGTTCACCCAAAGGTGAAAAGAGGCATTTACTGACATTTATGGAAATTAAGAGAAGGCAGCAGCTTGGCTGACTGAATACCGAATATTAGCGTTTCAAATGCAAATCCGATTTCCACTCATGCTAACAAGATGTTGGAGGAAAAAACAATACAGAATGAAATTCAAAAATCAGTTTGTAAAACCAAAGTTTAGCTAAATAGACCCCAATGGTACGGCTTAAAATGAAATGCCCTTTAAAAAGTCTTTGATTAAAGGGGTGTATATCTCAGTACATTTTTAAAAAATTTTAAAAAAAAAAAGGTCTGAAATCAAAACAGCATTTCTCCTTTAGGCAGAAAAAGAGTTGATCCTTCTTAATTCAGAAATAGTCATTTATACAGCAATCCAATTAAGCTCATTCTTGCTATCTTGTTTCCTGTTTTTGCCTAAGGGTTAAAAAAGGGAAAACAACTCTTCAAAGGAAAAAATTCTATTGGAAATAAGAGTGTGTCTGGACAACAGGCAGTGAGGGAACAGAGGATTTTAACTTTTTACCTTAGCTGTGCATGTTGACTTCTTAAAAAAATCAACCGCTCTCCTTTACTTTTATAATGAGTAATATTATATTGGAGCACACTTAATATAATTTAAACAGACATTTGCACTTTGCAGCTGATTTTAAGTTCATAGCTAAGAATAAAAATGGACTCTGATGAGCAGATGCATGTTTTGTGCCTACTGATGGAAAGTTATGAAATAGAAATTCATGACTATACGTCTCATGATACAATTAATCTGTGACATTTCAGAATACGGATTTTGTATGAGCTCTAGTCTCTTACCTCAGTTCATTGAAAAAACATGGCAGCACCAGTATAACTGACTAGAAGATTGTAGCAAAAATTAGTAACATATATTTAGTGCACATTTACTGTAATGACACATAGTAATAGGTTCAAGTACTGAGAATATATGGAAAACCACAAATCCATGTTATTGGAAGCATAAAAAGTAAGAGCGCTACAATTCCTTTAAAAATATTTTTCCTGGGATTATATGGGAGGCTCACTGCAAGGACCAGGAGGCATTATAAGGACAAACCATCTGCTGGATTTTCTCTCTCCAAAGGACGTCTGTTTATATACTTGGCTTGTTCAAAAATCTTCAGAGCCACCGCCTTTCCCTAGCCTAAACAGCCCAGTGCACCTACCTTAGCATGTTACAGTAAGCCCTGTATTTCCTGACCACACTAATCACTCCAGCTTTATCATCACTCATCTTCACAGACTCTGTGCCAGTCTAATCAGAGGTACCCGTCCAACTACAGAACATGCTCTGTGAGCCGACATATCTTCTCTGTAACAGCCCCAGTCTGTACACCCAGATATAGAAAGCTCCGCAATTCTCAAAAGCCCGTTCCAAACATCAACTTTTTGATCTTGTCTTACATTCTTTTTTTAACTTTTAAAAATTAAAAAAAATTAAATTGGAATAGTTACAATGTTGCGTTAGTTTCTGCTATACCACCATGTGAATCGTCTATACGTACACAGAGAGCCCCTTCCCCTTGAGACTTCCTCCCACCTCCCCATCCCGCCACTCTCGGCCATCAAAGAGTCACATGGGATCCTAGTAAAAAAATCTCATAACCATGTGAAATAAGCAGGTTAAGGATGGTTAGCCCTCTTTTCATAGATGTTGAAATTCATCTTTAAAGCCCAAACTCACTTCGCCAGTCAGTGGTAGAATCTGGATTCAAATTCAAGTACATTGAGTTTAGTCAACCTTCTTAATCACGCTGACTTCCAAGTTTTTCCTGTCTGCAATGCACGTTTTCAACAGTTCAGTTCAGTTCAGTTCAGTTCAGTCGCTCAGTCATGTCGGACTCTTTGTGACCCCATGAATCGCAGCACACCAGGCCTCCCTGTTCATTACCATCTCCCGGAGTTCACTCAGACTCACGTCCATCGAGTCCGTGATGCCATCCAGCCATCTCATCCTCTGTCGTCCCCTTCTCCTCCTGCCCCCAATCCCTCCCAGCATCAGGGTCTTTTCCAATGAGTCAACTCTTCGCATGAGGTGGCCAAAGTACTGGAGCTTCAGCTTTAGCATCATTCCTTCCAAAGAAATCCCAGGGTTGATCTCCTTCAGAATGGACTGGTTGGATGTCCTTGCAGTCCAAGGGACCCTCAAGAGTCTTCTCCAACACCACAGTTCAAAAGCATTAATTCTTCGGCGCTCAGCTGTCTTCACAGTCCAACTCTCACATCCATACATGACCACAGGAAAAACCATAGCCTTGACTAGACGGACCTTAGTCGGCAAAGTAATGTCTCTGCTTTTGAATATGCTATTTAGGTTGCTCATAACTTTTCTTCCAAGGAGTAAGCGTCTCTTAATTTCATGGCTGCAGTCACCATCTGCAGTGATTTTTGAGCCCCCCAAAAATAAAGTCTGACCCTGTTTCCACTGTTTCTCCATCTATTTCCCATGAAGTGATGGGACCGGATGCCATGATCTTCGTTTTCTGAATGTTGAGCTTTAGGCCAACTTTTTCACTCTCTTCTTTCACTTTCATCAAGAGGCTTTTTAGCTCCTCTTCACTTTCTGCCATAAGGGTGGTGTCATCTGCATATCTGAGGTTATTGATATTTCTCCTGGCAATCTTGATTCCAGCTTGTGTTTCTTCCAGTCCAGCATTTCTCATGATGTACTCTGCATAGAAGTTAAATAAGCAGGGTGACAATATACAGCCCTAATGTACTCCTTTTCCTATTTGGAACCAGTCTGTTGTTCCATGTCCAGTTCTAACTGTTGCTTCCTGACCTGCATACAGATTTTTCAAGAGGCAGGTCAGGTGGTCTGGTATTCCCATCTCTTTCAGAATTTTCCACAGTTGATTGTGATCCACACAGTCAAAGGCTTTGGCATAGTCAATAAAGCAGAAATAGATGTTTTTCTGGAACTCTCCTGCTTTTTCCATGATCCAGCAGATGTTGGCAGTTTGATCTCTGGTTCCTCTGCCTTTTCTAAAACCAGCTTGAACATCAGGGAGTTCACGGTTCACGTATTGCTGAAGCCTGGCTTGGAGAATTTTGAGCATTACTTTACTAGCATGTGAGATGAGTGCAATTGTGCGGTAGTTTGAGCATTCTTTGGCATTGCCTTTCTTTGGGATTGGAATGAAAACTGACCTTTTCCAGTCCTGTGGCCACTGCTGAGTTTTCCAAATTTGCTGGCATATTGAGTGCAGCACTTTCACAGCATCATCTTCCAGGATTTGAAACAGCTCCACTGGAATTCCATCACCTCCACTAGCTTTGTTCGTAGTGATGCTTTCTAAGGCCCACTTGACTTCACTTTCCAAGATGTCTGGTTCTAGATTAGTGATCACACCATCGTGATTATCTGGGTCATGGAGATCTTTTTTGTACAGTTCTTCTGTGTATTCTTGCCACCTCTTCTTAATATCTTCTACTTCTGTTAGGTCCAGACCATTTCTGTCCTTTATCGAGCCCATCTTTGCATGAAATGTTCCCTTGGTATCTCTAATTTTCTTGAAGAGATCTCTAGTCTTTCCCATTCTGTTGTTTTCCTCTATTTCTTTGCATTGATCACTGAAGAAGCCTTTCTTATCTCTCCTTGCTATTCTTTGGAACTCTGCATTTAGATGTCTATATCTTTCCTTTTCTCCTTTGCTTTTTGCCTCTCTTCTTTTCACAGCTACTTGTAAGGCCTCCCCAGACAGCCATTTTGCTTTTTTGCATTTCTTTTCCATGGGGATGGTCTTGATCCCTGTCTCCTGTACAATGTCACGAATCTCATTTCATAGTTCATCAGGCACTCTATCTATCAGATCTAGGCCCTTATATCTATTTCTCACTTCCACTGTATAATCATAAGGGATTTGATTTAGGTCATACCTGAATGGTCTAGCGGTTTTCCCTACTTTCTTCAATTTAAGTCTGAATTTGGTCATAAGGAGTTCATGATCAGAGCCACAGTCAGCTCCTGGTCTTGTTTTTGTTGACTGTATAGAGCTTCTCCATCTTTGGCTGCAAAGAATATAATCAATCTGATTTCGGTGTTGACCATCTGGTGATGTCCATGTGTAGAGTCTTCTCGTGTTGTTGGAAGAGGGTGTTTGCTATGACCAGTGCATTTTCTTGGCAAAACTCTATTAGTCTTTGCCCTGCTTCATTCCACATTCCAAGGCCAAATTTACCTGTTACTCCAGGTGTTTCCTGACTTCCTACTTTTGCATTCCAGTCCCCTATAATGAAAAGGACATCTTTTTGGGGTGTTAGTTCTAAAAGGTCTTGTAGGTCTTCATAAAACCATTCAACTTCAGCTTCTTCAGCATTACTGGTTGAGGCATAGACTTGGATAACTGTGATATTGAATGGTTTGCCTTGCAGACGAACAGAGATCATTCTGTCATTTTTGAGGTGGCATCCAAGTACTGCATTTCAGACTCTTTTGTTGACCATGATGGCTACTCCATTTCTTCTGAGGAATTCCTGCCTGCAGTAGTAGATATAATGGTCATCTGAGTTAAATTCACCCATTCCAGTCCATTTTAGTGCACTGATTCCTAGAATGTTGACGTTCACCCTTGCCATCTCCTGTTTGACCACTTCCAATTTGCTTTGATTCATGGACCTGACATTCCGGGTTCCTATGCAATATTGCTCTTTACAGCATCGGATCTTGCTTCTATCACCAGTTACATCCACAGTTACGAGACAGAAAGTGCTGTGATGGGTTTACAGGACTTAGAAGCACGCAATATGGCCCGCCCCCTCAAGAGGTTTTCATTCAAAGTGAGTGATAAGATGTAAAACTCAGACAGTGAGATGAACAGACATGCCTAAACAGGACACCAACGCAAAAACGTCATGAGGAAGCACAGCATTAATCGGCCAACAAATTGCAGATACAGTGACTATGGTTGCAAGACAGCAGAGCTGTGACTCCATTCAAGGCAGCATGGCCAAAAAATTCCTACTGCGCTGCGGGATTTGTTTTGGAATGAAAGGATGAGTCAGACACTAAAAGAAGAAAGGCTGCTTGAGTCAAGTGAATCAGGAACCCGGTCCATCCTTTTGTTCATATAGACACTGACAGTGACCCCAAATCACAGGAGACGGTGAAGCACTCTGCCATGTGGGGTGCAGTTTGAGACTTAGCTCCAAGCTAGCAATGGAGAGGGAAGTCAGAAGGGAGGCAAGATGCCGGTGTGAAAGTAAGCAAAGCAAAGGTCTCAACCGCAGCAGCCCCCAGACGATGAGGGTTCACGTCCAAGGACACTCACCCCCACTGTCCAAACAGCCAGCATCTGCACTTGCATTAGTTTGCAGGGCACAGCTTACCTGTTAAGCTATTCATTTCTCAAAATACTTTTTCTGGAAACAATTACAATCTGTGTGTCATGATAGTAAATATAATTAAATAACAGTGAGAAAAACCACTTCATGAAACTGAATGCTAATAAAACCTTTAGCCCAATTCAAATAGGTTTTTAAAATCAAGTATAATTAGCTAAAGGGTATAGTTTAGCAACTCCATGGACCGTGAACTTACTGCACGGGGGAATAATCTCTGTCCTCAACCTCGAGTCTCCCTCCCAGGTCTAGCTACCCACCAGAGCCACCCACTTGAGAATGAGAGATAAGACAGGCAATTCTTTCTAATCATGAAATGCACAAATAGGTCCTGAAAGTGTTAGACCATTTCTCCAGGGCGCCCAGTGTATTACAGGGCGCTGATTTTGTCCCTGATTAAAATCAAGTCTATTGATTTTGAGGAATTTCTAAGTGACCAGTTGTTAAGAACTGCAAGCTTCTCTTTTACATATGTATGACTTGGTGGGGGCACTAGAAACTCCAATACTTTGGCCACCTCATGCGAAGAGTTGACTTATTGGAAAAGACTCTGATGCTGGGAGGAATTGGGGGCAGATGGAGAAGGGGATGACAGAGGATGAAATGGCTGGATGGCATCACCGACTAGATGGACATGAGTTTGGGTGAACTCCGGGAGTTGGTGATGGACAGGGAGTCCCGACGTGCTGCGATTCATGGGGTCGCAAAGAGTCGGACATGACTGAGTGACTGAACTGAACTGAATTAGGTTAAACTTAAGTAAGCACTATAAATAATTCTCAGTAGCAACACGTAAAACATCAGGCCAAATAAATGATAAAAGGTATCCATCTGATGTTTGACAGAAAACAACAAAATTCTGTAAAGCAATTATCCTTCAACTGAAAAAAATAATTTTTTCTAAAAAGGTATCAATGTCTTTTACTCAAGCTGCTATCTGTAACAGGCAAACCACAAATACCAATGGACTGACCCCAGAGAAGTATATTGCTCATGTTAAGGCTACAGTGGGTATTTCTGCTCAGTAGATGACCGTATACATTGTTGTGACTGTACTATGCATCTTCCAGGGTCTTGGAATATTGTGTAGCCAGCTTTTGGACGGGAAAGGAAACAGACCCCTGATAGCTGAAGGGAGGTTTGCAGGGTCATGCCTGGACAGACTCGTATCACTGTAGCTCCCCTCCCATTGGCTAGAACTCAGTCACATGACAGCTCCCAACCACAAGGATGCTGGGAAATGTAGTCTAGCCAGGTGCCTCAAAAGAAATGGATTAGGTGGGCATTAGGCCTGCCAGGGTGCGATGTCTGGGGTAAGTGACAGCGTCTTTAAGACAGAATCATGGCAAACCACTGGGTACAGACGCTAGAGAAAGGAGGGAAAGGAAACCAGATGTCAGGAAGCATCAGGAAGAGAAAGAGACAAGATTTTGCCACAGTTGGCAACATAAGAGAGCAAATCTCTTTAATTGAGACTTCCTTCCCAAACCAGACAACAAAAATCACCTGCAAGTGTATAAAACTAAATCCACTAGGGCTTCAAAATTCAGCATCATTGACTTCATGACACTTCTTCCCAATATCATAGTTCATCTGTTTTAGAACCTATTTCTGGCAGAGTCAGAAGTACGAAATGACAGTTTCAAATAATAGTGTAATCACAGAGATCAGTGAAGAATCAGGCCCTGGAGGTCTTCTAAGGTCATAAAACAAATTCCTTCACTGATGTTGGCTGATTACGTTTTAGCACCATGGGAAACTTTCTATTCCTTGAGCCTAGATTTTCCTTTCAAAGTTGTCAGATCCCATTAACATACAGAGCATCAATAACCTCAGATACGCAGAAGACACCACCCTATGGCAGAAAGCATAAAAGAACCAAAGAGCCTCTTGATGAACGTGAAAGAGGACAGCAAAAAAGTTGGCTTAAAGCTCAACATTCAGAAAATGTTGATCATGGCAATGTAAGATCATGGCATCTGGTCCCATCACTTCATGGCAAATAAATGGGGAAACAATGGAAATGGTGAGAGACTATTTGGGGGGCTCCAAAATCACTGCATATAGTGCTTGTGGCCGTGAAATTAAAAGACGCTTGCTCCTTGGAAGAAAAGCTATGACTAAACCAGACAGCATATTAAAAAGCAGAGACATCACTTTGCCAACAAAGGTCCGTCTAGTCAAAGCTATGATTTTTCCAGTAGTCATGTATGGATGTGAGAGTTGGACTATAAAGAAAGCTGAGTGCCAAAGAATTGATGCTTTTGAACTGTGGTGTTGAGAGTCCCCTGGACTGCAAGGAGGTCCAGCCAGTCCATCCTAAAGGAGATCAGTCCTGAATATTAGTTGGAAGGACTGATGCTGAAGCTGAAACTCCAATATTTTGGCCATCTGATGTGAAGAATTGACTCCTTGGAAAAGACCCTGATGCTGGGAAAGATTGAAGGCAGGAGGAGAAGGGGACAACAGAGGATGAGATGGTTGGATGGCATCCCTGACTCGATGGACATGAGTTTGAGCAAGCTCCGGGAGTTGGTGATGGACATGGAGGCCTGGCATGCTGCAGTCTGTGGGTTCACAAATGTTGGACACGACTGAGCGACTGAACTGAACTGACTGAACAATTAACAAGTCAGAACGTCTGGGGCCCAGGTTCCCAGGTGTCAATATTCCAATTCTCTGTTATCTTGGGAGGAGTAGAATTATTTGTCTTCTTATATTTTCCACTTACAGAAAAGGCAAATACTTGCCTTTTACTTATTTTCTGAACAGACCAAGGTTTCCAAAGCTGGTTAATTGTCTTAAAGAAAGACAATGCAATACGATCATAACTGGTATTTTACATTTAGCCTATTGCTAGAGTATGTAACTTAGCTCCCCTTTTCTAGCACTAACATGTAACTCATGGTAATTTCTATTGCTCTTCATTAAAACATCCAGTAATATGTAGATTTATTTATTCCCTTCCAGCTTCGCTGACCATCTCAAGGTCCAGGCTGGCTGTACACAGGGTCTCTGCTCCTTCCCACCTGAAGGGCTCCCCTGACCCCAGCCTGGCTGACCCTCTTGGCTTTCTACCTTCTCTTTGCTCAGCAAGGTTTTTGTTTTGTCATCTGATTTAAGATTGCAGCCTAACCCAACCTTCCTCCACACCACTGTTGTCACTCCCAGCCCTGCTTCTCCTGGCTTCTCTCTTTTCTTAAAAAAAAGAATATTGAAGGAATGAGAAATCAGAATCATGACTATGTTTTAATTTTTTGGCCATGCCACACGTGGGATCTTAGTTCCCTGACGGGGGATCAAACCCATATCCCCTGCAGTAGAAGAAGAGTCTCAACCCCTCGACCACCACGGAAGTCCCTTGACCAAGTGTTTAAAAAGGAAAAAGGTGACCTGCAGAGACATCACGAGATCCTTCTCCTTTTAAAAACACAGGCATCAAGTGTACTTCAATAGTTCGGTCCAGTCGCTCAGTCGTGCCCGACTCTTTGCGACCCCATGGACTGCAGCAGGCCAGGCCTCCCTGTCCATCACCAGCTCCCTCTGGAGCAGAAAAACGTACAAAATCACAGTCACAATTCTGCTCTCTCATCCTTTTCACACTTCTTAAAACTGAATTTTCCTCTTTGATGACAGTCAATGTCTTCACCGGAAAAAACCATCATGCGTTGAAACATCTAGGACACACATACGGTACAATTCTATGAAGGAAACATACAAAATATGGGATTTATTTTTGTTACTTTCCAAGTTTCTATATATCTCTACCGGACATGTCCCTTCTGTTGAAAGCGCTGCCGTTTCACTTCTACCATCCAATTAATTGACCGCCTTCATTTCTCGCACGTAACGAAGTCATGAGGTGTACATGCAGATCTCCCGAAACCTCAGCCATGGGGAACCACGCGCTACGCTATGTCTCCCTTGGTGAGTGGCTTATCAGTGAGATACATGTGATTCCTTTTGAAATGGTTGCCTAATTTCTAATTCCCAGCATGTGTTTTAGAATCACGCCTTAACAATTAAACGAAAGGTGCCTACATTTTGCTGTTTTATCTAACACACTTTTTTTTCCCCTGCCACAATACATTTCAAGCAGTCCCTGTGACAAATAAAATGGATAAAGAAAGAAGGCATTGGGTTTATTGAGTGGTCTGCAGCTCTTCATTTCTTTGATATGTGACATTACAAAAAGGTTCCTTTGATGGTTCAGTAAAACAAACCACATAACAATTTGTTTCTTGATGTGGATCAATTGCATATTGATTCTGTTCGGGCTTTCATTGGAGGCTGTGTCGAGAGGCAGTAGATATTTATTAAGCTCTCAGGCACCGGATGGCCACTATTTTATCAGAAACCATCTACAGTTTCTTACAGTGAATATCTGAATACATCAGAGAGTAAGCACAACTTTTAGTGCTCTTTATAAAAGCTAAAGGATATAACAGAAGGCTTGGCAAGAAACACAATAAATGAAATGAAAATTAAAGATTGTAAGCCATGCTGTATCACTGTGAGGGAAGGAAAGAGATGGACTAGGAGTGTGGGGTTAGAAGATGAAAACCATCATATAAACAATGGATAAAAAACAAAGTCCTACTGGCTAGTACAGGGAACCCTATCCCATCTCCTGGGATTAACTATAATGGAAAAGAAAATGTCAAAAAGAAGGTATGTATGTGTATAACTGAATCACTTTTCTGCAAGGCAGAAATTAGCACAGCATTGGAAATCAACTATACTTCAATTTAAACAAAATAGAGAATAGAAAAAAAAAACTTGTGGCTCTAAAGTAAACTTTATAGATGATGAGAATAAAATCAAATCTGTGTGCCAGTCAAAATTCTTCTTTGTAAGCAACAGAAACTAACTCTCACAGGCAGAAGCATTACCGGAAAGCAAAATAACGGCATGAATTTAAGAAGGGCAGGTTTGGCACGTGGGCTGGACCCAAGGCGACTGCAGTGGCTTGTGGTCACAGACACGGGCTAACATCTGTGGCCCCTGGAGGGAGCCACCACCCCTAGGTGGCCCCCCAGGGGTGACATCTATTCTCACCCCTTCCGTTGTTTGTCTGTTAACTCATAATCCACGGTGGACAGGCTGAGCACGTGTCACAAGCATCTGTCTAGTTCTCCAAGGAGGGGAAGAAGGTGAAATCTCTTCCCTTAAATTTTCATTGTGGTCGGTGAGAAATTTAAATATGTGGCTAGCAGCTAAAAACACAACCAGAGACGTCCATTATGGCTATTTAAGACTTTTACCTTGACCCAAACTTTTTTTGGTTTGATCTCGACCCAAGTCTTTTGGAAGACTTTGCCTTCCAAAATTTATGTAAAAGCTAGATGACGTCTCCATCACTTTTAGTGAGTTATGGCAAGTTTCTTCTCAGAAACAAGACAGAGGATCTTGACATCCATTCAAACCCTGGACTCTGCGTTTTCCCTATGATCTCTGGCAAATTACTAAATCTATTTCTTGATTTCTTTATCTACAATAATGCCCAGACATTTTATCTTCCTTAAAGGGATTTCATTAAAATCACTGATGATGTTAATTAAAATACAGACATCCTCAAAGAGGAATTCAATCTTTAGTCAGCATTTAATTTTATTGCTGCATGCCCAGTCAATTCAAGGCAGATTTCATAGAATTCTTACTTAATTGCTTTACTAGAAAATCTAGAATGCAAGATGCCTGATGTGTTTATATTTCCTCTATAAAGGTCACCCAAGAGGCATTTATGCTGAGAGATGTGTGGTCGTTCAAGGCAGAGCTCCACCTAACCATGATGGGCACCCAGCACTGACCCACGTGTCCTGCCAAGAGAAAGCCTGCGCTGGGCATGCAAGAAAATGAGCCTGGTTTTCCATTTCCTTGAAAAAAAAAAAAAAAAGCACTATGAGATAACGGGGGGTTGCCTGCCTTTGAAAATAAGCTCTCTGTGAAAGCTGGGAATGGAAAATTATTCCCAGGACTTCCTTGAGGGTCCAGTGGGTAAGGCATTGCCTTCCAATGGAGCGGGCACAGGTTCAGTCCTTGGCTGGGGAGCTAAATCCTACATGCTTTGTGGCCAAAAAAAACACAGAATCTGAACATGTGTACACCCATGGCGGATTCATGCTGATGTATGGCAAAACCAATACAATATTGTAAAGTAATTAGCCTCCAATTAAAATAAATAAATTTAAATTAAAAAAACAAAACAAACAACAACAACAAAAACAAACCCACATAAAACAGAAGCAGTACTGTAACAAATTCAATAAAGAGTTCAAAAACGGCCCACATCAAAAAAACTCTAAAAACAAGACAAAAGAGAAAAATTAGTCCTGGTGACCTCTCCCACCTCTCTTGACATCTTAACCGAATCAACGGAAAACCAGAGGGAAGCTGCCAAGATACCTCTGTTAACGCACCTTCTTTCCAGATGAACCCCCTTCTCTGTGACCCGCAGCACAGCGGAAACCCTGGGAAGGGTGTCTCTATTGCTGTGCTCTAGTGTATAGGAGCAGGGCCTTTGACAAAAATCAAGCCGATGTTCCGTTCTTTACAAGCAGGTCCCCCATGACTTACCACAGATAAAGCATCTGTAATGTTTACAAGGTAAAATAAGTGCATCTCTGAGGAACAGAGGGGAGATTAGCACAATCTGTTATTGCAAGCAATCAGCATTTTTTCTATTTCAATGCCTATATATCAGCGTAAGTGATTTCAGCATATTGCCTACTGTAAGATTTATTTTTAAGATTAAAAGTATTGATTTTTCTCACTACCTCATCAGTGTTATTTAGAAAAATCTCAGTTGATAATATAACTGTGCCTATATAATGTCAAATATTCTGATGGAAACTGGATCCTTAGCTGGATAGCTGGCTTCATGGAAACATCTAGATACTTGACTTTAGATAATTTTAATGTGGATACCTGACATAGCAAAAGTTGCACTGCAACTTCATACAAGGTAATCTTGTTGCTAAAGCAATAATCTTTACTATATCAACAGTAAAATCTTTAATAATACATTTTTGGTTGTGTACCACCTTCAAAGCAAAGTCTTTTAAAGACTTTATTTTAAAATCGAACATAAAAGCACCCTAAACTATTGATATAAATCCTTTTCCTTTCTACAAATGCTAGAGTTTATTTTTAAGTGATAATCCTCTTTATTTTGTCGAACTTTCTGAGGCCAAACACATTATGAATACATGTGAAATCACTGAAGCGTATCGCAACTGTTTTGTGAGCTATAGACTCATTTTGATTTTGCAGTGTTCTGAGGATGGGATAGCTGTAGATGCATTTGGATTATGTGGGATTTGAGGTGCTAAGAGAGATAATGGCCATAAAACCACATGGGCTTCAAGCATTTTATGTCCATGACGTCACTTAAAGCCTTCTTACTTCAGCTGAGGCCAAATACAGTGAATCTTAAGACCCTTCCGTGACTGCAGGGTTCTCCTCTCCTGACGGTGACTCTATAATGCCACAGATAAAGTATGTCTATAATGCTTCATTTAAGACCATTTTTTAAGTTCTATGTGTTCTGGACATTCTTCTTTTAAATGCTATTCACTCAGTCATGTCCGACTCTTTGCAACCCCGTGGACTATAACCCTGCAGGCTCCTCTGTCCATGGGATTTTCCAGACAAGAATACTGGATCTTCCCGACCCAGGGATCGAACCTGGGTCTCCCACATTACAGGTGGATTCTTTACTGCCCGAGCCATCAGGAAAGGAGCAGAAAATGAATAGGAGTCAGCCAATACAAAAGGAGAGAGAATGTTGAGAAGAAACTTAAGGCAGAGTTGGAAAAAACTGTGTTCCCTAGTGCAGCGGGACTAGGGACTTCTTGTCTTTTAGCTCCAGTTATCACAGCAAAGGTGAGCGTCCAAACATCGAGGGGTCCTTACCTGAGTGGTGTGACTCTCTCTGTGTCTCTGAAAGGAGGAGGCTCCACCCCCAGAGAGCCTGGAGAATCCGTCTTCTTCAGGTAAACCTACAAGGGCAACAGAGTGCAGCCATTAAGTTGCGTGTCCTTTCCTCGAATAAAGTAAGTCAGGAACGCATTGGACAAACGGAAAGAGGGACATCTCACAGACTGCAATGAAGGTCAGTGAACCCTCGATGAATAACAAAGCTCTCAGAGCAGCTTGGGAATACAGGCATTGCTGGAGGTTAAGCTAAGCAAAGAGGAAGTGTACCGGCAAAAAAAAAAAAAAGATAATGATAGAGAAGGAAAAATGTCATAATAGCAGAGAAGTGAGCAAAAAGGACTGAAGGGGAGAAGGGAAACTTTTCTAGAGGCTGAAAATAAGTCTGATGAAACACTGATGGGGGAAAAAGAGAAGCTTGTGGACCATGAGGGTAAATGGGTTCCTGGGGTTGCAGTTTGTTTCCCATTTGTGGGGTCAGGGCAGTTTAAAAGGGGGGAAAAAACTAAAAACAAAACACAAAAACACAGGGGAAGGATGGGCGGAAATCTAAGATCAGACACAGGCTGGCATTTCCAGGGAGCTAGATGAGCAGCAGCCAGGAACGAAAAGCTAAAAGCTTGGGCTTCACGTGAAGGAGGGGTAGGAAAAGTGTCAAGGGGACACGGGGCCCTTGACAAGTGAGATGAACGTCTGTTTCTAGAGAATTCGGTTCACTGGACTTCTTACAGAGACTGGGGACCTGGGCAAGGAGAAGAGGGCCGTGACCCACTTTCTGAAACTGAATTATCAGCTGGAAGATGGCTCGCAGAATCCGGATGGAAACTCAGCTCAGTGAGAGGATCCAAATTCAGAACCAAGTCAACAGCAAGACCCGCTTGACACAGGGCCAGGCGAAGAAAGTCGGGGAGTATCAGGGTCCCCTCTGGGTCACAGCGCTGGGAGACGCGATCAAGAGCCGAGAGAAGTCCTGCATCTGAGGATCTCAAGTCTTAACGGTAATGATTCTTAAGAAATGGAATCCAGAAAGAAGGTACTGACAATCCTTCGTGCAGGGCAGCAAAGGAGATGTCAAGAACAGCCTTTCCGGACTCAGCAGGAGAAGGGGAGGGCGGGGCGATTGGAGAGAGCAGCGCTGAAACATGTATATCACCATCTGCAAAACAGCTGACCAGTATGAGTTTGATGCAGGCAGCAGGGCACCCAAAGCTGCTGCTCCATGACAACCTGGAGGGGTGGGGCGGGGAGGGAGGGGGCAGGGGGCTCAGGATTGGGGCGAGGACATATATACCCACGGCTGATTCATGCTGACGTATGGCAAAAACCACCACAATGCTGCAAAGTAACTGTCCTCCAGTTAAAGTCAGTTAATAAATCTTAAGAAAGGACACAACAGGATGGCTTACAGGTTATGTGGAGCATGGGTGGCGTTGACTGGATCTGGAGAAAGCAAGCATTCACTCTGGTTGGAGGAAGCGAAGGAAGAGGGACGGTGGAGAGGCCACAGGCTGAGAACCTTCTGGGAGGGGGTGGATTTTGGAAGGTGGGGCCGGGCTAAGGCAGCAGAACAGGAGGGGATTCCACATCCTGGGGGTGTGGCCTGCAAGACGGCCAGGGTGGGGCTGGGCAGGGGTGGGCAGGGGTGGGGGGGGGTGGGAGGGGGCGTGGCCCGGGAGTTAAAGGCCCTCCTATCCGTCATTTTCAACCCAACTCCCCAACTACAGTGGGGGAAACGGAATGAAATTAAGTCCCAACTAGAAGTTACTTAATATGACTTCAAAATGTCTTCAGATGGAAAGCAGGCGTGGGGCAGGGCTCTCCGAATGCCCGAGGAGCCTGCTTCCCTTACAAAACGACCTTCCGATGCTCAGACCAGATAATTGCACAATATTCCAGATTGTCAAGTGAAGGCTTGCTTCCCTGGGCAGGTAGGCTCTGAATCAGAAAGCAGCATGAGTTCCAAAGAATCTACACAATTCTCACAAACAAGGTCTTGTTGTAAAACCTATAGTTGAGTATATTCCACAGGTCCCAAGCAAAGGCTCCATCCCCAGTGGTCTGCATCTATTCTTGAGTATAAGAGAAAAGCCTTTCTCCGAGGTTCCCAGAGCAGTGTGGTTGGGCCCTACTATGGCACCGGGTTCACTGTGGCCTTAGAGTCTGTGCAAAGATTGCAGGGCTTCCTGTCTTGTCAGTGGTCTCACCCAGTGCTGTATCGCCATAGATTATCCTTACAATGTGCTGAGGATGAACATGGCACAGATGTGAAAAGGCGAATCTTCTGAGAGTGGTAAGAAAACCCAAATGTAAGGACTCTGTTCTTTTAATTGCCATTTTTTCCCCCGATGCCCAATGATAAAATACGTAGTCATCCAAGCAGCAGAAAGTGGCCTATATAGAATTTGTTAGGTCTGTCCCCACAAAATAAACATCTTGAGATTCACAATATTTTGTTTGATATAATGACAACATTCTAGCACTAAAAACTGTTCTCTAATCTAATGATAAATAACCACAAGTCCAGGGAATAATTAAGTATACGAGAAAAGATCTAAGCCTGTGTTCACATCAGTAAAAGATGGCAATTAAAGTAAGTGATAGCTATAATTACCCACACATAACTATATTTCAGCAAATGAACAAACAGATCATTATTGCTGGGTAGCAGAGGTAGGGTGCAGATACTGGCATTCAAGAGAAACTGTTTCCTCGAAAATAACACGATTTCTGATTCAATTAAAATTTCAAGTTATTTTAAGCATTTATTCCCATCTTGTGACTTTATTCAAAAAGCATATTGACTATATACTGTTGATTCTGAATCAGTACCACTAACCAATTTGGCGGAGAAGGCAATGGCATCCCACTCCAATACTCTTGCCTGGAAAATCCCATGGATGGAGGAGCCTGGTAGGCTACAGTCCATGGGGTCGCTAAGAGTCAGACATGACTGAGCGACTTCACTTTCTCTTTTCACCTTCATGCATTGGAGAAGGAAATGGCAACCCACTCCAGTGTTCTTGCCTGGAGAATCCTAGGGATGGGGGAGCCTGGTGGGCTGCCGTCTATGGGGTCGCACAGAGTCGGACACGACTGAAGCGACTTAGCAGCAGCAGCAGCAGCAGCAACCGATTTGGGTTATAATGATCACATGCGTATCATACCTTGTATATATGTGACATACTTAGGCCACCTGATGCAAAGAGTTGACTCACTGGACAAGACCCGGATGCTGGGAAAGATTGAGGGCAGGAGGAAAGGGGACGACAGAGGGTGAGATGGTTGGATGGCATCACTGACTCAGTGGAGCTGGGTTTGAGCAAGCTCCGGGAGTTGGTGATGGACGGGAGGCCTGGCGTGCTGCAGTCCATGGGGTCGCAAAGAGTCGGACACGACTGAGCGACTGAACAATGGTGTATCACGTGCTGTACATGTATAATATTCAGTCAGCTTTTATCATACTGACTAGGAGGGATTTTCTGACTCTGGCCTTGGCACAGGAATCACGGGTTCCTATGAAATACGCAATGCTGTTCCAATCAGTGAAGGCTGGTACTGCATCGCCAGAGTCTTGAGCCAGCTATTTTCCTAGTCATGGGAAGGTTTCATGGTGTCAACACAAGTAGGTCAACATAAACACGTCAAGTTGCTTTGAAAGGCTGAAAGCCTCGCTGAAATAACTTTTCTTTTGTGCACATAGCTCTTGAGATTTTCAAGTGATCTTCTACGATTTGCAATACAGACCTGGTGTTATTTTAAATTCTGTTCTCTGTCAGCATTTAATGCGTAACATATAAATCTGTGTTCCAGGGTTTGAACATACACTATCAGTCACATACTGAAGTTTAGAAGCCCAATATTCCTAAATATTTAATTTTATATGATTAATTTCAGGCAATATATCCCACAAAAATTTCCATTTGGTCTACAGGAGTTTTGTTTTTGTTCCAACCAGTTTGGGGATTTAGTTTGATTTTTAGATTAAGACTCAGAGTTTTTGGTATTTCACAAAGCCATAGTTTTTGGCTTTTGACTCAAACACACACAAATTAAATATTTTGTCAAAGGGGCATGCCTATTTTGTCTTTCCTCAGGAAAGAGGTCACCCAGATCAGCTAGGGAGAATGGCAGGGAGTGAAAATTTAGTAAAAATGAAAGGATATATGGTCAGCATTTTAAACATTTGTATATTCAGTTTTGATCATACAATATATTTTAAATTCCTTTTTTGTTTAGCAGCTATCCTTAAATACCCCCAAATTGAAAATAAATAGTAAATTATTACCTTCATACTAGATACATGCAACCTTTGAGAAAGAGTTGCTTATCACATACTTGTTGACTATTGCCATCATTCAAATTCCATTTTTACTATTTTAGAAATATTTAATTTCAATAAAGGGGTATGCAATATTTCTGTTACCCTTTTCTTTTTACAAAGGGTTATCATCAGAGATTTTAGAAAGGAATGTTTTCGCTCTTTAACTTTATAGTTGGAGTATAGCCAATTAACAATGTTGTGATAGTTACAGGTGAATAGCAAAGGGACTCAGCCATACATATTCATGTATAAGAAAGGTTACATCTCTCTATTTCCATCTAAACACACACACATAATTTCAAACACGAATATGAAAAGTTTTACAAAATGCTTATTTCCATCAAGTTGGAGTAACCCAACATAAACACCTAGTGTTATTTCAAGGGTGGAAAATCGGGAGATAATTCTAATATCCAACAGTTAGGACTTGCTTATTTTAAGTCATGGTAGTCATATCTGATGAGAAGCTATGCATCGCATGCAATTAATGACCAGCAGGCAACAACACAGATCTGCATTTGCTCACCTAGAGATACGCTACATGAGATCCCTCAGGGAAAAAAGCAGGTGGTTAAAGCCATGTGTAGAGTGCAAAAAAAAAAAAAAAAAAAAAAACACCAAACATCTTATAAATGCACACAGATACATTTGTATGAAAAAAATACAGAATTCTACAAAGTGGAATATGAGACATGTTTTGGGGATTTTCAGGTAATATAAGGAATAGTAGTTTTTACTCTCCTTTATTTTTCAAATTGTCACATAAATATGTAGTTCCCACAACCTGCATAAAATGAAAACTCCACGTGAAGAGTAAGAGATTACTTAAGAAGCTGTTCAAGTCAGAGATAAAACTTAGGAAGACCCATGCTGCGGGACCCCAGGAGCTGGTGCAGTCTCTGCCTGTTCTTGGCGGTAACACATTTTTGAGTAACTGCAGATCCTTTCCCTAGAAATCTTTACGGCCGGTATAAAAACCCTTCTGTGTCTACCCTGTGTCATTTCCTCACAAGGCACCAAAAAGCCTCCATCTTATGAGTCAACACTTCCAACCCTTATATGTGATCCCTGCTTAATAACTGGGGTTGCGGGTGGCCAGCATTCAGAGACATTTGGGGGCATTTTCTATGTGTGCGTGCCACTGAACCAGTCTTCTTGCTGGGTGTAAACAGACCCTTCCCACATTACCCTGGGATCCTTCGTGCCAAGCTTGAACAAACCTTGCTCCAATCAACTCCCCACCCTATGACTCCTCCTAAGCAAATCGAGACTGGTGATGCAAATCGCCTGCTAGATTTTATCCAAGATCCATTTGCCTCCTCCTGCTGGGCAGGTCAGCAATGAGCATCCTTGGGTGAGCAACATTCTCAGATGAAAAGCTACACACACCCTATGACCTTACATGGACCTGGAGGGAAGTCAGAGAAAGCAGGGGGAAGCCAGGGTGCCACCATCCTGGCTACCAAATGGCCATTGGGAAATACTGCCCCACCTTCTTGCTCCCTCATTTTAAAAAATATGGTATTCCATTGTCTTTGAATGTCCACTGATTCTTTGAAAGTAATTTGTCTTTTTATTTTAATCTCTGGCTGCTTTAAAGAATCTGCCTGCAATGCAGGGGACTCAGGTTCAATCCCTGGGTTGGGAAGATCTCCTGGAGAAGGGAAAGGCTACCCACTCAAATATTCTGGCCTGGAGAATTCCATGGGGTCGCAAGGAGTTCGACATGACTGAGCGACTTTCACTTTCACTGGCTGCTCTTAGGATTCACGCTTGGTTTACTATGATACGCCTAGGTGTGGTTTTCTTTGTATTTATTCTATTCAGCGTTTTATTTATTTTTTTAAAAGTCACACTTACAGACAGAAAGATTCACCTTTATCGTACGTGCTATGCTGTGCTTAGTCGCTCAGTCATATCTGATTCTTTGCGACCCTGTGGACTGTAGCCTGCCAGGCTCCTCTGTCCATGGGATTCTCCAGGTTAGAATACTAGAGTGGGTTGACATGCCCTCCTCCAGAGGATCTTCGTGACCCAGGGATTCAACCCAGGTCTCCCGCATTGCAGGCAGATTCTTTATCGTCTGAGCCACCAGGGAAGCCTGAATTTACAGGACCACACTTACTCCTGTTTGTCAATATCACATGCCCGTCTGCAGTCTGCTGTGGTCTTAACATCTCTGTCCCCCTAAAATCCATACGTTGGAATTCGAGCCCCCAATGTGGTGGCATTGGGAGGTAGAACCTTTAGGGGGTAACCAGGTCTCTGAAAGTCTGTGTTCCCCTAAAACATGTTGAAATCCTAACCCCAAAGTGGTGGCATTAGGAGGTGGAACCTTTGGGATGATTAGGTCCTGAGGGTGGAGGCCCCACAAATGGGGTTCAGTTCAGTTCAGTTCAGTTGCTCAGTCCTGTCCGACTCTTTGTGACCCCATGAATCAAAGCACGCCAGGCCTCCCTGTCCATCACCAACTCCTGGAGTTCACTCAGACTCACGTCCATCGAGTCCACGATGCCATCCAGCCATCTCATCCTCAGTCGTCTCCTTCTCCTCCTGCCCCCAATCCCTCCCAGCATCAGAGTCTTTTCCAATGAGTCAACTTTTCGCATGAGGTGGCTAGAGTACTGGAGTTTCAGCTTCAGCAGCATTCCTTCCAAAAAACACCCAGGACTGATCTCCTTTAGAATGGACTGGTTGGATCTTCTTGCAGTCCTAGTGACTCTCAAGAGTCTTCTCCAACACCACACACAGTTCAAAAGCATCAATTCCTTGGCCCTCAGCTTTCTTCACAGTCCAACTCTCACATCCATACATGACCACTGGAAAAACCATAGCCTTGACTAGACAAATGGGGTTAGTGCCCTTATAAAAGCAGCCCCAGAGAGCTGGCTACCTTCTTCCCTCCACCAGTTGGGGACAAGCAAGAAGCCGGCCACCTGCAGCCTAGAAGAGGGCTGCCATCCTAACCGGTGCCCTAACCTTGGACTCCCGCCCCCACAACTGCAGCCATGAAGCCACTGCTCCTTACAGACCAGCCGGCCTGGATGTTTCCTTACAGTAGCCCAGCCCCCGTCTCTGGCGGCCCACTCATCTCTTACTGTCCCTGTGCCTGCATTTTCCAAAATGTCACATAAATGGACTCAGGACCTTTGGATTTTTTAAATGCAGTGCAATGCCTTTGTGATGCATCCATTTCTGTCTCCTTCAGTAGCGGTTTATCCTTTTTCATCCATGCGCTGGGCAGCCTGTGAAGTGGTCCCTGATGGGCCCACCTGGAGGCACTCGCCCCTCACAGAAACCCCTCCCATGAGTCGACTGGACGTGTGGCCCAAAGCCCACAAGCTGCACGTGGCCGGAGCGCTGGCTGTCTCCTCCAGGAGCAGCTGGGCGGTGAGTGTGGCTTCCACCCCGGGGGCTCTTCCCAGCTTTCCTGTGGACAGCTTGCTCTGGGGGAAGCCCTGGCCCTGTCGTGAGGCCTCCCTTGTGGAGATGCTTGTGGAGGTGATACTGAGGCTGGACCATCTCTCCAGCTAGCCTCAAGAAGCCTGCAGTTCTGGCTGATGGCTGATCACTTCCCCATGAGAGACCCCGAACCCAAGGCGCCCAGGTTCCTGACTCGCAGAAACTACAAACCACAGCCTCTACGTTCTGGGGGTGGAGGGTAATTGTTACAAGGCAATAGATATGGAATACTGTCCAGTCGCCAGCTGAAGGGCACTTCATTTATTTCCAGTTTTTGCTGTTGATCAGTCGCTGTATTTTGTCCAACTCTCTGTGACCCCATGGACTGCAGAACGCAGGCTCCTTTGTCCTCCACTATCTCCCACAGCTTGCTCAAACTCATGTCCATCCAGTCGGTGATGCCATCCACCCATCTCATCCTCTGTCGCCCTCTTCTCCTCCCGCCTTCAATCTGTCCCAGCATCAGGGTCTTTTCCAGCTCTTCGCATCAGGTGGCCAAAGTACTGGAGCTTCAGCTTCAGCATCAGGCCTTCCGATGAATATTAAGGGCTGATTTCCTCTAGGATTCCCAGTTTAGGTGACTATGAATGTGAGCGGGATTTGCATTTGCATACAGGTGTTCCTGCGGACGCTGTTTGCATTTCTCTTCTGCAAACACCTTGGGGTGGGGCTGCTGGGTCATACTGAAGGTGCATGTTTATAAGAAACTGCCCACTTACGCCAGTTGCTTAGTGTTTGCATCAGCGTTGGAAAACTCTCTCCAGTTTCTCAGGAAATCGTCTCTCCCCCATGGACTCCATCTTCTTTCCCTAGGATTCCAATAACCCTTCTCGCCATATCCTTTATGTCTTTGAATCAGTTTCTGAAATTTCCACTCTGCTTCTCTGTGCTTCATTCTGGACATTTTCTGATTTATCTTCCTCTTCCCTAGGATTTTTTTTTTCTTAATGGCTGTGTCTAATTAACTTTAAGCTCATCCTCTATTGTACTTAATTTTATGACTGTATTCTTCAATCTCAGAATTTCCATTTGATATGTTTTTATGGTTTCTGATTTCTGCTGAGATTTTCGTTCTTTTATCTCCTTAGGCAAAGTAAACATACTTACTTCAAAGCATGTGCCTCTGAACTCCAGTCTTTTGAGGCCCGTGGATACACTGCTATTTCTGCTTGCAATTTTTCATCTTATTTTGTCTCCATATGTCTGTTTCCTTTGGACGACGTGTTGAACTCTGTATTTGAAAAGTGGTTTGTAAGGACATCCTGAAGCTAAGGATGATGTCACTGTCCTTCAGGGTAGATCCGCGCCCTCTTCTCCTCCGGGTGCCTGTGGCCTCTGTCCTGAAGGACCTCAGTCCAGCGCCAGGAACTGAGACGATTCACAGACGAGCTGGGGGCCAACAAGTTCTTCGTTTGACTCTTACAATGGACCCTTCAAGCTCACCTAGGGCCATGGGGCGTTCTGGACACAGCCTGTCCCCACAGTCCTGGGAGACACAGCCCAGTGTCCCAGCTGCCTCCCCTGGGCTTGGTGAGCACCCCTGATGTCCTTCAGAGAAAAGCCTAGAATTCAGGCCTCCTTGCTTGGCTTTCATTGCAGCCCACACCCCTGCCCTCAGGCTCTTCAAGAGAAGGTTGGTCTGAATTTTCTCTTCAGACATTACCTAGAAGCCCTGGGCTGCTTCTAGGGTGGAAGGAACAAGCTGTTTGTCTAAGCCACTATTAGACAGCTCTTAGATACACACAGCCAGGTCAGTTTCTATAAGACACGTCCGCTGACATACCCGCATCGGATACCGAGACCAGGGTGGAGTTTACCATTCTTTCAAGGCTATTTCCCTTCACTCTTCTGAGGCACGGAAATAATCAACAGGGACTTTACTCACTGCTTGTAATAACCTAAAAGGGAAAAGACTCTAAAAAAGAGTACATGTGTGTGTGTATATATCTATATCCGAATCACTTTGATGTACATCTGAAACTAACAAACGCTAACAAATCAACGCCTGCATACAAATTTTTAAAATTAATTAATTTACTTTAATTGGAGGCTAATTACCTTACAATATTGTAGTGGTTTTGCCATACATTGACATGAATCAGCCATGGGTGTACACGTGTTCCCCATCCTGAACCCCTCTCTCACCTCCCTCCCCACCCCATCCCTCGGGGTCATCCCAGTGCACCAGCCCTGAGCGCCCTGTCTCATGCATCCAACCTGGACTGGCGATCTGTTTCACATATGGTAATATACATGTCTCAATGCTATTCTCTCAAATCATTCCACCCTTGCCTTCTCCCAGAGTCCAAAAGTCTGTTCTTTACATCTGTGTCTTGCATATAGGGTCATCATTACCGTCTTTGTAAATTTCATATATATGTGTTAATATACTGTATTGGTGTTTTTCTTTCTGACTTACTTCACTCTGTATAATAGGCTCCCGTTTCATCCACCTCATTAGAACGGATTCAAATGCATTATTTTTAGTAGCTGAATAATATTCCATTTTGTATACATACCACGGCTTTCTTACATACAAAATTTAAAAAAGACTATATTTTTCTTTAAAAATACTATTAGAGCATCATCTCCTCTGCTCAGGATAAGTCTCATTTTATACTAGCTTACACAGACCAAATACTCCACAAAAATCTCTGGGGGAAAAAAGCTAACTAATATTGAATGCAATTTTAATTCTTTAACTTGAAAATAATAAGTTGACAATATACCCTACAGTGATATTTCATCTTTTATGCCCTTTCCCAGTTTTTAAGCCTACTTCATTTTTGTTTTATTCCCCTTAGAAAGTTGATACAACTTAAAACTTGTATCTATTTACTTCCGAGTTTAAAGAAGTGCTTACCGTTTGAGACGGAATTTCCATTTTCAGCAGTCATTGCACTGGAGAGTGAATTAGAAAATTGAATTCCATGGTTATTTGCATTTCTGTCCTGTGTCTCTGATGTAATTTCTGAAGTACCAAAATCATCTCGGCTAGTAAGGTTCATGTTCGTTTCAAAACCTAAAATAAATTGTAGAAAAAAATGATTCTTTCCTGATCAAATGTACCCAATAAGTTGAATCAAGTAGTGGAAGGAAATAATAAAACTCAGGAAGTCAAACGTTCATTACATTCGAAATAGTAAATTAATAATCATCCCTAATCAAATTTGTGGTCTGCAATGCATTCGTCAGTCTGCTCTACCACTGGTAAATGCCATGGGCTGCGTTAAGTGACGATAGTGGATTTCATCATCTGCTATTTCCAAAGTCTTATAGCATTTTCGACATCATATGTGTAATTATAGAACTGTGTACCTTGTGAAGGTTATTTCCTGAAATAAATATGATATATTCATGTTTTAGAAGTTTTCTGAGTTTTTAAATAGAGCTGAGGCAAACTTAACCATTTTGAAAAAAACACTATACTTTTATGGTTACAAAATATGTTATTATCCACTTAGGAATGCGTGCATGCTCAGTTGCTAAGTCCTGTCTGACTCTTTGCGACCCCAAGGACTGTAGCCCACCAGACTCCTCTGTCCACGGGATTTTCCAGGCAAGAATACTGGAGTGGGTTGCCATGCCCTCCTCCAGGGGATCTTCCCAACCCAGGGATCGAACCCACGTCTCCTGCATTGAATGTGGACTCTTACCTCTGAGCCACCTGGGAGTCCCCACTTAGGAATATTAAGACTTCAAAACCCTACTTCTGCATTCTGTACGTAACAAAATCACCTAAATGTCAACACGCACGTCCTATATTGAGCTCTCTGAGATGCAGAAACACAGAAGCCACTGCCTAAATTAGGTTGAGGAGCCAAAAAAAAAAAAAAAAAAATAGAGTTCCACCGCTGGGGGATTCCCGCGGGACATCAGGATTTCCCACGCTGCTTCTGCCCCTTGGCTGCGGCGCCCAGTAGGCTCTGCTGCCTCTTAGGTCCTTCTGCGGTTTTAGGCTAAGACGTTCACAAGGATACAAAATGTAATGCGCTTCACTGGATTTTGCAGATGGTGAACAGTTCATCTGCTGGGATGCTGAGGGAGGCAGGAGGAAGGCCGAGCGCACCCCCAGGGCTGGGCTGGGTGGAATCCTAGCTCTCCCTCCTGGAAGCCGCCTCCCCTGGTTCGGATGTGCACTCAGATAGCCCCCAGGGCTGGAGCCCCTACCCAGAGGCCCCACACCGACTCACGCTTCTCGGCCTGGGGTACCCCCTGCACAGCTCAGCACCTGCTCCCCCCACCCAGGATCCTGCTCAGAGCCCCCTCCTCCGTGCTGTATGGCATCCACTATGTTATGAGTGAGCACGTGCCTGGTGGGCACACACAGGAGCATGTGCCAGGCTTCAAGAGGCAAGCAGTGGGCAGACAGAAGGAGGGCAAAAAAAGCAGGGCTTTGACAACCAGTCAGGAGTGTTTACGTTTCTGTGACCCAGGGAGTAGCTCCTGACTGTTTGCCTTTAAGACACAAGTGAAAAGAGCACCCCTGGCGGCTCAGTGGTCAGGAATCTGCCTGTCACTGCAGGAGTCGTGGGCTCCGCCCCTGATCTGGGGAGATCCCACAGGCCACGGGGCGGCTCAGCTTGAGGGCCACAGCTATTGACCCTGTGCTCCAGGGCCTGGGAGCAGCAACTCCTGGAGCCTGCAGACCTGGAGCTGCAGCTAGAGCGCGGCCCCCACAATGAGAAGCCCCATCCACTACAGCTGGAGAAAAGTCCGCACAGCAAGGAAGACCTAGCAGAGCCCAAAACAAAATTATATATATATATATAGAGAGAGAGTGGAGTTGCTCAGTCTTGTCTGACTCTTTGCGACTCCGTGGGATTTTCCAGGCAAGAGTACTGGGGTGGGTTGCCATTTCCTTCTCTAGGGGATCTTCCAACCCAGGGACCCAACATGGGTCTGCATTGCAGGCAGACGCTTTAGCATCTGAGCCACCAGGGAAAGCCCACATATATATGTATAAACGAGTGAAAAGGCCTGCGTGGGAACAGTGGCCAAGGTCAGGCTTTGGAATCATCACCCTCTCAGCTCGCGACAATCACAGATCACCCAACAGCTGGAGCTGAAAGAATACCTATGCGATTTGGTCAACTCTACTTTGCCTTTTCCAGAAAAATCTTCTGAAAATTAGTAAAACACATTTGGTTTTAAAGCCGTCTCAAGACACATTTATCTGCTTTTATTTCTCTTGAAACTATTTTTTTCCATTCTTTAATTCAGCCATTTATTGAGACTTTCCCTGCCCAGACTCTCCCCGGGGCTGGGATACCATGAGGCCCAGGCAGGGAGCTGGGAGGTCACCTCCCAGGAGTGTGGTCGACAGCCAGCAAGCAAAGGATCAGGTGAGGTGATGGACTGCGGTGGGCTCCCAGCGGGGCAACATCGGGGCAGGGCAGTCCTGGTTCTTGGGCCGTGTGGGTCAGAAGCCTTCTCCAGGGGTCTTGTTTGGGCTCAGGGTGTGAAGCAGGGCATTGCCCAAGGTAACAGGGACTCCTCTTAGGTCTGGCAGTTCAGTACTCAATCCTCTGAGACGGTGTGTGGACTCTTGGTAAGAGTGTGTGATGCTAGCATCCCCCAGAATGAGCTGCTAACTCATAAACAATGGATATATTTCATTTTGGGTCGAACCCTCCATTTTTGCTCTTAAAAGTTAAAAAAAAAATTCTCATAATTCCAATCAGCAGTTTCAACTGCAGCCAAGAAATGTTTTAAAACGTGTCATACAAGTTAGGCTGTGATCCTTATATTATCTACTAAAGTGTTCTTTATGTTTTTATCATAAAAGTGACTGTTGTTCAGTTGTTAAGTCGTGTCCGAATCTGTGACCCCATGGACTGCAGCACACCGGGCTCCTCTGTCCTTCACTGTGCCCCAGAGTTTGCTCAAACTCATGTCCATTGAGTCGGTGATGCTATCTAACCACCTCATCCCCTGCCACCCTCTTCTCCTTTTGCCTTCAATCTTTCCCAGCATCAGGGTCTTTTCCGATGAGTCAGCTCTTCACACCAGGTGGCCAAGGTATTGGAGCTTCAGCTTCAGCATCAGTCCTAATGAATATTCAGGGTTGACTTTCTTTAGGATTGACGGGTTTGATCTCTGTAAGACCAAATATCTGCCTATTCCAAGGATGGCTCTGGGTTGGAATAAGGGAATGAGTCCTTCTTAAGACATAAGAATGCGTGGTCACCCTGATGACGATTCTTCACACGGTTCTTAGGTAATCAGCATCTCCCGGGTGTTCATTGCGTGCCAGTCTCCTGCTGCAGGAGGGACTTGACTTAATCCTCCCTTTCCTAACAGGGCGGTGGAGTCCTTACTCCCTCGCCTGTTTTCCAGATGATGTCACGAGGCCCCGGGGAGGGAAACCCGCCTGTGGACGTTTCACAGTGAGTCAGTGGAGCCGTGGGGTTTAGACCGAGGTGTGCAGGGCTCTGCCCGTCCACCCACTCTCATTCCTCAACTTGGCCTCTACGTCAAGCCTTTCCTCCTTATTTCACCTGCTGATGTAAAGATAAGGCAGTTTCTTTTCTGGGTCTTTCTGGGTCTTTCCCACCATGCCTTGGTGGGAATGAACTGGGAGCCCCAGATTGAAGAGCTGTCCTCTGGCCACTGAAAAGAGAGTTGCTACCTCAATACTGACATCCTCACTGAGGTTATGCTTATTCATGAATATCAACCAGGGGGGTCTGCTTTCTGTGTCAGCCTCTGCCCATAAGCGCCCTGATTCCACGGTGGTCAAGTGCGTGAGAGTATGCGTTCCAGCTTGTTCATCTCTCGATTCAACCACAGTGAGGGGCCTGGGCAGAGGCTCTGGATGATTTGGTTTTGCTCCCCCACTGTCAGTTTTGTGGTGGAATGGCTGCAACATTCCTTGTCAAAGGTGCGCCCGTGACCCTGCTTAAGCACGGAAGACATTACAACAGCAAGACGGCAAGAGGACTCTGGCAGGAAGCCTGGAGGAGGCTTAGCTATAAAACCGCAGGTCAGATGCATGCTTTGTGGAAAACTAGAAAAAAAAAAAATAACATGGAACTGATAAAGTCATCATTTGTTCATGCCTCCAAGCTGTGGTCCTCAGGGTTCTGAGGGTGAAGAAAAGTCACAGCAAAAGAAAACGTTTGAGATTCTCAACGAATCTAAGCAAACAAGTAGGAAAGTGAGTGGTGGAAAACCCCACCCAGAGCTTTAAAGGGGCGTCTGCGTCCCGTCTGCGTCCCTGCACCTGGAGATATCAGCGGTCCGTGTAGCTCAGGGCAGACTTCCAATGGACCGGGCGTTGACACTGGATAATTCGAGTCCCTGCGGAATTTTCTTGTAGCCTGTGAACTCGGATTCTCCGTGACCCCACCCGGGGCTGCTCTCACAGGTCTGCGGAAGATGAATCACGCTGGGATCTGACTCAAAGATAAAATCCTGGCCTTTATGTTAAGATACGATGACTGAGCGTAAGGAGGCCACGAAGGCACATTCTAGCTGAGTATTAATTGAACAAGAGAATTTGAGCACATCTCAAAATCGAAATGCAAACAAACAAAAAAATCCCGTAGTCCAATGCCAGCTTTTGTATATACATTAGTTATCCCGGGTGGGTGTGATGTTTCGAAAGCTGTGACTTTCAGTAAGAGATGACATAGCACCCCCCAAACCTCCAGGGGACATGTGACGCTGTCTGGAGACATTGTTGGTTGTCACACCAGGGAGGTGGGTGCCACTGGCATGTAGGAGGGATGTTACAAAACCACTCACAACACTCAGGACAGACCCTGGAGTGAAGACTCACCTGGCCCGGAGTGTCCATTCACCTGGCCACGGAGGGCTGAGGTGGACAAACCCTGTTTTAAAAGCTAAGTTAGATAGCTTCACTTGTGCCACTGCGGGAGAGAGACGCAGACGTAGGGAAAGGATTGTGCACACGGCAGGGGAAGGAGAGGGTGGGATGAGCTGAGACTGGGGTTGGCGCGTATACACGACCACGTGTAAGACAGACAGTGGGGAGCGCTCTATTGACAGGGAGCTCAGCTTGGGGCTCCGTGACGACCCGGGGCGGGATGGGGGTGGGAGGGAGGCTCCAGAGGGAGGGAATATATGTGCACACACGCTTGATTCACGCTGCTGTACGGCAGAAACTAACACAACATCGTAAAGCAACCATAGTGAAACAAAAATGGACACTTGGAATTAAAAACGCAAAGCTAAGGCAGATCCTGGTCTTCCCTACTCGTGTCTCTCTGCTGGTTTCTAATTTTGTTCAGGTCAAAATCCAAAGGCTTCTTGAGGTTGACAGACCGCCGCCCCCCTCCAACCCCAGGATCCCACTCCCTGATTGCCTTGACCTCATTCCCAACTACCTGCCGGCCACCCACCTCCCCAGGCTCGCCAGCATCTCTGCAACCCTCAACTCAGCCTCTGACTCTCCCCGGGGTGGTCTGAGGGGTGGGCGGGGGTTCTGTATTTTGTTCAGGACTCGGCTCAAAGCACCCTGAGCAGAACAACCTTCCCGACCACCTTCGAGAAAAACAGCACACTTCTCCTCACCCAGGTCAGTTTCCGTCCTTCTCACCATGTGAGAAGGTCCTTCTCGCCATATGACATGCTACATGTCAACTGTTGGCTTATTTTCTGTCTCTTCCCTCCAGAAAATTGACACCTTGAGCTCAAAGGCAACCTTGGTGCCCCCAAGAGTGCCTGCACAGAGTAGGTGCTCCACAAATATTTGTTGAAAGAAAAAGAAAAGAGGGTGAATAAGGAATGAATGAATACAACAATAACGTTACACGGAAACCCACTTTCTAAAGGAAACCGTGCCATGCGTAACTGGAAAAAGAGTTGACAAATTTACTAACTGGAAAACCCGTGTGAATTATTATAGAAAAATCATATACCTCAGCAATTATTTCTCCCCATTCACACGAGATTATTGGAAGCATATAAAAGGATTTCTGCCGTTAATGCTATGCCTTTTGAGTTTTAATCACTACTTATAAAATTATAAGGTAAGGAAAATTTCACACCCTGTGAGGTAGATGTGTTCTACATTCAAAGGCCCAAGGCTGTTTCTTTCCACCTAAGACTGCTAAACCGGACAAGACCTAGCAGCCAAGAAATGGAAGCACCCGAGCGCCCACTGATGGATGAGTGGATAAGGAAGATGTACATATCCGCCGTGGAACAGTACTCGGCCACGAAAAATGAAATCTTGCCATTACTGACGACATGAGTGCAGGTACTCTGTTAAGTGAGATAAGCCGGACAGAGAAAGACGAATCACGGTCCGCTTCGCGTGTACGTGGAACTTTGCAAACAAAACAAGTGAATAAACGTAACACAACAGTCAGAGAGGTAAACAGGCGGTTACCAGAGGGAAGGGCGGAGGGGGACGAGAGGAGCGGGAGAGGGGGCTTGAGGGGAGAGTTTCATTACAAAACGGCTGGGAGTGAAACGCACAGCGTGGGGAGCACCGTCCGTAAGAACACCAGAGTTTCGAAACGCAAACACAATCCAAGGGCCAGAGCTGCTCGATTTCCACCAAGAGTGCTAACTTCCAGAAGAAAAGATGTGTGGATGTTGGACACCTATCCCTGACCGACGGTGGGAGGTTTCACGTTTTCACTATTTTCCCAACAATCACCACTGATAATTATTTCATTATTGTTCCACAAAGGTCCTACATAGTCTCTTAAAAAAAAAAATCCTCACTGTTGCCTGTGGCCTCTTAGCAGCTGGAGATGGGTACAGGCGAGTGGACCCCAAGGCTAAAGGAGAAGGCTCCAGACTCCATCCGACTTGGAAAGGCCATTTTTAAGTCAGGCAGAGCACCCAGCTCACGTCTGTGTGCCTGACTGCTTTTTTTTGACAGAATTTCTATAATAACTCTGTTGTAGTAATACATTTGTTATTTATTTTTTCTTTTTCTTTCAACAGATCTTCATCAAGCTCCACTGTGCACAAGTACTTTTCTAAGCATAGAATAATGAGTATTTTTCTTAGACTGATCTTCTCACGTTAAATAGATGTCCACTTTGCTCCTTAAATTTGGGTCATTTTTACCCTTTTTCTTAACCCTTTTTCTTTACCCTTTTTCTTACCCTCCTTCCCCCAACTGCATAAGTTTCAATTTCTTGAAAATGAGAAAAAAAAAAAAGAGAGAGAGAGAGAGAGTCTGCTGCAGGCATAGAGGACTCTGGCAGTAACTCAGCTGGCCCGATCCTGACCCCTGGGGCCTGCCGCTCCTGAGGGCAGGTCACTGAATTAGGGGACGAGGGCGGCAGAGCAGTGAAATGCTGGACCTCACTGACACTCTTTGCAAGCCTGGTGCGATTTAATCGGGTCCTCAGGGCAACGTCCGAGCAGAGAGCCCAGCTCCTCACCGGGCACTGGACTAGAGTGCAGGTTTTCCTGGACGTGGGAGGCGTGAGTTCAGCGAGGGGACGGGTCTGTGGCAGGAAAGGAGCCCGGCGTTTTTTGTGGGAGAAAGCAGAGGGGAGACAGAAGCTAAGGAGAACTTCTCTCAGGGAAGGGAAGTGAAGATTTTCAAGAGGGGAGAGAAGCTTCTTACTAGGGGGGACTAGAGGGCAGACAGCTTCTTGAAGAAGTCTGGGGAGCTGGAGAAACCCCTGAGAACAGTGAGTGGCTGAGAGAACTTCCAAATTCAGAGCTGGAAAGTAAAAAAGTGAAAGTCGCTCAGTTGTGTCTGACTCTTTGTGACCCCATGGACTATAGAGTCCACAGAATTCTCCAGGCCAGAACATAGGAGTGGGAAGCCTTTCCCTGCTCCAGGGGATCTTCCCAACCTAGGGATGGAACCCAGGTCTCCCGCATTGCAGGTGGATTCTTTACCAGCTGAGCCACAGGGGAAGTACAGATTTGGAAGACAGTGGCTAAAGGCAGGCTGGCCAGTTCGTCCCGGGTGATGCTGAGATGCCCCTGAGCTGGTGGCCGCCTCGGGGGCTTCCTGGGATTTGCCCAGTGGAGAGCCCTGACCCAGCCTTGTTCCTCCTCCGCACCCGGAGATTCCTCCTGGGATGGAGTTCACACACTAAATTGTATCTGCAGGCAAAGAATTAAGCCAAATGGTTTTTCAGAAAGATATATCTGAAACAAGTGATTCCTCAAATGTTCCCATCCTAGGAGGGCGGTAAGACACAGTGAATGGCAGGGATGTGTGGAACCCACGGATGATGCAAGAAGGGACTGTCCAGGTACGCTGGGGGGACTAGGGATGTATATTCCGGAATGCTCTCCTTCTCCTGGGTGGACTTAAGGTTTTGCTGGGCCTTTTTTTGCGTATGTGTTAAAGCCTTTGACACTTAAAATGCCAACACGAGGGGGAGAGACATCCGGTGTGCGTCCTAACAGGTTGCCCCTTCTTAGCCTGCTGGGCAGGACTCGACTCAGAAAGTGGGAGCTCGGAGTGGCCCGCCTGCTCCGGACCAGCCGGGACGCAGCAGTGGGGAAGGCCACGTGGAGACGGACAGGAGAGACGGGGCTGCGGCGGGCGCGGGAGCCCCACAGGGTGGGCACAGGGCGGGGGACCACAGGGTACTGAAGCAGGGGCAGAGTGTGGTGAGGAGGAGGGCAAGGGGAAGGCCGAACGTGGAGAGCAGGGTGAGACCCTGGAGGGCCCAGCCCCAGCTCGGCCCGTCCGGATAACAGTGAGACGGTAAGGACTCTGTGTTATCAGCCCGGCACCAGATGTGGACGGCTGACCAGCTTCAAGGAGGGCTTAGGAAAGGAAAAGCAGTGAGAAATGAGTCTCGGGTAGCGGCAGGATGAATGGAAGCCGGGGGTTAGCTAAGGTACGGATCCCTGTGAGCCCAGGGCCGGGGGGTAAGTCAGGACGATGGATGAGCACAAGTCTGGGGCCACGAACGTGGACTCGGGGGTGACAGCCACCTGCTGTCGTTACTGTTTAGTCGCTAAGTTGTGTCTGGCTCTTTGCAACCCCACGGACTGTAGCCCGCCAGGCTCCTCTATCAGAGGGATTTCCCAGGCAAGAATCGGGTTTCCATTTCCTTCTCCTGGGGGTCTTCCCAACCCCGGATCGAGCCTGCATCCCTTGCGCCTTGCAGATTCTTTATCGCTGGGCCACCTGGCAAGCCCTCGGGGGTTGTTAAAGCGAGTGGTGATGATTTGGACAAGAGCATTTACTAGGAATGCAAAGGGAATGTCTAGGGGGAGACTGAAAAATCCCTCGGGAGGGAGAATTTCTTCCAGGAAAAGCGACATTTCTACAAGGAAGGAGGCAAAATACAGAGCACACGGGCAGCGGGTACAAACGGAAGGCTGGAGACTCGGGTTGGGTGGGGGCAGGCGGAGCCCACCGGCGGGTGCGGGGCAGCTGGCGGGGGCGGGGGCGGATGGTACCGAACGCGAAGAAAGGCCAGGGGGACGAGGAGGGGCTGAGCCAGGGAGGCTTTCTTTAAGAAGACCGCTCAACACATGGCTTCTCTCTTAGGTACCCGAACTTGAGGTAGTTCTAGGGTGTGTGTTGCAAACAGATGAGGCTACAATCCAGGTTGCAGTAACGCAGGAGCACAACAAACTATAGCTGTTTGATTTAATACTGAGAGTGCTCTGTAAGGCATAAAAAATGTGAGAATACATTTAAGACTCATTACTCTTGCTGGCTATCGTTCATGTTGCAACTCTATAGGAAAATTCCTCTGCAGAAAGGCTACTGCAAGCAGGAATGCGTTTGTCTTTATCCTATCTGGTGCTAAGGAAAAGCATGCAGGCTGAGAGGGAGCCAGGTGTGGACCTGCTGCTTCTCAGGCTCTCGGTTCTGAAATTCAGAGGTCGCAGCTTGATGGACACACGTAGATGGCATGTCACTCCAGGTAAGCAGGACCGCTCAGACCCCAAATCAGCCTCTGGCTTGTGTTAAACCAAACCTGTTCACTACTTTAGAGGGCTTCCCTGGTGGCTCAGATGGCAGAGAGCCCACCTGCAATGCAGAAGACCCAGGTTTGATTCCTGGATCCAGAAGATTCCCCGGAGAAGGGCATGGCAACCCACTCCAGTATTCTTGCCTGGAGAATCCCATGGATGGAGGAACCTGGCAGACTACAGCTCTTGGGGGTCACAAAGGGGTGGACATGACTGAGAGCCTAACTTGATTCAGTACTTTGTGTTTCAAGGAACAATGCCTGAAGTCTTACATTTTTGCACACAAGTAAAAGGCACAAATAGGGACCCAGAAATCACTCCACAGTCCCCCCTGCCCTCTTCCATAACAGGCTTCTAGGATGTGAATTAGACTTTTTTCTTGCCCATGATAGTATAATCCAGACATCTGGCATCTTGTCTCAGAGAAAGTCAAATGCCAAGTGTTGGGATTCACCCAGACGCAGTGGCTGGTCCTAAACTCCAACAGGAAGAGAGATTTCCCACATGGGACTACATAAGGAGACACCACGTTTGAGCAGAGGGCACGTTTTCAAAGAGATGCAATCAGGACGACAGACCTGCAGGGCTGTGTTTTCAACGGCACGCCTCTACATGACCCTCAGCCCCAGGAGTCAGACTTCACCACGGCTTTGCTAACAGTCACAGGGAAGAGTCAGAGACAGTGTCCGTATCTGCCGTGATGGGGAAGGGGGACACGTGAAGTCCATGCGATGGGTCGTGCGGCAGGCACATTCCACGCGCAGTCATATCTCTCCAGGAGCTGATTCCTCAAGAAGCAGCAAAATGTACCACTGGGATGGGTGAGGATGAGGATGGGCAAGGATGAGGATGGGCGGCTTGAGCAAACGTAACTGCCAGAGCT